>NC_143230.1:3753000-4065750 GCF_030267445.1 Bombyx mandarina | reverse complement strand
TTTACATAAGTTAAAAGTAATTTATGTAAAATAAATTAATGTCAGAGTCATGTAATAATCACTAAAAGATGTATTGTTTCGCAGTAATTTCATTTGTTTGTATAATAGAAGTTGTAGTTGCTATAACCATCACAAAAACGGCTAATTGTGTAAGAACCAGGACGTGACTTTTCGTTATAAACAACTAATGTTAAAGTTTTATAGAATTGTATTGTATTTTCATTGTAAAAGAACTTATGTGTGAAAACCCTGGGTTAACGCCGACATGTACATTCAGTTATATTTTAATGGTAATTGAGTTAATTGTGGTGCTGGCGACGTATGCCACGAAAACCATGGACGGCCCGCCGCACCAACATCTCTATTCTCAAGCAGCTAAAAATAGAAAAGACTCAACGTCTATCCACAACCTGCCTACAAAGAATATTGCGGTATTTTAATCATGTTGCACGCAGGGACGCCAGCAATTTGGAACGCCTTGCGGTGACCGGTAAATTCGAGGGAAAATGGCCTAGGGGTAGAGGTTCCAAATGATGGTCGGACCAAACAGCGGAGGAACTGGGGGTACCTATCAGCGACGCACTCCACCAAGCTACAGAACGGGATCGATGGAGACAGCTGGTTGACGGTATCGGACGGAGTCACGATCCTCAGTAATAAGAGACCGATTGAAGAGAGAGTCAGTTGTGAGCTCATGGCATGGCAGAAGCGGTAATGCATTCCGATGTGAAGGGTACTGGGCTCTTCAATACAATTTGAGACTGACCTCATGATGCGTAGCGGCTTTCCATTAGGTTGACTCCAGAGAACACTAAACATCATATGATGTGTTCCCTTGTTTAAGTATTCATAATAATAAAGAACATGTTTTTTATCTATCTTCTTTTTTTTCCTAAATTTATTTAATGCTATTAGAATATAGAAGCAAATAAATATCTCCAAATATGTAATAATAAAATTAATTATGAGACGGTATCTCATTACTGCTAAAATATTTTCAAAGAAAAAATCCTAATAAGCTATTATTATTCAATAAGATAATAATTATGAACACATTATGACTGTCAATAATTCTTGACAAAAAACGGACTTAATTTTTTTCTTTTCTTAAAGAAACTCATCAGTTTTTTTCTGTTTTAGAAAGAATTATCTCATTAAAAGACTGGAATATTGCATTAGTGGTTACACTAGAGGCGGATTGCAGTTGTTCCATACAAGGAATAAGCCACATTTCTCAATCGAACGTCTTCGATACCAGGTAAAATAAAGGATGCGCCATTGACGGAACCTGGAGTAGGAAATGAAAAACTATGGATGTGACATGTACTTTTTACTAAAATTTTTTTTGGATCCGTTATCTTTAAAATAGGCAAGGTAGATGGCAAATGTCCTAGAGGACGCAGTTCCACGAGATGGTCGGACCAAATACGATCTTCTCTGAACATTAACTTCCACAATGCCCTTCATGAAGCTAAGGATCGCAGCGGATAGAGGGTAATCTTACGAGAAAAAATGATGGAGCAGGGGAGTCACGACCCTCAGTAATGAGGAAAACGACGCGAGGAGGATCTTTAAAATTATGCAAATAGGACTGGCCTAATTGAAAGTGGTCACCAAAGCTCATAGGAAACAGCAATGCCAACGGCACAGCTGAGCCGCTCCCTAGCACATAGAATTGTTACCAAGACAATTCCATGGCACTCCAAAACACCGTTGAAAGTAGATCATTCTAAACCTTAGTGGTAAAAAGATCTCTAGAAATCCACTGTGAACGAGCCCAATTATTGATTTAAGTAATACTAATTGGAATGTATACTGCCTTAATACATACCAGAACGTCCACAGCCCATTACAGTGACCGTCTGCCTTCAATGACAAAAACTAAAGATGCCACATTCGATCCTCGATCAGAAGCTTCTGCAGTCATAGCACCTGTCTATACATCGGAGCACAAAGCCTTTACTCAAAGGCATGGAATATGTTTAGATTAGACGCGTTGTGCCACAGAACAATACTGGAAATGCAATATTGCGAACGAAATTGGTTTTGACGTTTGTATTTCAAGAAAACAGTGTTATCTTGGGGTCTTTGTTGATGGACTTAGTGGACTTGAATCTTCTGAATCTGGTGACGATCAATGATAAATTATGCTTCAACATAATTATATATTATATTTGAAGTCGTCGTGGCCTAACAGATAAGACGTCCGGTGCATTCGTGTTGAGCGATGCACCGGTGTTCGAATCTCAGGCGGGTATCAATTTTTCTAATGAAATACGTACTCAACAAATGTTCACAATTGATTTCTACGGTGAAGGAATAACATCGTGTAATAAAAATGAAACCCGCAAAATTATAATTTGCGTAATTACTGGTGGTAGGACCTCTTGTGAGTCCGCGCGGGTGGGTACCACCACCCTGCCTATTTCTGCCGTGTAGCAATAATGCGTTTCGGTTTGAAGGGTGGGGCAGCCGTTGTAACTTACTGGAGACCTTAGAACTTATATCTCAAGATGGGTGGCGCATTTACGTTGTGGATGTCTATGGGCTCCAGTAACCACCTAACACCAGGTGGGCTGTGAGCTCGTCCACCTATCTAAGCAATAAATAAATAAATATGTACGCTAATTTCTGGTAATTAATTCGGTGGCTGCGATTTCCACTTCGGGGAGTAATTCGCATGACGAATACGTTTATATGGTCTTTTTCTGGCTATTTAATATCTATATGTGTATATTTACATGTTTCCCAATCAGCTTCTCATAGCCCAGGACTGAAAATAAACTGGATGTAGGGCGTATTCTGAGGTCACATGATTAAGTATCGCCATTCTGTATCTTTCTGCAGCGAAACACTCAAGTGTCCCAGTTTGAAGGGTGAAACAGTCGTGGTACAATACATTTGATATTTCAACTTCATGTGTATATACATAGATACAGAGTCTTCATGATGTGATAGTAGCCATTCAACAACTAATAGGTATGTACACCTGGCTGCGGAATTCGAAACCGCTATACGCGGATCACTGAATTTGAATTCACTGGGCATATTATCCCTTAAGCCACGATAATTTTGGGCTTCGACTTATAAATATTAAATTCACAGTTTATAATTAAATATCATGATGTTGGGTTTATATTTATCAACTAAAGCACTATGGCCTATCAATCACGCCTTGAAAAGGACATCGTGAATCAACATGAAATAACTTGGTAATAGTTGCTTCGTACTATCTCTTTCGGCAATTGTTGGATCTGAGCGGACAGAAAAAAGCAGAATAAAGTGTAACTTTGATATCGCTTATTTACAATGCGCCAAACTTTTGTTATAATATTAAGAACTTACCTCTCGGTCCAGAGCTAACTTGGCATTGATATGCAGCGTCGTCATCCAGCGTAACTTCTCTGATGTCCAACGAGTAGTCGCCTATAACAAGATCAGTAATGGATAATGAGCACAAAATTAATATCATAGAAATCGTATTTTCTCAGGTTCGTTTCCAGAGATTTGATTAGAGGTTGCTTCATTTTATCTATACGAATATGTAAATCGTAATATCTAATCGTAATAATCGATGATACCGACATCTCGTTTTTACCATCGCACCGCCCGCCACCGGACTAGAGTTCATCCATACTACTTGGAGCCACTGCGGTCATCCACAGTGCGTTTCCAGAGGTATTTTTTGCCACGTAATATCCGGCTATGGAATGAGCTCCCCTCTACGGTGTTTCCCGAACGCTATGACATGTCCTTCTTCAAACGAGGCTGCTGGAGAGTATTAAGCGGTAGGCAGCGGCTTGGCTCTGCCCTGGCATTGCTGAAGTCCATGGGCGACAGTAACCACTCACCATCAGGTGGGCCGTATGCTCGTCTGCCTACAAGGGCAATAAAAAAAAACTGCTGTCTGCTCAGAACATTCTCGAATCCAAACAAAGTCCCTATGTCAGATGCTAGTCATACTAAAAATATCGACAGATCATCGTTCCCCTCGGAATGCAGCGGCGCAAGTAGACTTAAATAGTCTGCGGTTTTGCTGTAGACTCGCAAAGACTCTCCCTATGCTATTTAAACGCGGGATTTATAAGAATAATATTCGAACAGATCATTGAGTCGCGTGTTTTTTTATATTTTTTATTGCTTAGATAGGTGGACGAGCTCACAGCCCACCTGGCGTTAAGTGGTTACTGGAGCCCATAGACATTTACAACGTAAATGCGCCACCCACCTTGAGATATAAGTTGTAAGGTCTCAGTATAGTTACAACGGCTGCCCCACCCTTGAAGCCGAAAGGCATTACTGCTTCACGGCAGAAATAGGCGCGGTGGTGGTACCTACCCGTGCGGACTCACAAGAGGTCCTACCACCAGTAATCGCGTGGTTGGTGCGAAGCGCTTCTTTACAAATTTACAAACCTCTTCAAAATAATATCCTATTAACATAATTCAAACTAATTTAACTCTTTTATTGCTGAGTTTATTTTTACATATTTTGCATAAATTGCCAAAAGGATTTTTGAAAAAAGCTACCTTTTAAAAAATTAGAACTTAAAAAATACAAAAATTAATGCTCAATCGACAGTAAAATAATTTAAAATGGTTATTTATAAATGTTATTTATCAATTAAAAACCTTATACATACGTCCGTGTAGGTTGACACATAATACCTATAATCAAATTGCATAATAGTCGGTATCCCGACGCTTCGCACTCTATACGTATTAATAGAGAATCGATCTATCGACGGTTCGCGCTAAAAAGGTTAAACTACTCCCAAAAATCGAAATATAGTATTCGAAACATCGGATATGATAATATAATGATAATCATAAACGAGAGATTAAATCGTAAATTTATTTTTAATTGAATAATAATATGCAATTTGGAAAAGGGCACATCTCTGAAAATGTAAAATGTTCAGGAAATGAAAAAAAAAACTGATTATTTTCTAAAGCAGTGTAAAATTTAAAATAATTAACTTTTGAGATATATTTTAGTGTTAATTAGCAATTGAAAATTACTGGAATTATTATAAAATGGCTGTTGTAGGTAAGCCTCAAAACTACATGTACATGAAAAAACGTATTTGACAAAATATGCGACATGTGCCCATTTCGAAATTTGTATATCTATACATATAAATAAAATCGGAGCGTCTGTTTGTAATATTGAAACAACCGCTTTATACTACATGCATATGCATATATATACGGTACATACACCAAAATAACATTTTTTACAATTTTTGTCTGTCTGTTTGTTCCGGCTAATCTCTGGAACGGCTGGACCGATTTTGACGGGACTTTCACTGACAGTAACTGTAACTTAGGCTACTTTTTTTAGACTAGCTTCGCCTCGCGGCGTCACCCGCGGTACGTCAATAACCGCGGGTTACTTTGCGGGACTCAGCTATCAATAATAAAATGTAATCTTTCCGAAGCGAAGCGAGGGCGGGTTGCTAGTTCAATAATATATCTACGATTCGAGTAATAGTTAGTTACCGTGGCTAATGTACTACGCATTTCAAGTTCGTCAACCGGCCAGAGCCGGTGTCTCTGTGAATGATAATTTTTGATTTTTGAGCGCTCTTGTCTCGTACATGTATCTTTACGGCAACCACAAATCATAGGATAAGTCCTTAGCTCGGGACAGACTTTTGCTAGCACTTGTAATTTTAAAAAAATAGTGCACTGATGCCTAACCTTTATAAAAATATACGAACTTCGGTGAATACGTTTTTTTATAGCTTAGATGGATGGACGAGCTCACGGCCCACCTGATGTTAAGTGGTTATCGGAGCCCATAGACATCTACAATGTAAATGCGCCACCCACCTTGAGATATGAGTTCTAATGTCTTAGTATAGTTGCAACGGCTGCCCCACCCTTCAAACCGAAACGCCTTAGTGCTTCACGGCAGAGGTCCTACCACCAGAAAAGCAGAAACAGGCAGGGTGGTGGTACTTACCCGTGCGAGCTCACTAGAGGTCCTACCACCAGTAAAAAATCCCGTGACCAAAGTAGCCAAAGATACTTTTGGTTTTGTTTGGTATAGCTTGCAAGCACCACGCAATATTTTATCAGGGAACTATACTGTCAAAACCCACCTTCTTCGTCGCTCCCAATCATTTTGTAGCGCTCGTATCCGGCCAGATGGCGGTGTGTACCGAGTCCAAAGTCATCCTTAGTCCACTGAAGCTGCCCAGCCTTCTCCTCAACTCTGCACGGAAGGATCACTCTGGAACCTAATATGGCGGTCTGAAAAAAAATGTGTTACGTTATTTTCACGGTCCAAACGAGTTGAGACGCAGTACAATGAATTATAATACTAAATTTTTACGAAAAAGAAAACCTCTTCAACAAAATAAAATGAGTATATCATCAATGTAGTCGAGGTCAATTAAATATGCATCATTAAGGATAACTGGCAAGCGCAGTGTGGGACCGCCACCTACCAGATGGACCGACGACCTAGTGAAAATCGCTGAATCCTATTTTTTTACTAAAGCTCATTGCCGCGAGAGGCTATGTCAGCGTAACCTTACAGCTAGGTGAGCTTACTAAAATTTAAATGGGACCACATGATAAGCATCAGTTTTCAAATCTATATCTATCTATAAGTATATATATAAAAATGAATTGCTGTTCGTTAGTCTCGCTAAAACTCGAGAATGGCTGGACCGATTTGGCTAATTTTGGTCTTGAATTATTTGTGGAATTCCAGAGAAGGTTTAAAAGGTAGACAAATATGAAAATGCTCGGAATTAAATAAAAATAACAATATTGTTTTTCATTTGATGTGTCCCCCGTCGGACAGATTTCTTTTGTTTGTTTTAAGTTTATTTTATACAATTTATTTACCGATTGAGGCACTACAAAGTCTGCCGGGTCAGCTAGTAAACATATAAAAAGGTTCTGAATTGACACGCAGCAAAAAATAGAGCCGAATCAAAAACATTCCTCTTTTTTTAAGTCGATTAAAAATGTACCTAGTCAATTTTTAAGTGCTTTTTACTGAAATGTATAAAAAATTTTATAGCATTTTCCACTTCTATATATTATGATATTGAGAAAACAAAATGGTATAAATAATTGGGATGGTTGTACGTAACTCTGCTGACCCAACGAGCATAGCTGCTTTGGGAATTACTTGCACCTAAGCCGACATCTCTGATGATTAAGTAAATTTTATTAAGTACACCGCGCGAGCCATCGTCGATTACGCCAAATATTTGCGCGCGGAACACGATTAAAAGAGGTCAATATTTTTTTCTTTCATAACGGATTTAATATTAACATTACAAAATATGATTCGTAGTAACATTAGAATATCCGGAAAACGTAAGGCAATGACGGCAACGTAAGGTATTATATTAAACATTTCTTGGTATCTTTTTCTGTGACAAGTAAATATTTACCACAACAAGCTTCTCAAGTTTTCCGTGGAAATTAAGACAGAAAAATGTTGGTATAGATTCGGAAGGTGCGTACCAACGGACGGCAAAGGCAAACTAAGTATTTAGTAATTGCAACTTCCGTGGTAAAAGAAAAATCCAAGCCTGCAGAATTGAAAAATTGTGCTATATTATTGGCGGTATCGTCAGCACTAAATTGGTTTTAAATGTTCACTAGGAACTGGTTCTCGATGTCTCATATATTATAATATATAAAAGATACTGTCCTATTCCCAAAACTGGAATGCAAGATCACTTCGCTACTGAAATAGGTGGGTTTATCTGGATTCGCAATATTGCGAGTCACAAGGCCGTGTAAATTGTCTATTTTTATCATTGACGTGACAACGTCTTATAATTCGTGGAGCCGGCTGCACGCAAAAAAAAACATGACTCATGCGGTGTTACCTCACTCTGAGGCGTTCCATTTAAGGCTTGAAATGCAAGCGAGAGCGCGCAATGAGCGACAAAGAGGCACAATCGGCCTCCGCGTTCGGCAGCGTTCGACATCTGTCTCTCTCCTACTTGAGTGAGTGATGCATCCGCATGGACAGCTGCTATAAAATAATACATTTACATGTTTTCGTCAAGTATGAAGTTCAGTGAAAAGTGAATGTGGTGTCAATTGTCCATACAAAATATCTATCACACAAATAAAACTAAAATTTTCTTTTGAAAAATGAAACCATTCCATCAGTATTTTCTTATGACGTTGTCACGTTCAACTATCGTCAGTAAACCGACTTTACAGACAACCAATTTTTCTTATAACTAGATTTTCCACGTGGTTTTACTCGCACTAATGTTTTAATTTACAGACAAAAAGTAACGGTATATCCTTTTCGGTATTCCCGACCGATGTGTATAAAAAATGTAATCAGGATCGGTTGAGTAGTGAACATTTAAAAGACTCTGTTTTGAATTTATTATTCAACACTAATATGGATTGTTTAATAGTATTAAAGTTAATCGATATATGTAAACGTGAGATAAAACTCCAAATCTTTGTGTAACATCGTGTGTCAAGATATAAATTCCCGGGGAATTCCCGAATTAGGAGAGCCGGCTCTGCTTAAAGATGGACATGAAAAAGAAGGAGAGATAAATAAAACCCAAAATCATTGTTTGTCTCTTAACACGATCTGCGATACGCGGCTAACAATTTCAAAATGTTTATTTAGTAACCAAATACAAATGGAAAACAGAGATTATACGTTCCCTTGTTCAGAATGCTTCAATAATACACAAAACTGATTAATATAACGCTTGCCAATGAAATTCTCGACGAATTTAATTTAATGCAGATCGGTCAGGAGAGGAATCAGAAAACCTTTGATATTATCCAACATTTGTCTATGTTTGTAAAGCGGAGTAGTCCAAAAATAAATAATAATAAACAACCTTTCAGTTGCCTATTGTTTTGGGCCATTAAAGCTTAGCCGAGTATTTTGATGTCATATCATCTTTTTTTTAAGCTATTGCATAGCTTCTATCGCGGGCCTTGAGCGCGGCGACTGAATAAAGAAATTCCGTAACGAAAATAACCTGACACCCCCACTACGCCTACTATGTAGCTCGCGTTCAACCCATTCACACGTTGCGCTTATGTAGTGTTTGTGAATAAGCGCGCGGCGTGACGTCGCACTGCCGTATACACATCATGAAAAGTCTACCCATCTCTCCCTCGCGCGGTCTAGGTTATGAGTGTGAAGGGGACAGTTAATGTTTTGCTTTTGTTAATATTTATAAATATAGCGTGGTCTTATTTTATTGTTGATTTAATATTAAATTATTACTGTCGATTTATAATTGCATAAGCTGATAAAAAATGCTATGCAATAGCTTTACCGCGGCAGTCTCCGAATGCCACACGTGTTTTTTTTATTTATTTAGTAATTAAAATTAATGAGGTATGTACTTTGTCTTCGGTTTCGGGAACTCGTAAATTAAAACTACTTTTGCGAATTAATGTCGGGTTTTTCAATTTAGACTGACTCGGTGGTGTGGTAGTTAGTGCCGAGGCTCGTGGGTTCGATTTTCGCAACGGGCAAACATTCGTGTAATGAAGTTTGCTTGTTTATTATCTATGTAAGTATGTATGACAGTCTCTGGTACCTATAACACAGGGAATCCCAATTTGGAGCCGGATAACCGTGCGTGATTTATTTCCAGTTATTTATTTCTTAAAGCACTTCCGACACTTCGAATCCTTTACAGTATTCGTGGTCGCGAACGACTAAGGTGTTATTCGTCGACATTTGAATATTGTGCCACATTATATTTACAATAACATCTTCTTCTTCTTCTACGTCGCTTCCTCATTACTGAAGGTCGTGACCACCTTGGTCTAGTTTTTGCACCAGCTTCCTCCAATGTTGCCTGCATTCGGCCTGCTTAATGGCGCCCGGGACACTGGTGTTTGTGGCCTCCTTGACAATGTCCGTCCAACTGGTTGGCAATCTTCCTTGACTTGTCTTTCCTTCCACGTGACCTACAACTATTAGTTTTTCCAAGTTGTCAGAATTTCGTCGGATCACGTGTCCGAAGTACTTGAGGAGACGCTGCATATAGATCGTAGATACGGATCTTGACGTTTAGCTCCGAGAGAATTGACACATTTGTTCGGCACTCTGTCCATTATACGCCCAACATTTTGCGCCAACACCACATTTCAAATGCCTCAATTCTCGATCGGGTACGGGCCTTGAGGGTCCACTTCTCAGAAGCGTACAAGAATATGGAGAAGATAAGGGTTTGCATGAGCTTTATCTTAGTTTTTTTTTTGTTTATAATAACATACGCGACTTATAATTACAAAATTAGTTATCAACTAGCAGTGTTTTGATGAAATGACGCCACATGCAGTTAGCGTTTGTTTTAATGTGAATTTCACGGTTCAGTTTTATTCTAGACATTAGCGTTACACATCAGCAAAGAGTCGTCGTTGCGGGAAACATAATTGCAAAGAATACAATGTCTTCACTATGCAACTAGGTGAAATATTTAGCGCTAAGACATCACACATCCATCATGTATTGTTTACTGATATTTGGCATAATCTAACGCTTTGTGGAAGATAAACTAGTCTGCATATCTAAACTGATAAAAATATCTTTTATTGAACGTTCTCATCGGAAATGCACACGTCTCAATCTGTTTACGAAAACATTTTACGTACGATATTTGATGGAGTTTTTTCATGAAAATTATAGGGTGGAACAGTGATTTTGTTTTTTATTATTGCTAAGATTGATCGACAAGATCACGGCCAATCTGGTGTTAAGTGGACACCGGAGTCCATAGACATCAATCGCGTTAATGCCGCCACCCACTTTGAGACATCAGTTCTAAGTCTCAGTTTTTCAGTACAACAGCTGCTCCATCCTTCAAACCGAAACGCATTACTGCTTCACGGCACAAATAGGCGAGGTGGCGGTACCTACCCGTGCCGGCATACAAGACGCCCTACCACCGGTAAATTAAATTATAAATTAATATTCAAGTAGACCTTCGGAGGCATTTTTGAATTTACACGAGACAATTTTCAATTTAACACTGAGAAGAGTCGACTTGCACTTTAAGAATGTTTTAAATCAGTGCCTTCTAGCAAACAGCTGAAAATTTCTACCGATTTAATGTACTTTCTAAATGATCAAGCATAGGGACATGGCTTCTAAATCTTTTAAAACCTTATTTCTCAAAGCGATAATGTCCTTGACGCTGTATAAGTCGACGACCTCACGATCCTCCCTTTTCTACCTTTCTATTAATACCATAGACTTTATAACTTTAATCTTCGTTCTTGAGACTCAGGGCTCAATGTATCCCACCATCCCAATGTGCTAGGGCTCTAGCAAGATGGTGATACCTACCCTTGCGGATATATTTGTTGCCCCAGCTTGGTAGACGAGGCCTAATGGACATTTAGTTACGTAGACAAGTAGATAGATTCCTGCCATATAAGATCCACTGGTTTGCTGCCTTCCTGCCTCGTTGTAGTTAAGCAAGACTACTAATACTGCTATGGTCTTTTGGACATATTTTTACAGTGCTTCTTCTAAGGCCAATGGCTTTCCAGAAGACAGTATCTTTGGCATTGCTAACAACCACGGGAAGCTATATTCCCATCATCTATGACAATGAAAAAATAATACCAAAATACAAATCCGATATTAATTTACAAATACGTCCCGAAAACAGTATAAGCATAAAGCACTTATCGCGGATCGCAATTGCATTGTTTTAATTAGTAGAGCAAGAGAAAATACAGTCGGTATTGATTTGATTCGAAGCGTTTTGTTTGTAATCCGGATGAATAGGATTGCCCGGTGGTTTATTGGTAACGCAGTTGGGTAAGTGGAACTCTGACCCGGAAATTCGTGAAACAATTTAGAGGCGTATTTGATTTCCGATCAGTCATGTAGGTATAGCAGAAATGAACTATTTTTTTATCAGAGCTTGTTTGATATCCTTGTACTGGTGGTAGGACCTCATGTGAGTCCGCACGGGTAGGTACCAACACCCCGCCTATTTCTGGCGTGAAACAGTAATGCGTTTCGGCTTGAAGGGTGGGGCAGCCGTTGTAACTATACTGAGACCTTAGAACTTATATCTCAAGGTGGGTGGCGCATTTGCGTTGTAAATGTCTATGGGCTCCAGTAAACACTTAACACCAGCTGGGCTGTGAGCTCGTCCACCCATATAAGTAATAAATAAAAATAAAAAAAACCTCCTCCTCTTTACATCTTGTTCCTCAGTTTTGAGGGTCGTGACCTTTACGGAGCATTTTGTTTCGGACCATATTCCTCCATTCATTCCTGTCCGCAGTGGATTGGTGATGAAGTCCAATATCGTCGTAATTTAATTGGACCAGTGGGACTTCGTGTGATATACAAAAAACTAAAAAGGATTTTATTTTATTTCATGTCGTGGATGTCTGAACGAACTTACAGCCCATCTAGCTTAAAGTGCTTGCTTGCTTGAAGTACGCACACAATGTGAATGTCGCCATCCATTCGTACCACCAGAGAAATCGTATGGAGTAGGATGCATTGTGTTAAATAAAAAAAATCGGTTGTCTGTAAAGTCGGTTTACTGACGATAGTTGAACGTGACAACGTCATAAGAAAATACTGATGGAATAGTTTAATTTTTCAATTATCGCAATTATCGTTGCTATAAACAATTGACACCACATTCACTTTTCACTGAACTTCATACTTGACGAAAACATGTAAATGTAATATTGTATACCAGCTGTCCACGCTGATGCTTCGCTCACTCAAGTAGGAGAGAGACAGATGTCGAACGCTGCCGAACGCGGAGGCCGATTGTGCCTCTTTTTCGCTCGTTGCGCGCTCTCGCTTGCACTTCAAGCCTTAAAGAGAACGCCTCAGAGCGATGTACGGATGTTGCGGAGAGTACTTTATGGTATGCAGCGGCTTGGCTCTCCCCTGGCATTGCTGACGTCCATGAGCGACGGTGACCGCTTACCATCAGGTGGGCCGTATGCTCGTCTGCCTACAAAGGCAATTAAAAAAAAAATGTAACGCCGCAGAGTCATGTTTTTTCGTGCGTGCAGCCGGCTCCATCGAATTATAAGACGTTGTCACGTCAAAACAATATTTCTTGAGACATTGAGTAATTTGTAGTGATAAAGTTCTCGTAAGTTTTTAATACTGACCTCATGTTATCTATGGACTCATTAAGGCCGGGAGAGCTTAAAGCTCAACTCCAATTGTTAAAAAAACCCTTAAATGTAAGAAAAAATTGTCTCACCTGATCTTGAGGTTCTAGCGCAAACCGTTGCTCCCCAAACGCACTGACACTGGCACTGACACTAACAAAAAAGATAAACAACATCCATTGCTTCACTAACACTGACATAAAACCCGATATCCTCAACAAAAGGAACAATGTATTGCAGCATCTGCTCGTCAATCGTTTATTACACGCTTTCGTAATAAAACACATTTTGTTTATAGAATGTTCTAAATTACAATTTACGTCAAGTTTTGTTTGAATTTTGAAATCAACATCCGAATTTCCATTCGTCGTCCATCTTGAAAATTCACAGCACATTTTATTGCAAATCTTCTTTACTCTGCCCTTTACCTGAAACAATAAAAAGTACGTAAGTAAATCTATACTTAATATTATAAAGCTGAAGAGTTTGTTTGTTTGTTTGAACGCGCTAATCTCAGGAACTACTTTCCCGATTTGAAAAAATATTTTAGTATTAGATAGCCTATTTATTGAGAAAGGCTATAGGCTATATAACATCACGGTAAGACCAATACAAATGGTGCACCAATAAATAATGTTTCAAAATAGGGATCTAAATAGCTCCTTAACATTCTATAATTCAAAAATATCTTCTCTTTCTACGTAAATGAAGTGGGGCGTAAAACTTAGCGTTATACCAAAGTATAAAGTTCCACGCGGGCTGAGTCGCGGGCAAAAGCTAGTTATTGATAAAACAAACAAAATTACCTCGGAACGATACACAATGTCGACTTTGAGAAGGCGTGTGCATTATTTAAGTGTGAAGTGTATTTTTAAGTCTCATAACTACATAAGCGATGCACAAACACAAACACGCTGTTGGTATATGAGGCGTGCATGAATAAATCATTTTATATCGTTGCAAAAGACGGTAAATTCAACTGCAGTTTATACACGTAGTTGTAGGAAATGGTATGGAGTAAGACTCATCGCGTTACTATCGGTTCTAAATTCGACAATGACTCCGTACTGTCAAAACCGGTCATCGTTCTCGTCGAACCCGTCGCTTGCAACGAAGGGATCTTCTCAGTGGGTCGCCTTTTCGATCCAGTGGTAGATTCTGCGAAGCACGGCTCTTGCTAGGGTTCGTGTTAGCAACGTTGTCAGGTTTGGGCACCGTGAGCTCACCTACTACCCTGGCGATGCTGACATGGTCTCTTTAGACCATTAGCTTAGGAAGGAAATTTTTTTTGTCAAAATATTGTTTCTTGAAACAGTTAGAGAGACAGTCAGTCCAGTTTTAATCCACTCCCAAGGTTACCCAAGTATTTGAATGCCACCTACGATACTGCCTATTTCCGCTGACAAGCAGTTAGGCTTTCCGAAGAGAGAAGGAGAGGGAGAGAAGAGTGATAGGAGAGAGAAGAGTGAGATCTGTTTTAAAGTACAATTGAGATTTCGATCTCATGTCTCAACGTGGGTCACGCTGTGATGTCCACGCTCCGCTACTACACTTTACATGCGTTTTATCACCCATTTAGAAAATTACGAGAAAAAGTTTAGAAAAAAGTTTTAAATAGCTTTTAGGTACCTCGTGTTCGAAATATGTGCATTTAAACTTGAGTACGGGCAGAGATATTTATTTTTAACACTTCAGTGACTGTAGTAGGAGCTATTCTCAGCGCAACGGGATGAAGAATATATATCTCTATCTCTCTCGGGCTTTAGATTAGTTGTTAGGAACAAGCGCGACAAAACATACCGGATTACACGTGTCTTTTTTAAAACTTCCTCTTTTGCGGACGTTTTTCTCAAGTAAATTCTTATTTTAAAATATAGTAGACGTGGTATGAATTAGGGTTTTCGGGAATCAGGGGCACTACTTAAATTACTTTTATTGTAAAATATCATATTAATTTAATTAATGAATTTAATGTTATGCCAAAAAGCGAGCTAATTTCCGACATAATTGAGTTCTTTTTCGAGTAACAAACGCCGCCCTTCACTAAAAACACGAGTTCGAAGTTTCATTATTGTACCTCTAAATCTATATACATATATCTACCAATTCATTACCATTCTTTTTTTTTATTGCTTGGATAGGGGGACGAGCTCACAGCCCACCTGGTGCTAAGCGGTTACTGGAGCCCATAGACATCTACAACGTAAATGCGTCACCCACCTTGAGATATAAGTTCTAAGATCTCAGTATAGTTACAGCGGCTGCCCTACCCTTCAGACCGAAACGCATTACTGCTTCACGGCAGAAATAGGCAGCGCGGTGGTACCTACCCGCGCAGACTCACAAGACTCCTACCATTAGTAAGAAAATTATGTGTATATTCATTCACAGATCAATTATCAAAAAAATATCATCATGAACTGTTCGCAATTTGGGGTCTACGATTTGAACCGCATTGCTATTTGGCGGATAATTAAAATTTCACTGCTATCTACATTCTAACTGATAATCCTAATGAAGTTTCTATATACATAGTCGAGCTGGAATAAACCTAAGCGTTTAGGGAGGAAACAAAATATTTATGTAAGCCTAAATAAATGTTAATGGTGGTAGGACCTCTTGTGAGTCCGCGCGGGTAGGTACCACCACCCTGCCTATTTCTGCCCTGAAGCAGTAATGCGTTTCGGTTTGAAGGGTGGGGCCGTTGTAACTATACTTGAGATCTTAGAACTTATATCTCAAGGTGGGTGGCGCATTTTGTTGTAGATGTCTATGGGCTCCAGCAACCACTTAGCACCAGGTAGGCTGTGAGCTCGTCCACCCATCTAAGCAATAAAAAAAAATCCCACTGGTGGTTTTAGTCGACGCTGTGTAAGCATATGGTGAATTGTCTTTATTCCCACCGCGAACCAGTTAC
Organism: Bombyx mandarina; assembly: GCF_030267445.1. Classification (NCBI taxonomy): domain Eukaryota; kingdom Metazoa; phylum Arthropoda; class Insecta; order Lepidoptera; family Bombycidae; genus Bombyx; species Bombyx mandarina. Next base: position 4,049,694 of record NC_143230.1, on the reverse strand, counting down.
GCTCTCCATTTCTCAGGGTAATAAAATACTGTTATTGCAATGCAGTCTTCGCATAGCCTAGTTAAGTTAGCAGCTAACAAGTTCCGTTTCTATACCAGAGGCTCTAGGTTCTATTCACGATTGGAAGTATTCTTTGCCAGTGATATTAAGAATTCTCGGTCGTTAGAGAAAAAAAATACTTTAAGGTCGTCAATTCTAATTGATTGATTAAGTATGGTTGAACCGTCTTATCCAATTGGCCTGTAGAATTAGTGGGCTCCAGTAACAACTTAACCAGGTGGGCTGTGGGTTCTTCTATCCATACGTTGGCCATAAAAAATCAATTCGCCCGTGTAAAATTTCATTATAGGGTTAATTATAATTTTTAGTTCTATTTTTTTTTATACACATAAATTCGTTAACTTTTCTCTTGTGAATGGGCGTATTTTGGATCTATTCACGGACGGTTTCACGATTCAGTTTTTTCCTATAGCCAAGCAATCCACCCATCTAAGTAATAAAAATAAATAAAAAACTACAGTGCTCATACAACAGGGAGCCGATTGTATTTATTTGAATGTAAAGAAAAGACACATTTGTAGATGAACTACTTACCATCGACATTAATATCTAAACGTGCTTTATGATACAGACAATCACTTTTATAAGTATAACTAGCGACCCGCCCTCGTTTCGCTTCGGAAACATTAAGACACACATAAACCGAAAAAAAAAATTAAAAAAAAATTAAAAAAATTAGCCTATGTTCATCAGAGACAATGTCGGCTTCTAATGGAAAAAGAATTTTTCAAATCGGTCCAGTAGTTTCGGAGCCTATTCGAAACAAACAAACAAACAAATCTTTCCTCTTTATAATATTAAGTATAGACAGTATAGACGAACAAAATAGAGCTGTTCCATTAAGTAGCATATGATGAGACGTCATATGTATAGTTTTAGTAAATCAATTTAAGCTAATTCCTGCCAAGAACATGCCTGCTTCATATCCCCTGATCTCTCGTTTAGGTATTTACTATAAACCATTAATTTCCTGTGAGACTAGAAGACCGGACCTCTTCATGGCTTAATAACTATATTCTAACGGCTTAGTCAAGTCCGAGTTTGATAGGGTTGACTGAATCGGAAATAATCGATTCTAATTTTATAGAAATACTAGCGACCCGCCCTCGCTTCGCTTCGGAAACATTAAAACACACATGAAAACAAAAAAAATAAATAAAAAAAATTTAAAAAAGTAGCCTATGTTCATCTGGGACAATGTCGGCTTCTAATGGAAAAAGAATTTTTCAAATCGGTCCAGAAGTTTCGGAGCCTATTCGAAACAAACAAACAAACAAATCTTTCCTCTTTATAATATTAGTATAGATAAAGATATGTGTAAGAGGGGAGTGAGCGAAGAAATGGTATACAATAGAATGGTATGGAAAGAGAAAACACGTTGCGGCAACCCCAGGTGATTGGGAGAATGGCAGGAAAGAAATAAAATAAAGGGGTTGTTAAGTATATTATTAGTTCACTATAGCTAAAAGCTATTTTTAATAACATAATTATGTATATTAAAAACTTAATAGAGAACCAAACTAACAATTAATTTCAGTTTTTTTTTATCCTCTTGATACTGGTCAAAATATTAGAGCGATGTTATATAATTATTAGATTCTCATCAGTCCTTGATGTGTGTGCAAAGTTAATTTTCAAGCTAATCGGACATCTTGATGTCAGTGAAAATGACAGATATTCCATTATATAACGTACCAAACTAACAGAAGCGTCTTAAATAATAATAAAAATATAAACACTTTCCGAAACAAGAAAAACTTAAAAGAATTTAATAAAAAGAAGCAAATATCTGTTTATGTACGTCTAAGAATATTTGGAACTGATTACACGTGTAATACGTAGTAAGAAATCTATACTAATATATAAATCTACAGTGGTTTTTACGGATGTTCCGCTATAAGTACTGAACCATGCATCCGATTGACTTGAAACTTGGTATCCATTTAGATTACATGTACTTAATGGATAGGCTAATATTTATATGAGTGTTGGCCTCCCTACACCAGTTGCGGAGGTGCTAATGATGAGAAAATATTTGTGGGGGTGACAAATAATAATGTTAATTTTAAATGCCCAGCCAAGAGGACGGGTATAGCTAGTTGTTATATAATGTTGTGTGTAATATACATAGCCGCGAAAGTTTGTACTTGTAATAATAGACAACTTAGTTAATAATAGTGCACGTGCCAACCCTGGAAACGAGGTAGCCCGGCTTCTAACGGCAAATAGGTACATGATTAGCAAAACATTCGTTGCATAACCGAAAACTATAGTGTTTGCTGATTTAAATGAAAATAATTAGCCGAATACACATAAATTTCACTCGGCGATTTGGATAAACATTTTCGTCTCGTTTCCGTTTCAAAAACTTCATCATCATCATCATCATTATCCTGCCCTTCTCCTAGTCACTTGGGGTCGGCGCAGCATGTTTTCTCGTTCCATACTGTTCTATCATATACCATTTCTTCGCTTACTCTCCTCTTACCCATATCGTCTTTCACTCAATCCATCCATTTCTTCTTAGGTCTACCTCTTCCTCTATATCCTTCCATATTCATAGTTAACAAACACTCTCTTACCAACCTCATTTTCATTTCGTCTCATCACAAAAACTTCATTTTTGTTAATTCGAACTATCTACTTCACCTTTATAAAAACCAGAGTATCTATTCGATTCTAAGTTAAAACTTCAAAGAACTAATTAAGTTACGGACAGGAAAATTATTTTTGTACAAATTTTACGATCGTCTTTAACGCATGACTATTCTAAATATAAATCATTACTAATTTCCCTTATTTGAAGCACTACGTAAGAAATCACCGGACAAACATGTCTAATAATACATTTTTATTTACTGCCGTGACGAGTGAACAGTTTTATGGGCCACCTGGCGTTAAGTTGTCTTACTGGTTGGTAGGACCTCTTGTGAGTCCGCGCGGGTAGGTACCACCACCCTTTTTTTTTTTTTTTTTTTTTTTTTTTCGGGTAGAGGGCCGAACCTCCTACGAGGTCCCCGCGCAAAAGGGGCGCGCGGGGTATGTGAGACTCAACGATCTGCATGGTGTTGTGAGCAGACCGCGGGCCCAAGGATTTTAGGACCCACCCACTAAACGACTCCCCTGCACTCTTACACCCGACGTCCGATCCCCTCCGAGGTCAGAACCCGGATGAGGTAGGGGGGCTACCGCGGTCAACACTACAACCAGACGGCGCGGCTCACCCCAAGGACGCCCAGCCGACGGAGCCTTCGAGGCGAATCGAAGGCCCTGAAACGTCGGCCGTCTCGGTACGGCAGCCCGTCGGGCCGCCCAGACGGTGCCGCTGGTGTCCCGGAATACCCCGCTGGACCAGAACCAGCCTGCCGGGTCGGGACGCGATACACCGTCGACCGGTCGCTCTATTCACTCCACGGCAGCGCGCTAGAGTGCTGGTAGCGCGCCGCGCGGCCTCACCCCCTCAGGTCGCCCCTTGACCTTCACCGGGGGGAGGCCGCCACCTACAGGGGCCGGGACGTACGGGCGTATTCCCGCCTCCGGCCCCCGGCTCGACGGCGACGGATCGGTGCGGAAAGGGAAGAGCTCTCCCTCTCTCGCTCCGCCGCCTCCTTCTGCGAGATGGTGGACTCGCAGAAGTCGAGCATCGCCTTCCAGGACGCGTCGCTGCCGAGCATCGTAGCCACGACGCGCGGCAGCGAGAGGTCCTCTCCTATGACCGCGACGAGGGCGGCGCGTTGCTCATCGAATCCAGAGCAACGCGCCAATGTATGTTCCGCTGTGTCTTCCTCGTCGCGGAGGTACCACCACCCTGCCTATTTCTGCCGTAATGCGTTTCGGTTTGAAGGGAGGGACAGCCGTTGTAACTATACTTGAGACCTTAGAACCTATATCTCAAGGTGGGTGGCGGATTTACGTTGTAGATGTCTATGGGCTCCAGTAACAATTTAACACCAGGTGGGCTGTGAGCTCTTCCACCCATCCTAGCAATAAAAAAAATTAAAAAGTTTTTACCGAAACAATTAACTCCGGTCACTGACATTAGATCGAGCTGTTGATTGTATTGTGTCTGTAACGTCCCTTCAGACCCCCTTTCCTCATGATTACTTAACAGCAGAAATAGGATCGCATTACCCATCCGGGTCGAGTTAAGACACAAACTTTGACCGCCCTGTATACTTTTATTCTGAAGCAGTGATATGTTCCAATTCGAGGGGTGGAGCAGCCGTTATAAAACTTGAGACACAACGAAACAACTGACCTCACGATTTCGACCTCATGTCTCAATTTAAGTGATTCTAGGCATTCGCATTGAGACATGAAAAGCACAAATTGGTGTCGTTAACCAAATGGCTCGTAAAATCAAATCAAATCGGATGCAATTAAAAATAAGTTTCCGCTGCCCGTTCTAATAGTTTCGTATTCCTTTAACGACTTGCCCAGCTCTGTGCATTTGTTAGTCTGTTTTATTAGATTAAGGACGATATACTCAAGGCGACGTTCGGAGCCGTAACGCATTTCAATCCTGAAAGATCCTTTCATCTATTTATAAGCTTTCATTAGTAAAATTTATTTTTCTAGTTAATGTAGTCATATTCAAATGTTCTTCATTCGACGCTCATCAACTATTATTACTTGATATTAGGCATGAAAAGCATATTATGAGAAAAAAAATACCATATCTTTGGTACGGTACCCTGGGTATCACTGATCGTTTCACCAAGAAGAAATTTATAGGCAACTAGCTATACCCGTCCGCTTCGCTGGGTATTTAAAATTAACATTATTATTTCTCACCCTCACAAAGATTCTCATCATTAGCGCCCCCGCAACTGGTGTAGGGAGTCGAACACTCATATAAATATTAGCCTATCCATTAAGTATATGTATTTTCTACATGGATACCGAGTTTCAAGCCAATCGGATGCATGGTTCAGTAGTTATAAAGGAACATCCGTAAAAACCACTGTAGATTTATATATTAGTATAGATTTACACAGAAAAATGGACACGATAACCTTCTTATCGTGATTGCCGCTGATCACATATCCGATCCGGGCAAGGGGTCAACGGAAACCCGTCGTCGTCCGAAAGATGTCTTGTCAGGTCCTCCAGTTTTTTTTTTTTTTTTTTTTTTTTTTTTCCTACCTATGCTGATAACCTTGAGAGGCTATTTCAGCTTCACCCTAACGTTAGTAGGTGAGCTCGCGGGGCTCAACCGGAGAGTTGCTAACACTGACCCTAGCAAGAGCAGTGCTTCGCAGAATCTACCACCGGATCGGAAACGCGACCCACTGAGAAGATCCGGCGAGAAACTCAGTGGGCTGTGTCTATGGGTTAGTTCGCTCGTCGAGCCCTTCGTCGCAAGCGACGGGTTCGACGAGGACGGTGACCGGTGCTTGTGGTGCCTAAAATCACCGTTAATGGATCAGGAGGATCCGTAATGACGTGCTTTGGGCGACGTCGACGGTTTACCATTCGGTCTACTGGGTCGGGTATGTAATTCCCAGCGGCTACGATGAGAGGGTTCTCATGTCGTGCCGCCTTCTCAAAATGGCGCAGCGATGCCGACTGTAGATACTTACTAAAAGAGTCGAGCTCCAGGTCGTCGTGGAGATCCACATTCCTAAGGAACCAAGGCGCTCCGACGGCTATCCTGCAGAATCGTGATTGAATAACCTGAAGGGATTTCAAGTTGGTGCGGGCTGCGTGAGCGAACACTACGCTTGCATACGTCATGACGGGGCGTATACAAGTTTTGTAGAGAGTTACCTTATTGCGGAGGGACAGTTTGCTTCGACTACAAAGCATTGGATAGAGTCGTCCTAGAATAAACGCGGCGCGGTCGCGTACCGTTTTTATATGGGGACGGAATGTCATCCCTCTGTCGAGGGTGACGCCTAGATATTTGACCTTCGAGACCCACGGAATGGGCTGGCCAAAGAGAGTGATGGGACTAACGGCGGAGGTGTTTGCGCGCCTACTACGGAGTGGGATGCTCGAAGTGATGTTCGGAGGGCGACCCCTTTTGAAGAGCACCGCTGCGCTTTTCGTGGGGTTGATGTCTATTCGCCACTTCCGGAACCACTGTCCCATGGTGGCTACTGCGATCTGGAGTCGCCGATGAAGCAGCGACATCTTCCTACACGAGTAGTAGATAGCCGTGTCATCGGCGAAGAGCGCTAGATGGGTCTCCGGAGACCGGGGTATATCATTGATATACAAACTAAATAATAACGGGGAGAGCGCGGAGCCTTGCGGGACTCCGGCGGTCAGTTGACGGGGACGAGAACGAGTTCCCTCTACTCGATATCGAAACGAACGGTTCGACAAGAAGTCTCGTATGATGAGCACGAGTCTGTCTGGCACTCCCATGTTGTACAGTTTATAAATTAAACCGTTGTGCCAGACTTTGTCGAACGCCTTCGCGATGTCGAAGAAGAGGGCGCCGGTCGGGATTTGTTTACGCCTATTTAGTCCTATCAGAATGTGCTCCGTGAGGCGGTGCACTTGTTGTACGCACGAGTGTTTAGAGCGGAATCCGAACTGTTCGTCAATGAGAATTTTGTTCGCGGTAACAAAATCCCAGAGGCGTTTCCTAAGGAGCCGTTCGTAAATTTTTCCTATCGTCGAGAGGAGACTAATCGGACGGTAACTAGAAGTTTCGTTTGTCGGTTTGCCCGGCTTATGTATACCGATAACGTCCGCATCTTTCCACACCGCGGGAAAGATGCAGTGCGTCATAGCGGCATTTAAAATTGTAGCCAACATTGCTATCAGTTGGACTGGCAAAAATTTTAGCGCGCGGTTGTGGATGCCGTCGGAGCCGGGTGCCTTCCTAGGTTGGAGGTTGTGGATCGCGTCTCTAACTTCTTCAGTGGTAATGGGGGGTAACGCGTCCGAGGGCGGCAGGGAAGCTCTGCGCTCGACCTTCCTGTCGACTAACTCGGTGTGTTCGGGGTCCGCGTGTTGAGTGCTGGTGGTGCACTGCTCTTGCAGTGCATCGGCCAGCAGCTCAGCCTTGTCATCGTCATCGAATGCCGGTGGTTGGCCTGAAGGGCGTATGAGGGGAGGCATAGTAGCGGTAGTTTCGGATTTGAGAGTCCTAGCTAGTCGCCAGTATGCTTGGTGGGAGGGCGCGAGTTGTTCTAGATAACTATGCCAATTATCGTTACGCGCGTCGCTTAAGCGGGAGTGGACTTCGCGTTGTAGACGACGCATCCGAATCCGGTTTGAATGCGTGGGAAGACGATCGTAGGCCCGGATTGCCGCGTTCCTAACTCTTAAGAGATTCCTAAGATCGGGGGACAGTCTGATGCGGTGGAAGCTGTCCTCCACATCGACTTCTTTTGAAGATCTAATGATCGCGGAAGAGATGTGATCGGTAATGATGTTTATGGATTCGACGGTGTCCTCGGGGGATGGATTCGAATCCGGGCCGCAAGGGAGGATTGGCGGAGCGGCGTCGGCTAGGCACGTGCCCAGCTTATTCCAATCCACCATGGTCCTCGTAACAGTGAGTGGGTTGTGAGGGCGACCGAGCTGCATAACGACAGGTCGGTGGTCTGAGTCGAGCTCTGACATTGCTTCGATGGAACGCAAGCGCAGAGTTACGTTCCTAAGCAATGCCAGGTCTATAGTGCTCGGACGGAGCGCGATGTTATACGGATAACATGTTGGAGTTGGGGGACCGACTATTTCAAAGGTGAGGTCGTCTATAAACGCGTCGAGACGCCTACCGTTGACGTTTGTACGATGGCAGTTCCACCTAGTGTGGTGGCAATTTAGATCGCCTGCCAGGATGACAGAGTCTCCCATGCCGAACAGTGACTCGATGTCACTGCTCAGAAGGGGCTTGTCCGGGGGGAGATAAACGGATGCGATGACGATCGGCTGGTGTCCCGTCAGCGAGATACGGCACACTGACGCCTCGATATGTAAGAGCGAGGGAGTATCGAGAGGGACAACGTGCAGGGCCCGTCTATAGTAAATGGCAGTCCCGCCTTTGGAGGCGGTGAGTCTGTCATTCCTAACCATGACGTAGTTCGCGACTTTCGGGTCGCGACGCGAGGGCTTCAGACAGGTTTCCTGCACTAATAGAATATCTACAAGATTATCGCGGAGGAATTCAAAAATTTGATCGCGTTGCCGCGCGAGTCCGTTAGCATTATAGAATGCTAACGTAAGGGAATACGGTTTTTCTCTACCTTTTTGCGCCATTGATTATCGGTAAAGATTTTATAACGTACGCGACACGGACTCGTAGACGTCCATGTGATCGAAAGCGGCCGCGAGCCGCTGTTCGGGGGTTACCGACCTACGTATCGCGTCTGCGAACGATCGCAGACGGTCGAAGTTGACTGCGGTGACGAAGTCACGCACGAGCGCGAAGTCGTTGACGACAGAGGGTTGCGGGGGACGGAACGCGGGCGCGGGGCGAGGTGCGAGCAGGGGCTGGGGCGCGGGGCGTGTCACGAGCGGGGGCGGGGGTGCGGTTTCCGTTCCCGCCTTCGTATACGGCAGCGGTTTTTTCCACGCCGACACCGTGGGAACTGCAGCCGGCACGAAGGCGGGTTTCGGCACTGAAGGCGCCGAAGTCTTTGGGCCGACGGTTCGGGGGGCTGGGTGGGTCGGACGTTTTCGCGGAGCCCTAGGACATCCACGGTAGTTCGCGGGGTGCCCTTGCTTAAGGCATAGGACACAGCTTGGAGGTTCGGTCGCGGTTTCCCTAACACGCGAGCAATCTAGTGTGGCGTGGTCGCCGAGGCACTTTACGCAGCGGGGGCGCGCGTGGCAATTACGAGCCGAGTGGCCGTAAAGCTGGCATCTGTAGCACTGCCCGGGAGTGCCACGTCTATGGGGGGCTTCAATTGAGATCCCGGATAGGCCGCAAATTGTCGTGAGACATGCGATCTTCTTTTTGGCCTCCGGGGTGGGTTCTAGCGCTACTAGAATCATGTTGTAGGGCTGTTTGCCCCGCCCACTGTGCATCCGGTGCACACTAACTAGCGGGAGGGACTGAGCGGTCAGATCCTCCTTAATGTACTCGATATCTAGCTCTTTTGGGACTCCGCGTATTACTACGCGGAGCTCGCGGTCCTCCTGAAGAGCATAGGTGTGAAAACCTATGTTCTCCTTTCGGAGGTATGAAGAGAGGGCCCTATGGTCGCCCGGCGTTGTACCCATTATTACATTATTACATACCCATGCGCGACGTTACGCGCATGGGTATAATTAATTTTATTTGCCTGAAGGGCCTGGGAAACGCGGTTCCACGCAGTTTTTTCCTGGAGAATCAGCGGGGGCGGGGCAGCTACTTTAGGAGCGGGCGCGGGTTTGGGACGCGGCGGTGGGGTTACACGGCGAGCGGAGTCCGACTCCGGTGTCACGACTACCTGCGGGCGGGAGGCGGTCGCGGATTTAGTCTGCTTCGTCGTGGAGCTCCGGGACTCCACGGCGCGAGTACGCTTTTTACCGCGCGTTACGGTTTGGAACCCATCCGAAGTTCCAGGCTGAGGGCTTGACGCGGTTTCGAAATCCATCTCCGATTCGGTATCGGAGCCTGAACTCGAAACGATCGAGGTTGCGACGGACGAAACGCGCGAAGACGTAGTCGACGCGGGCGCGGGGGTGGGGGTAGCGTTAGGCGCTTCGTGAGTCGCTACGTCGGAACGTGCGCTCGAACTTGACGCGGCGGCGGGGGGCGCGCGGCGTGCCTCCGAGGCACGTTTGAAGTACGCGGCGACGGACGCGGGGGGGGAGGGATTGCCACGGGCGGCCCTAAACTCTAGGTACTCGGCCCTAATTGACGGGTACCTATCCCGGAGGAACCCGACAATATCACTAGCACAATCTTCTTCCATTTTTCGGTCTTCTTGCCCGGGGGGGGCGGCCCCGGGACTTTTGTTGAACTCGCCGAAAGGCGAGGCCCCGGATAGGATTTGTAACCCCCCTGTGCTGCAGGACAGCAAGGAGCAGGGGGGGGGAATGCCTATGCCGTGAAAACGGCAATCGGCGGGGAAAAGGAAAGGAACCCGCTCGGGCTGTATAGTGCTACAGCAGGCAGAATCGCGAGCGGGGGTCTAGTCTTGAAAAAGACTGTTGTTTTGGGAAGGGTTAGGAAATCGCTAGCCTGTGAGTGCCACAGGAAGCCTGAACGTAGCGATTGGTTTTGTCTTGAAAAAGGCAGTTGGTAAAGGGTGGGTTCGCGGTTACAAAACTTTAGCGCACAAAAATGGACTCCGAGACGCAAATCGCAAGCGAGTCCTCCAGATTTCTTTCTCGGTGCTTTAAGCTCCTGAAGCACCGGTCACTGACCTCGTCGAAGTCGTCGATTATGATGAAGAGTTTCTTTCGTGAAGTAGGAGTGGTGGAGCTCGATAGGGTTAATCCGTGGTCGGTATTGTGGGGCGGTGCCTCACGCGCCTTTCTTCAAGGCGTAGTATCCCGGGAAGAATTGGAAGAGGAGGAGAACCTCGGTTTTCCTTCTTTCTTTTTATTGCCCGAGCAGGCAGACGAGCACACGGCCCACCTGATGGTAAGTGGTTACCGTCGCTCATGGACGTCAGCAATTCCAGGGGCAGAGTCACGCCGCTGCCGTCCTCTCCTGCCTCTTCTTTTCTGGAGGCGCTGGAGTCCGACATAACCCGGTCTGCTACCCCCCTCGACCGGTGGTAACCACAAAGATATTTTAACGCAATGAAAATCTGAGGGAATCGCACGTTAAAAACGTATTTTGTAATATAATTACCGACGTAATTGTGAATACCAATGAACCCAACAAAATCGCATGCTAATTAAATTAATGAACGTTTTCAATTAACAATAAATTTATTAGGGCGTCAATACAGCGCCGGCCAATAGCGGAATTATATTTCGACAGGGAATTACCATCATTGCGTATGGCAATAGCGTTTCGTAATAACGTTATTATGTTTAAAACTCTTCGAGCCATATTTATGTACTAGCTTTTTACCCGCGACTCCGTCCGCGTTGAATAGTTACTTTGGCATAACGCTAAATTTTACCCCCCACTTTATTTACGTAGATAGTGAAAATATTTTTGAATTATAGAATGTTAAGGAGCTATTTAAACCCCTATTTTGAAACATTCTTTATTGGTGCTCCACTTGTATCAGTCTTAGCGTGATGTTATATAGCCTATGGCCTTTCTCAATAAATAGGCTATCTAATACTGAAAGAATTTTTCAAATCGGACCACTAGTACCTGAGATTAGCGCGTTCAAACAAACAAACTCTTCAGCTTTATAATATTAATATAGATTTTAAGCCATACGATAGCGGTGATTACTTATCATCCCAATCTTATGTTCATTCACAAAAATAGTGTTCCTCAGAGACATATTACGTCTGTATGCCACCGAAGTCGCTAAGTGTAAGCTAGCATTTAAAAAAAAAACAAAAGACAAAACCGCTCAATGCCTTTTTATTCTTTGTTTATCAATAGAGTTTATTTTAGGTTTGTTTAGTGGTAATATTTGGAGATTTTTTTTAAAAACTATTTTTCGGCTAGTATTATCAGAAATAACATAAATGGCAAAACAAAAGGGAAAATTGAATAGGTACATGATGCGAATCTAAATATTAACCGACATTTCTGATCATAATCACTGAGTTATTGTCAAACTTTAACCAATCAGCGTAGACTAGTATATTTCTATATGCATAAGTGCTGATTAGAAATCCCTAGTTGCTAAAATCAATTTTGAGTCTGGCTCTATAAGGAAACTGTACCAAACCATGAGAAATAATTAAAAACGTCGGCACTGATCCTTGATAGAATTATTGACCATTAACCCAGGTCTTGGCTTCCAGCCATGGAATTAAAACCTGACTCGAATAGAAACTTTCACTTTAACACTATGGAAATTGAGTTTAGAATTCTTTAACTCATGTCCAATAGGTAGTCTGAATTAAAGACTTTTTCCACATTTCTTCTCATTGAAACATTAAGTTTTATTACGATTATTCCTTAGATGTGTGAACTACCTCACGGGTTACCTAGTGCTAATGGGTAATAGAATCCACAGAGGCAATATTATGTATGTCTTCATACACATCGAGAAATGAGATCGAATTGTCAATTGTATTGTCAAAAGACCGTCGCACTCTTTAAGCCGAAAAGCATGGCTGCTTCGTGGTGGAAATAAGCAGGTTGGAGGTATTTTAGATAAGGGCCTGATACTCATACGAGGCGTCAGCGCAAAGGGAAAGGAATTTGGGACTTGACAGTCTGCAGAGGCTGTCTCTGCCCACAAAATGATCGATTTGCACTCTCTCACCCGATGGCCCATCTCCGTCACCAGTCTGGTGGATTGGAACGCGATTTACCGCCAACGGGTTGATCACCCACAGAATTTTCGTGGAACAGCTGTCAAGCAGCGCTCTGGGGTGGACCTTGATCGCTTAGGTCGCCCTGTAGCGTTTACAGGAGGATAGCAGCACCTACCTGCTTAAATCAGAAATATACAACCAGGGATTGGGTAAATTTATAATTAGTTGTTACTCTATTACCTTAGAAGTCGGCTATGAACATATTTTAAGTAATATCGATTAGAAAAATTGGTACCTGTCTGTGGGATTTGTACTTCGAGACAGTAACATCACTAAAACAAAAAAACTCTGACTTAAAAACGGTTGTCGTTTTAAAACCTTTTTTTTTAAGCCTTTATCTAAAGCGCTCGACGATCGGTCAAACAACCCTGCGATTCCACGCGTCAATTGATCATTTATTTGAAGTACATTGCGTGTTTATCAGCAATCGGTCCTCAAATCGCTCGATCTCCTAATTGACCTACCCTCTGTGCAGCTTTAAAAACTCAAAACAAATCCAAGTACGGTAATATTTATGTATGGATTTTAAATTAATTTATAATTTACAAATATCTTTTTTTTTGGAAAAAATTTCAAATTGACTATTTTGTTTTTGTCTACCTATTCTAGTAGCCTCCAGGGGCTATACTAGATTCACTGTGCGAGTAAGCGAACTCACTTTTTTTTTTATTATTATAATTTTTTTTTCCTACCTAAGCTATAGCCTTGAGAAGCTATTTCAGCGTAACCTTAACTAATAGGTGAGCTCATGAGGCTCAAACCTGACGATGCGAACTCACGAGGCTCAGCCTGGAGTTTTTGCTAGCACTAGCCCTAGCAAGAGCAATGCTTCGCAGAATCTACCACCGGATCGGAAACGCGACCCACTGAGAAGATCCGGTGAGAAACTCAGTGGGCTGTACCTGAGGGTTAATTTGTTTCCTTGTTAATTTAATTTGTTTTATTAGTATATATAGAAGATCGATTTTGATTTGATTGATATTTGAAGGCGCCTACTTCAAAGAAACCATTTTATTTTGGTAAGAACCATCACTAGTGCTCTAACACTAATGAAATACGCCACTGGGTCTCTAACACAAAGAGCAAAATTCTATGTACCCATTGGTCAGTGAGAAAAAAAAACCTGCTAGTCCAACCTCTGATAGAATTATTGCAATTCACTGAATACGTTGGAAGCGAGCCAGGTATTAAAACGACTGCAGGAAGAAAAATGAGCTTAAAACTAATTGGAAATAAAAGCCAAAACGCTATATCACCACGCTAACATAGGTGAGCTAGGATTTGAAAATGTAGACAAGATTTTCGTGTAATTTTTCATTTTTAATAATTCTTGGATTATTATTTAGAAGTTGATTCAAGTTTTCCTGTAAAATTAGAAAAGCAAAACCTTTTCAGATCGAAAAACTTGACTTTGAATTCTATGGTAATATAAATAGATTATAGCAAATTGCCAATTACAGATACGAAAAAGCTTAATTACAAATACAATGTAGGCAGGTCGAGAGGAATTCCGAGATATTGGAAAAGGAATAATCTCATTTAACAAATTTGAGTATCCGATATGAGACTTCAACGGAAAACCTTTGCTTTTAATTAAAAAAGTTTTTTTTTTCTCCGAACCCAACATCGCTCTGGCAGCGAAAATGTTTCAATGTGAATATTTAATATTATAATGAGTATTTGTTTTCGTATCAGTCAATTGTTACCACGGCTTTTGTGTACTGGTCACCATCGTTAAAATTCTAGGGTCAAATAAAGAAAAAATACTATTTGGGCTAACACATCGCAGTTTTCGTGGTCACGAACGCGTTTCTTAGTTTTGCAGTGGAGTTTATCGTCTGGTGGTTTTTTTGGATGAGGTTCAAGCCTTCCGCTAGGTTCCAGCGTCAAGGGGTACGCATTATGTGGGATTGCTATGATGGTAGCAGTCGTCCACGAAATGATTCGCGATTTTGTTAGAGGCGGGGGTCCGAACTTCTACAAGGCTCTCAAGCCTCATGCGAGATACGGAGGTCTTGGTAGCCGAAAATTTTAATGTCCCACCGACTAAACAGCTCACTAAACGACTCCCCTCCAAAAATTCCAACTTTAAGCACCACAGCATGTACCAAAATCAACCCTCCTTCTTAAGCGACAAAAAAGCCAATTTTCAATTGGATATCTTAAAACAGTCCGATGAGTATTAAGTTTTAAAGTTTAAGTTGATGTAAGCGTACATATGTGCGTAATGTGTTGCTTTTGTTTTTTTTTTTTGGTATTTTTGTAAACTAAAATTTCTAACTTATCGTTTTTTTTTTTTTTTTTTTCACATTCCACTTATATGTGATTTTGATGGTTGAAATTTGTTTGGTTGTTGTTGTAGCTATTTTATTTAAATACTAGCTGTACCCGTCCGCTTCGCTGGGCATTTAAAATTAACATTATTATTTCTTACCCCCACAAAAACTCTCATCATTAACGCCCCCGCAACTGGTGTAGGGAGTTATAAATATTAGCCTATCCATTAAGTACATGTATTTTCTACATGGATACCAAGTTTCAAGTCAATCGGATGCATGGTTCTGTAGTTATAACGGAACATCCGTGAAAACCACTGTAGTTTTATTAGTATAGATTATAATATGTTTGTTTTGTACTTTCGGTTTCTCAAATAAATAAACTGCGTCACAATTTTATAACCAGAAAACAGGTCAGCTGCATAGCTAAGAACCCCGCAAACTCAGCACATCTTAATACCTGATTTAATTTGTCGTTCCTATCACCAGTTCGTGGAAGGCTTATAAAAACAATATGTGATCGATAACTGGGTATTGTGTTACAATAATAGTGTAACAAGAGATGGATTGCAGGCTGCATAGTCATAAACTCCCTGTGCCATTTCCAAAAGCAGTGGCGATTTGAAAACAAAAAAAAAAATGCTACTATGTTTTTTTCACTTAGGACAAAAAGATGTTAGAATTCTTATTTTTAGTACTTCATTCTCACTAATAATAATTAGTCTCACTAATCTAATAAGATTACGATTTGTTAATTTTATTTTACAGAAGTCAATAATTGAAGTGAGATGACAAATATTACTTTACTTGAATAACTTGCCGCTAATAAAACAATTATATTTCATCCGTCTGGTCCGTACGGCCGTCTGGTGTAGTGGTAAGTCACATGGTCACTACACAAGGGGGTCGCGGGTTCGAATCCCGCCAAGCGAAGATATTTGTATGATAAATATAAATGTATTTTCCAGGGTTGTATGGATGTATATTAAATACATGTATGTGTATAATAAAAATCTTACATTTATTTCCGTTATCTGGTACCTGTAACACAAGTTCTTTACGAACTTATCACGGGACCAGTTTACGTGGTGTGATTGTTAGTAAATATTTATTTATTTATTTATTTATCTAAAAATACGATGACATACAACTGATAAACGATAAGCCCGTTGTTGATTCTGCAATCAATTGTATAAATTTCAGGAATCTTATCTCGTTTTCATAAAGTTTTAGAGTATCTTGAAACTGAGTGCAACTTTGAAATTTATAGCACCAAGTACGCATTAAATATTTAAAAAATCAATCGCTTCTCGCTTACACCATGTACCGTGGTCAATACGAGGTCACATACCTATATACCTACCACCAGTAATTACGCAAATTATAATTTTGCGGGTTTGATTTTTATTACACGATGTTATTCCTTCACCGTGGAAGTCAATCGTGAACATTTGTTAAGTACGTATTTCATTCGAAAAATTGGTACCCGTCTGCGGGAATCGAACACCGTTGCATCGCAACAACGAATGCACCGGACGTCTTATCCTTTAGGCCATGACGACTTCAAGGCCGATAGCCTTGAGAGGCTATTTCAGCTTCACCCTAACGTTTGTCATCGTGGAGATCTACGTTCCTCAGGAACCATAGTGCTCCAACGGCTATCCTGTAGAATGGGAATATCTGAGCAATAAGATTGTAATTGGCTATTAAAGTTCGATGTTGCGATTTCTTATGAGTATTCAGAGGTGAATGGTTGTTTCCCATTACACGTGTCGTTCATTGGCTGTATCGTTACCCAGTTTTTCAGATAGTAATAAATATAATCAACACATGCGTGAAATAAGTCTTAGATTATTACGTCTTTGTATTAAAGAAAAAAATTCTTATTTTACGATAGAAAACATTAAAGGTTTTTTTTTCTTTCTTTTTTCCTACCTAAGCTGGTAGCCTGGAGCGGCTATTCCAGCGTAACCGTAACTAGTAGGTGAGCTCACGGGGCTCAAACCTGACGACGATGCTAACACGAACCCTAGCAAGAGTCGTGCTTCGCAGAATCTACCACCGGATCGGCAACGCGACCCACTGAGAAGATCCGGCGAGAAACTCAGTGGGCTGTGTCTGAGAGTTAATTTACTCGTCGAGCTCTTCGTCGCAAGCGACGGATTCGACGAGAACGGTGACCGGTGCTTGAAGTACCTAGAAGCACCGTGAATGGATCAGGAGGATCCGAGATGACGTGTTTTGGGCGACGTCGACTGCTTTCCATTCTGTCCGCAGGATCGGGAATGTAGTTACCGGCGGCCACGATGAGAGGGTTCTCGTGTCGTGCCGCTTTATCGAAGTGGGGTGACGGATCATTTAATAAATTCATTTTCTACTGCATTATCTTGCCGATTTAAACAAGACTACTTCAAAATGACATATCATTTGGCAATAGAGATCTTGTTACAAAAAAGGATATTGAGTCAAATTTAACAATGATCACATAAAGAATATACATAATATTACTTACAGTTACTGGTGATAGGACCTCCCTCTTGTGAGTCCGCGCAGGTGGGTACCACCACCCTGCCTATTTCTACCGTGAAGCAGTAATGCGTTTCGGTTTGAAGGGCGGAGCAGCCGTTGTAACTATACTTGAGACCTTAGAACTTATGTCTCAAGGTGGGTGGCGCATTTACGTTGTAGATGTCTATGGGCTCCAGTAACCACTTAACATCAGGTGTGCTGTGAGCTCGTCCACCCGCCTAAGCAATAAAATAAAATCCATAATATGGGAAATGAAATCTCGTACGTAAACATATAATTTAACTATCAGGTTCTGTGTTGTTCGATTTTCTGTACTTGAAGATCTTTCTCGGGGTTCAACAAACTGGAGTGCGAGTGAGACGAAGTTATCAATTATCTATATAGAGATTGAAGATACGGGGTGTTTAAATCGTGAATTGCTTCACTAATTCTATGTTGTTAGAGCGAATGTGTTTCAGGTTCAATTCAGTGATGC
This sequence comes from Bombyx mandarina, assembly GCF_030267445.1. Lineage (NCBI taxonomy): Eukaryota > Metazoa > Arthropoda > Insecta > Lepidoptera > Bombycidae > Bombyx > Bombyx mandarina. Next base: position 4,032,003 of record NC_143230.1, on the reverse strand, counting down.
GGGTTCCGGGTAAAAACAGTGTGAAAACTGATTACGAACTCGAAGAAATTGGCCTGATGGAGAATACGATGAATTTGCAAGAAGAAAGTGTATTAAATCAAATTTAAGATTGAGACAAAAGGGAATCCGATGACTTTGGCTCGGGAAGGTTTGCATCACTAATTGGTAAAAAAAAATTGGCGGAAAAAAAACAATTAAAATTTATTTATTTAACTATATGCCCAAAGAGTGGCGAAATATTCCCAACAAATACTTAGGTTCAAACATAATGGGAAGCTGTAACATGAAAAATTAAATATTAGACCTTAATTACGAATTGTAGGTATATTGGGATTACATGGTTGGATTATAAATGTAAAAACGGAACGTATGAAACTGTGTAAAACGGAGCGTTAATATGTGAGTGAGAGAAAACGGAAAGAAAAGGAGAAGAGAATGACAGAGAAAAGGAAGATGGCGAAGACAGTTAAGGCGTAAAAAAGATGCTAGATATTTTTTTTATTATAATAGCAGAAGATTTTGGAACAGTGGAGGTTTTATTTTATGCGCTGGGATCACTATTCTGTGTTTTATGTCGCGGTAGAACGCGATAAAAAGTTTATTATGTCCGTTTCCTGGTTCTAAGCTGCCTTCCCAACAATTTTCAGCCAAATCGGTAAAACCGTTCTTGAGTTATAAATAGCGTAACTAACACGACTTTCTTATGTATAATTATAGTATACCTAGGTATAGTATATAATTATTATTATTAATTACTGACTAGCTCGGTGCGGCAATTACCGCCTCTGACTGTTGCACTGAGGTTCCTGGGTTCGATTCCCGTATCAGGCAAACATTCGTGTGATGAACAGGTATATAACATGTATATTTTTAAATCGTATATTAGTATGTCTGTCAGCCTTTGGTACCCATAACATAGGAAATCGTAAATTGTGACACGGTGACCGTGTGTGAATTGTTCACAATTATAATAATAATTATTATTTATTACTAATTGAATGTAACACGCTGTATATTTAAGTGTATGCGACGCCATGCACCTGTTTCCGAGGCTGACAAAACAACACTCGTCCGTTCGTTTGGTCGTTGTCATGCAAAGAGGGACCAGCCTCCGCTAATCGTCTCGTCTGTCGAGTAGTTAATCACTCTAACTATCATACGACAAGTCGAGTTATGTCCTATATATACACATGCATACATACTAGTTTTGACGGGTGATTTTGTAAGTAATTAGATTTTAATTTAAAACAAAAAACCCAGGCAAATTGGGAAGAGTATATAATTTTTATTTAAGTTTACAAATCAATACTTGGCATTTATTTTTTAAATATAATTCCATGTAAAAGTTGGCCAGGTCATGACATATGGCGCTGAAACGTGGACATTAACCGTAGGTTTGGTCCGTAAGGTCAAAGTCGCTCAGCGTGCTATGGAAAGGTGTATGCTCGGAGTTTCTTTGATGGATCGAGTCAGAAATGATGAAATTCGTCAAAGAACCAAAGTAACCGACATAGTCCTAAAGGTTAGCAAGCTGAAGTGGTAATGGGCCGGACATACGTGTCGCACCGATGGCCGATGGAGCACACGTGTTCTGGACTGGAGACCGCGTACCGGTAAACGCAGCGTTGGGCGTCCCCCTGCCCGTTGGACCGATGACTTGCGGCGATATGCTGGGAGAGATTGGATGCGGAAGGCGGAGGATCGTTCATTGTGGCGGACTATGGGAGAGGCCTACATCCAGCTGTGGAGAGATACAGGCTGATGATGTTGGCCACGATTAGGTTTTAGTTTATGCACGCGATAAGTTAAATTTTATTAAATTAACATCTCATTATTTCTTGGTTCTTTACGATTAGTCGTGTCGATTTCATCCTATTACGTCCATAGAACCTCTTTAGATATTAAACCTCGATAAAGCTTAATAAAATGCTCTGAATTTTATTGGACGTACTATTTGAATATTGGTCGATGACATTTGAAATAGCTTGATCGTATGTACTTGAACATAAAGGGTTTCTGATGTTTCTGAGTCCGGCCTATAAATACTGGAGAAAGATCGACAAACAACAGGTAGGTTTGCGGTAGGCAGCGGCTTGGCTCTGCCCCTGGCATTGCTGAAGTCCATGGCCGACGGTAACCACTCACCATCAGGTGGGCCGTATGCTCGTCTGCCTACAAGGGCAATAAAAAAAATGTACTTATGGTTTTTAGATAGGTGGACGAGCTCACAGCCCACCTGGTGTTAAGTGGTTACTGGAGCCCATAGACATCCACAACGTAAATGCGCCTCCCACCTTGAGATATAAGTTCTTAGGTCTCGAGTATAGTTACAACGGCTGCCCCACCCTTCAAACCGAAACGCATTACTGCTTCACGGCACTATTTATTGTGCTTGCGTTGTAATAATCATTTAATACATAAATATTAGAACCTTTTATGACCTAGAATATAACGTTATTCGTTTGATTTGAGGTGTAATCATACAAAGAAGATTAGCATGGCTCCTACGCAAGTATGATACGCAAAAGAGAACAAAAGGAGCTGTAAAAAAGAAGAGGAAGAAGGACGGGTCTTGCAGAGGAAGCCGCTCACCTATTGGAAGGAAGCCCACGTTGTAATCACTCACCCCATTCATCATTTTTTTTTATTGCTTAGATGGGTGGACGAGCTCACAGTCCACCTGGTGTGAAGTGGTTACTGGAGCCAATAGACATCTACAACGTAAATGCGCCACCCACCTTGAGATATAATTTCTAAAGTCACAGTATAGTTACAACGGCTGCCCCACCCTTCAAACCGAAACGCCTGGTACCTAACCGTGCGCACTCACAAGAGGTCCTACCATCATCATCACTCACATCTACCCATTATCATAATTTTTTTTACCCTCTTATATCTAAGTATATATCCAGTAACATACCACCGCTGTCCTGATAGGCCAAGAGCTCCTAGCCCGGACAGAAGAGATTTGCCCCAAGGCCTGACCCAACGGATTTAAAGTGGAAGTTTTTTTAAGGCATTCTATCGCACCGCTGCCCCTTGTTCTTGTTTAAGCGAGATTAGAAAACAGTCCTTAGCAATAGGTAGGACTTACTGGTGGTAGGATCTTTTGTAAGTCCGCACAGTTAGGTACCACCACGCCGCCTATTTCTGCCGTGCAGCAATAATGCGTTTCGGTTTGAGCGGTGGGGCAGCTGTTTTAACTATACTGAGATCTTAGAACTTATATCTCAAGGTGGGTGGCGCATTTACGTTGTAGATGTCTATGGGCCATAAAAAAGGTAGTGCCTTGGATATATCGCTAGCATTACCAGTGTCCAGTATCGAGGGCCAGCTAAAATCACGTGTACCATAATCTTGTCTGCCGTCTCTTTTCAAAGCACGTGCCCGCTTTCTCGAAGCCATTAAAAAAGCATTAACATGTTCTTATCATCACTGAATAGCACTTATACCCTAATACCGTACCGACATACAGAAAGCAGATAAATTCGATTTGGATACCAATAAAAACGGTTAAAACAGCGGCGATCTCGCTAAGTTGTTAGATGGCGTATTTATGCCGCCGCGTCATTCACAAACAATTATCTTAAGTTAAAAACCGCCTACTATTACGTTCAATTACCACTGAGCTTCCTTAAGCAGCTACACTGATTTTGATGGATTTGTGTGTTCCTTTAATTCGACTTGACTAATTTATTTAGACTAACAATCACACGATCGGTTTCTATTTATTTTTTTCAGAGCACCTTGAAACATAGTTTTGGTGGTAGGACCTCTTGTGAGTCCGCGCGGGTAGGTACCACCGCCCTGCCTATTTCTGCCGTGAAGCAGTAATGCGTTTCGGTTTGAAGGGTGGGGCAGCCGTTGTAACTATACTGAGATCTTAGAACTTATATCTCAAGGTGGATGTGGCGCATTTACGTTGTAGAATTCTATGGGCTCCAGTATCCACTTAGCACCAGGTGGGCTGTGAGCTCGTCCACCCATCTAAGCAATAAAAAAAAAACTACCACCGCAGGAATCGGCACAGTAGTACGGGTACCTACCTAATGTACTTTTACTAATTACTAAAATATTATTTAATGTTACATTAGTTCAGTGGAGATTCAAGTATCTCTGAAAGGATTATTTTAAGTTAGGTTTTTTTTTTGGAAATCAAAATCAATGAAAACGCGTCTAGCTTAAGCTCCTAAGCTTTACACTGGCGTTCGCGATAGCGGATGTGTACTTCATTCCATGCGAGCTTGATTCCGTCGAGATAACTCTTCGATTCCGAAGTTCTTTTCATCAATTAAATAATCCTGCAACTGGAATTATCCGAGGCATTTCGTGTGATCTACGGTTTTTTTTTTAAATTGGATAATATCTCTCTAGTTCATTTTCTATGTGGTATCTCATACACGCGTGTGTAGTGTAGTTATGTACGTGAATGTATATGTATGAGTTACAGATCAAAGTGAAGTAACTTTTTTTTATTGCTTAGTTGGGTGGACGAGCTGACAGCCCACCTGGTGTTAAGTGGTTACTGGAGCCCATAGACATCTACAACGTAAATCCGCCATCCACCTTGAGATATAAGTTTTATCTCAGTATAGTTACAACGACTGCCCCACCCTTCAAACCGAAACGCATTACTGCTTCACGACAGAAATAGGCAGGGCGGTGGTACCTACCCGCGCGAACTCACAAGAGGTCGTACCAGTGATTGTTCAGTGCTTATATGTATTTAAATTTGACAAATATTTTGTTGATAGATTTTTGGATGAGTTTGAATGAGTTTGGTCCTGGTGGCTGTTAACATTTATAAGTTCATAGACGTGACCACCATCCCCCACTTTGAGAAATGAGGTGGAACCGTCAATAATTGTATTATTGTCTACAACGTATATAAGTATTTATGTCAGTCTATGGTACTTCTACTACTTTGATTACTTACCAGTTATTTATTTATTATTTTCTAATTATTATATCTTTAAACGAGCAATTCTTGTATATAAATTTAAATATATATATAATTTGAATCCCGGAAACGGCTCCAACGATTTTCATAAAATTTAGTATACAGGGGATTTCGGGGGCGATAAATCGATCTAGCTACGATTTATTTTCAGAAAATGATGTTTCATTCGTGTTTTCAATAATCAACTCTTCCCGACATCTATTGGCGAATAATAATACTATTTTTCTTAATTGAGGGCAACTAACCGCTATAAAGACACAACAAGATGGCGTTATCCAAAAAAAATCGAGCAAAGCTCGGTCATCATCTAGTTATCTTATACCTTTAAACGAGCAATTCTTGTATATAAATATATATATATAATCTGAACCTCGGAAACGGCTCCAACGATTTTCATAAAATTTAGTATACAGCGGATTTCGGGGGCGAAAAATCGATCTAGCTGCGATTTATTTTCAAAAAATGTTGTTTTATTCGTGTTTTCAATAATCAACTTTATCGATAATTTTGATTTTTCCTTTAAATAACCAGTTCATTTTTTTATTTATTATTCTGTCGGTAAGATCGAAAAATATTATTCATATTTCATCATTTTATCAATATGTAATTCGTATTTAAATATAATTTTTTAAAAACACAATTTGTCAAAAAAAAATACCTTCATTATTTAGTTTTCTAATAATAAAAGTAATATTTATTCGCGTTGACTTCAAATCGGTACACAATTAATGACTACTAGACGATGACCGAGCTTTGCTCGTTTTTTTTTTGTAAGTGGCTTAACGACGCCATCTGCTGAAATAGCTTTAATGTTATTGTGTCTTTAAAGCACTTAGGTAGTTGAATTTATGAAAAATAGTATTATTATTCGCCAATAGATGTCAGGAAGAGTTGATTATTGAAAACACGAATAAAACAACATTTTCTGAAAATAAATCGTAGCTAGATCGATTTATCGCCCCCCCAGTCCCCTGTATACTAAATTTTATGAAAATCGTTGGAGCCGTTTCCGAGATTCAGATTATATATCTTTATATTAATACGTGAAGCAAAAACTTTGTATCCCTTTTTACGAAAATTGCGAGGACGGAGGAGTATGAAATTTTCCACACTTATAGAGAAGAAGTGCACAATGCTAATATTTTTTTTAAATAATGCATAAAAGATACATTGAATCAATAAAGAAAACATTACACACACTACGTACTATGTATTTGACGCACACACGGATGCATACTATTCATTGTCAAACTTTTGTTCTTGACGTCTGTGGTCAAATTGAGAATAGATTAAATATTGTGTGTCTTTTTTTTTTTTTTTTTATAGAGTAGCCTTGGCAAAATTTGTGATTATAGAAGTATAAAATACAATCATAATAGTGTACAAACTTATTATACAATTCCAATTAATAAAATCAAAATCACATAATTCAAGTAATAAAAAAAAGAACACAATATTCCTAACCTAAAAGTACATGTTATTATCCGCAACATGCTTCGTCAAAAAGTACAATACTTACTTTCAGCTGCAAGCGTCGTCATAAGTAACATAAAGGTCTACGCTAACAGCAATGCGCGCGTAGGCATCGGCTAGTTAAACAAGCCACTCTGGATCGCACCCGGCCCGAAAGTACCCATTACGCTAGCAGCATTGCCACGCTGTATGCCAATGGATAATCTCTGAACCTGGTACGACCCAGACCGAGGATCGTGGCCTTGCCCTCTGAGGCGGTGGCCAATTGCGGCAATAAACTTTTTTGCCTCCGAACTCCACACACCCGTCGTTTCCACTGCCACTGGAACAAACAGGTATGTAGATTTCAGAGCATCGTACTTGGCATGCTTCGTTTTAGCCGACGCCTCAGCAGCAAAGCCCGCACATTGTCGGGTCTAAGATAAATGACACGCCGCGTACGTACAGCTACAGGTTGCGTCCCATAACAAACAGCGTCCCTTTTCCCAAGGAATCAGAGTCAAACCATCCGGCCTCTTACCATCCGACCTGCTGAGGCCTGGTGGTTCCAACACACACGGGATATTTGCGGTGACCAAAGCACGTCGAATAATATCATTAAGTGCATGGTGTCTCGGGAAGCGGCCAGCCGATCCATGCAGTCCGGCGGCATCCACCATACTACCACAGACACATCGATGGGGCTCGCAAATGCTGCAACCGAGTCTCAAAGCCGTGGCCACTCTCAATGAATTATTATCAAGAAGTGTCCCCAGCTGTGGTGAAGGCAATGCTTGCAACCAAGCCCCAGATTCCGGACTGGAGACCGCTCTCAGACGCGCTAATTCAACCCCAGTGGCGTCTCCTAGCAAAGTTGACAAAGTCAGCTTGCACCGCACATCATCCCAATACCTCTGCGAGCTCCTGTTCACCGGGAGCGCCTCATTCGGACATAAAAGGCCCCAAGCCGCCAAAGCCTCGCTCGCAAACGGAATCGTAGATCCATCACCATTCGTACCCAGTAACTTAGCAACAAAGTCTACAACCCTATAACACGAAGCCAGGAAAGCAGCGAGCCCAGTACGCTCCATTTGTCGCACCCCCAGGCCGCCATGACGTATAGGTAAAACAGCCTGGCACCATTGTCTGTCATCCAAGCTTACGTTTAAAATAGTCTCCAGTGTATCCCTCAACAAAGCATCAAGCTGGGCCACAGTGAGTGGCCCAGCTTGAGTAGCTTTTGAGTGAAAAGCCACGTTGGACAAGTTTTCACCAGATACGTCAAACGAGGCATCGAAAAGCAACAACGAAGCAAGACGAGAGCCACGTGAGATGATAAGCTCAATAGGTTGCCGCGTAATGACGACAATAACTGCCTTTTTATTTCCAGAGAACTTGGAACTCCATCCTGAAATATTGGAGTACCAAGCAAAATGAAATTACTTTTATTCAAAACTTTGATACCTGGAACCAACTCCTGAAAATCATTAACTAAATTTCCAAAATCATTAACTAAAATCCAATTAATTATAGTCGAGTTTCGACTACTGCGGGACCTCTAGTATATAGGTATTTTAATATACAAGAATTGCTCATTTAAAGGTATAAGAAAGATAGTCGATACTAGATCGATTAATGACTATAGTCGTTGTAGATATTGCGAGCTTTACACAAACGTATTCACGTTCACCGGATTGCGTTGCTGACTGTACATTTAAGCATTTACCGGTTAATTTTATTGCAAAGTTGGCAGCATCGTACACCACACACGTCGAGCTTGACGAGCGAACATTAATCATACGTTGTGTAATCTAATGAGAATTTAGCTTGCGTTTTGAATTTCGAACACCTGTATATTATGAAGAGGGGATTCTGGGTAATGCGATTAAGCTTGATTTGCAGTAGGCAATCGCGCTAAATAATCGTGGAAGGGTTCTTTATTATCTTAGTAGACGTTCTCCACTGTTGCCAACCCTACAGTTTTAACTGTAGATCTACAGTTTTTCGGAAATTCTCTTAGATTTCAATTTAGACCTCAAAATCTACAGTTTTTTTATGTAATACTGGCGCATAAATTCTGCCCACAGTAATGATGCCGAATGACGACCACGACCGCTCTGACAAGAGTGATACGACAGGCAACTAGAAAATAGGTCAAGATTAAACAGTGAATAGTTTATATAAATATATATATTTTTCAATTATAGGTACCACCCTGAATATGTCAGCCATGACGCAGTAATGCGTTTCGGTTTGAAGGATGGGGCAGCCGTTGTAACTATACTGAGACCTTATACCTTATATCTCAAGGTGGGTGGCGCATTTGCGTTGTAAATGTCTATGGGCTCCAGTAACCACTTAACACCAGCTGGGCTGTGAGCTCGTCCACCCATCTAAGCAATAAAAAAATAAAAACCTCCTCTCTTTACATCTTGTTCCTCGGTTTTGAGGGTCGTGACCTTTACGGAGCATTTTGTTTCGGACCATGTTCCTCCAATCATTCCTATCCTCTGCGCAGTTGATTGGTGATGAAGTCCAATATCGTCATTTACGTTGTAGATGTCTATGGGCTCTAGTAACCACTTAACACCAGTGAGATCGTCTTCACATCAAAGCCATAAAAAAAAAACTTGGTGTGGTGCCTTCTATTTTGTCCTGAACGACAAGGCGCTCTATGGAGTCACTCCCTCGCCTGGAGATATGCCCAAAAAAGTGGTAATCTGCGCCCAGTATGATAAAATAAAATTTTAGAATTTCCACTTCTTTTTGTCATTTTCTAAAATTAGTTTCATAACCACGCTGTATCATTGACGAAGTTTAAGTATCTACAGTCGGCATCGCTGCGCCATTTTGAGAAGGCGGCACGACATGAGAACCCTCTCATCGTAGCCGCTGGAAATTACATACCCGACCCAGTAGACCGAATGGTAAACCGTCGACGTCGCCCAAAGCACGTCATTACGGATCCTCCTGATCCATTAACGGTGCTTTTAGGCACCACAAGCACCGGTCACCGTCCTCGTCGAACCCGTCGCTTGCGACGAAGGGCTCGACGAGCGAACTAACCCATAGACACAGCCCACTGAGTTTCTCGCCGGATCTTCTCAGTGGGTCGCGTTTCCGATCCGGTGGTAGATTCTGCGAAGCACTGCTCTTGCTAGGGTCAGTGTTAGCAACTCTCCGGTTGAGCCCCGCGAGCTCACCTACTAACGTTAGGGCGAAGCTGAAATAGCCTCTCAAGGCTATCAGCATAGGTAGGAAAAAAAAAAAAAAAAAAAAAAAAAAAAAAGTTTTCATGGAAATTACCGGGTAATTTCTTTTTTCGGCTTGAATTGATTTTTAAGTAGGTTCCCAATTAACTTTAAAGTTTCCCTTTTAATTGTGTACAATGAAAGGAATACTGAAAATTCATAATTTCTTATTACACACCGGAAACGACAATGTTTTGGGTGCTGAGTCACTAGGGATATTTTATGGGCTGATACCTAAATACTAGTAATTAATTCACAAGACATTCAATTTTGTTTTTTTATTTTAGGAAACATAAATGTATCAATATTATGAGGATAAACAAATTAAAATTAGTAATGCGTCAAATTATTCATAATACATCTTAAAATAACAAAATTATCAAATTAAGTTTGAAGAAATTTATGGAAAGTGTACTTTATCAACATTTTACGATAGGACATTTCTGATGTACACATTTATTAGTCGCTGAGTGAGGATTACTTTCATTGAAAAGATGGATCATGATAGGTATATGAGTTCATAATCCAAACTGGTAGTAGGACGTCTCGTGAGTCTGCACGGTTAGGTACCACCACCCTGCCTAACTCTGCCGTGAAGCAGTAATGCGTTTCGGTTTGAAGGGTGGAGCAGCCATTGTAACTATACTCAGACCTTAGAACTGATATCTCATGATGGGTGGCGCATTTACGTTGTAGATGTCTATGGGCTCCAGTAACCACTTAATACCACAGGTGGGCCGTGAGCTCGTCCACCTAAGCAATAAAAAAAACATTCGTAATTAATTAACCCCGTTCAGGACAGTGCTAACTCCGGCGAGGTAATCTTTTGAGAAAACCGATAGAGATGTAAGTTTATTGTATCATACATTGTCTTAAATAGAAATAGTAACCTGCTTTAACGACTCTCTACAATGAGTAGATAAACTGTAGATGTGACATTTAATATTTAATACAGAATGCATTAGGGCCAAGATTAAACATTTTGTCAGATGTGTGAAGGATATCCTATTCAACAAAGGCTAGTTATCAATATTTGTAATTTCAATTGTTTTTTCAATAGCCAAAGCTATGCACATTAATATGGTTTTCTGAGTGCACATACTATTTAGATTGCAATCCAGATTAGATCTAGGTACTACTTGTACGATTTAGGTAATATTATGTACTGTAATGATGTAATTTGTTTTGTGCATCAATAAAGTTAAAAAAAAGAGTTATGTGGCTATACCAATGTATTTATACATATATTGTGTGAATATATAAACTGCACACGTCATATTGACAGTTAAAGACGGCGCTAAAATAATTATATGCTTGGTTGAAATTTTTTAAGGACACAATTTAATGTTCTTGAGTTTAAAAACAGAACCTTATACAAGTCTTTTGAATTTAAAACTTTCCCAGAAAGCTCGTTGACAGCTTAATGAGCGTGGTGGGAACACGACCACAGGTAATCATAGTCGAGACTCGAACCGAGGGTCAGGTAGTGCTTTTTTTGTTTTAAAGTCGAACCCTTTTTTGTATTACACTACTAGTCTTAACTTTCATGTTTATTTAAATGAGATACGGCCATGTCATAATTAGGCAAGGCAATTTTTTATTTCAATGATCAAGACTATTGTTGTTACCATTCAAACTAAATGTTACACGGGTCTCTTCACGGAACCCAAAAAAGGGATTTTTGTTTATTTATTTGAACCAACAAAAAAAATACGCTGGTGAGAGTAACGGCATCTACCGCCGAATAGTCGAACGAACATTGAAGAATCTATTAGCTTCTAGAACGCTCGAGAAGTACAACGCCATCTATTGTCAGATAGCGGAAACACAATACTCGAAACGTGTGGAATATTCTCGATAATTCTAGGGATGCGGTATCGACTATAAAAGCGTCGGAGAGATGGCACACAGTCAGTTTGCGTCATGATAATCGCCTTATCGTTGCCGCCGCTGACTACTCCCCGAATCCTGATCACGCAGGAGCCAGTCACCGTCGACGCCCTAGACACGTCCTTACGGATCCATCAGATCCAATAACCTTTGCATTAGACGCCTTCAGCTCTAACACTAGGAGCAGGCTTAGGGACCCCGGTAACCGTACTCGTCGAACTCGACAAAGAGTTCGCCGTGCAACCTAACCCATGAATCAGCTCGCTGAGTTTCTCGCCGGATCTTCTCAGCGGGTCGCGATTCCGATCCGGTAGTAGATTCATTCGCGAAGCAGCTACTCTTGAGCTGTTAGGTCTCCTTCGGAGGCGCTCGGGTAGCTGTTAGCAAATCCCAACCCTCCTGGCTGAGCCCCAGTGCGTAATAGTTTAATTTATACCTCTTACAAAGTAAACATCGGAATATTTGTCAAGGTTCACCGTTATATTTACAACGTATGATAAAGAAATAGAAAAAACCGCATCTGAATTGCATTATCGTTGTAAAAATGTAGGAAGCCAATGCAGATTGCTTAGATGGTAAACGAGTTAAAATAAAATAACAAAAAAAGCTCAAAATCGATTTAAGAACGGGCGGCTAATGAAAGCTAAACAATTAAAATCCCTCGAGGCCCAATTCGGCTTTATATAAACCGGTTCCCGAAGACCCCAGGGCCCGAGTTCGAAGCCTGTATGGGTACGACACAACAGGTGTTGCCGCTACCGAACTGGTTCTCTGATTTTTAGGGATCCGTACCAAAAAAAAAATCAATTAATTACCCTTATTGAACGAACGAGTACTGGTGGTAGGATCTCTTGTGAGTCCGCACGAGTAGGTACCATCACCCTGCCTATTTCTGCCGTAAAGCAGTAATGTGTTTCTCGGTTTGAAGGGCGGGGCAGCCGTTGTAACTATACTTGAGACCTTAGAACTTATATCATAAGGTGGGTGCCGCATATGGATATCTATGGGCTCCAGTAACCACTTAACACCAGGTGGCAGGGCTGTGAGCTCGTCCACCCATCTAAGCAACAAAAAAGAAAGAAAAAGAATGCAAGCTATTCTTTTTTAGAAGTGAAATTAATGTCATAATAATACTATGTGTATGTGTGGTACGTAGCTGGATTGATCGTCAGTGAAAACTGGCGTCTAGCAATTCAGACATGCTTATGCCACATTCTTTTACTGAGACCTTAGAAAGCATATCTTAAGGTGAGTGGCCGCATTAACGTTGTTAATACCTATGGGCTCCAGTAACCACTTAACACCAGGTGGGCTGTGAGCTCGTCCACCCATCTAAGCAATAAAAAAAGTCTGAAAATACTCGGTAGACCGACGGTCCAAATGTTGTTGTTCACAACTTGTCAACGCAAGCTTACCTTGAAAATTTCGTTAGCGCTATTCAGGTATCAAATATCTTAAATGCTCTATGATAATCCACAAACTTATTGTAATCATTTCAAACCAAAATAACAAAGACCAGCCTGGTAGCGCCATCTATTGACAGCTCTGGCAAAAACTTTTTTTTCCAATTGCCAATAATATTTAATACTTAATAATATAATTTATGATTTTTTTAGTATAATATTTGTAATTTATTTACAAATAAAATTATTTATGATATAAAGGATTTAAAGCCGTAGGACTCTATCGGGAACGTAAGGGGCAAAGTTGTGTGAATTGTTTTATTTTGTTATTGTTTATTTAGGTTTAAACATATAATAACCGTGGTTTAATAACTGTTTAGTATCTGTGAAATTGCACAAATGTAGGTTAATTGTGGGTGGTGATTAGCTTCACGGGTTCATTCGAAAAATCCACTAAAATAACTATAATTTTACTGACACAATGCTAAATTTTTTTTTAAATAATTCATAAAAGATACATTAAATGAATAAAGAAAACATTACACACTAAATACCATGTATTTGACGCACACACGCATGCATTCTATTTAATGTCAAACTTTTGTTCTTGACGTCTGTTGTCAAATTGAGAATAGATTAAATATTGTTTGTCTTTGTTAATATTTTTTATAGTGTAGTCTTGGCAAAATTTGTGATTATAGAAGTATAAAATACAATCATAATACTGTACAAACTTACAATTCCAATTAATTATAGTCGAATTTCGACTACTGCGGGACCTCTAGTATATTGAATTTTTCTACTAAAAATTGGGTGGGTGTTTTTCAGCCGCACGGGTACTATAAATCGGCCAGTTTTTGCTGCGAGGCATTCATGCCAAATGCATATTAGATTCAAAGGCAGGAGAGTCGTTTTTACAGTGCAACTGAGTCTTCGATCTCGTGCTTAATGATGAGCGACAGAATACGCGTGTGTATAATCGCTTAACACCAGACGGGCCATGAGCTCGTGCACTATAATATATTGCAAGAAAAAAATACATACCGAACAATAAAATCCAAAAAAAACAACACTAACACTCTTATATATTTTTCGTATAATTAACTTAATAATCCGCGATGTTTTATTTTTCGTGAAATTGGTTTTACAAAAGACACGTCTGCCGCGTACTAAGCCCGTAAGCTGACTGGTAGTCGAGGTGTTTTCCCGCCCTTGGCGCATAGAGTGACGCGAAGAAGCGTGGGCAGCCATAACATGCATTAACGAAATTAGCTGAAATTCACTATTAAGTTATTAGATTCGTATTTCGAATTTCGAAGACTATTTTGTTCGTTTTTGCACACACATACAAATGATATTGGAATACATTTCGAATTTTAAAAAGTTATTTCATTTGTGAGTGTATACATATTATGTATACACCTATAAGTAATTATGAGTAAATACTCGTCGATTGACTCGGTGGTGCAGAAGTTAGCGCCCTTGACTGTTGCGCCAAAGGTCGAGGGTTCGATTCCCACATTGAGCAAATATTAGTGTGAGGAAGAAGTTTGTTTGAATGTTCACTTTTTTTTTAATTCACGGTAAGCTAAGCTCTGCCTCTGGCATTGCTGAGGCCCATGGGTGACGGTAGCCACAAACGATCTACCTACAAGACGCAATAAACAAAAAGTTCCCTACGTTGATGTACCTTTAAAAACATGTACACTAAATGTAATGATCACCAATTAAGTAATAGGTTGGGGAAAAAGTCTTTTCGCATTATAGTATGTATGAACTTGTAATAAAATCTCTTTGGCTTATTAAACTACATATTTGTATCTGGCTGGTTTTGGTATCATTTAAAGTTTAAATTTTAAAGAAGATAATTCCAAATTCAAATTATGAAAATGTGTGATTTTTATTTATTTTTCGTACTGTCAGGATGAGTGAACATAAAGAAAAAAAAAATTTAAAATGTTACTACAAACAAAGTAAAAATCCAACGCAAGCCTTGGAAAAATTTGGTGATGATTATGGACCTAGTGCAGTGTCTGTGAGAGTAACTTGGAAATTATGATGTCAAAGATGCACGTCCCTCTGGTCGCCCTATTACGGATAAAATGGATGCCATTTTTGAAAAAGTGGAGCACAATCGGCATATCAGTAGTTGCGACGTAGGTGAAGAGCTGGGAATTGACCAGAAAACAGTTTTGGCGCAAAAAAACTGGGTACCCAAAAAAGGTTGATATTTGGGTACCTCACGAGCTCACTAAAAGAAACCCAATGAACCGTGTACTTATTTGCGATTCTCTATTACGACGTAATGAAACCGAACCATTTTTGAAGAAGCTGATAACTGGGGATGAAAAGTGAATCACGTACGAGAAGAAAGTGCGAAAAAGGTCGTGGTCAAAGGCCGGTCAGGCTTCACAGACTGTGGCGAAACCCGGGCTAACTCGCAACAAGGTGGTGATGTTTGCGTGGTGGGACTGGAGAGGCATTATTCATTATGAGCTGTCACCACCAGGCAGGAGCATCGATTCTGAACTCTACTGCGAACAACTGATGAGATTAAAGCAAAAGGTTGAGAGAAAGCGGCCGGAATTAATCAATAGAAGGGGTGTGGTTTTTCATCATGATAACGCTAGACCCCATACATCTTTAGACAATCAGCAAAAATAAATGGGTGGACGAGTTCTCAGCCCACCTGGTGTTAAGTAGTTACCGGAACCCTGAGACATCTATAACGTAAATGCCGCCACCTACCTTGAGATATGAGTTCTAAGGACTCAGTATAGTTGCAACGGCTGCCCAACCCTTCAAACCGAAACGCATTACGCCAGAAATAGGCAGGGTGGTAGTACCTACCCGTGCGGACTCACAAGAGGGCCTACTACTAGTAAAAATGTTAGTTTAAAATGTTATATTTATGATTGCCCTAAACAGTCTGATGTTCCTTCTTGCCGAGGTCGCTGTGTTGCATGAACACCCTGACCCTTTAAATCCTCGTCGACATTAATAGCACATTAAAGTTTTAGAAGAAGTCGTCGTGGCCTAAAGGATAAGACGTCTGGTGCATTCGTGTTGAAGCGATGCACCGGTGTTCGAATCCCGCAGGCGGGTACCAATTTTTCTAATGAAATACGTACTCAACAAATGTTCACGATTGACTTCCACGGTGAAGGAATAACATCGTGTAATAAAAATCAAACCCGCAAAATTATAATTTGCGTAATTACTGGTGGTAGGACCATTTGTGACTCCGCGCGGATAGGTACCACCGCCCTGCTTATTTCTGCCGTGAAGCAGTAATGCGTTTCGGTTTGAAGGGTGGGGCAGCCGTTGTAACTATACTGAGACTTTAGAACTTGTATCTCAAGGTGGGTGGCGCATTAACGTTGTAGATGTCTATGGGCTCCAGTAACCACTTAACACCAGGTGGGCTGTGAGCTCGTCCATACATATAAGCAATAAAAAAAAAAAAGACACCGTATTATTCTCTTAACTAGCAACCTTGAACAACTTAAACCTAGTTTTTTAAGAAGTCCATTGTAAGCAGTAATAAACGAAAAATACTAAAAATACAATAACATTTAATTAGCGTCTACCGAAAATACTCTGTCCTTTTTTAGTTACGTTCGCAACGGATATATCCGTCTCGCTCTATATCACTGCAAAAGCTTAACTACACCAATTCATAATTTCATTGATGTAGACACACTAAATAACATTTATAATGGTTTATGAAATCGCGTGTCTGTCCCTATTTAAGTTCTGATAACGCCATGATGGTAACTTTAAAAGGCAATTTACTCGTTTATTTTGTGAAATATAGTTTATTTCGCATTAACAATTTTAAATTATCGTTGAGTTTGATTTACGCTTTATTTATTTAAAGTTTGCAATCAAAACGCCTAACTCGTTAACACAAAAAACAACATTACTAAAATTATAAAGTACTAGCTGACCCGGCAGACTTCGTAGTGCCTCAATCGATAAATAAAATACCTAAACTTTTGTTATAATAAACTTAAAACAAACAAAAGGAATCCGTCCGACGGGGGACACATGAAAGGGAAAACAAAATTTTTATTTTTATTTAATTCCGAGCATTTTCTTAATTATCTACCGTTTAAACCTTCTCTGGACTTCCACAAATAATTCAAGACCAAAATTAGCCAAATCGGTACAGTCGTTCTCAAGTTTTAGCGAGACTAACGAACAACAATTCATTTTTATATATATAGATAGCCAGCTTGGCTCTGCCCCTGGCATTGCTAAATTCCATGGGCGACGGTAACCACTCACTATCAGGTGGGCCGTATGCTCGTCTGCCTACAAGGGCAATAAAAAAAAAGATAGATTATTATTATGCTAAAAATACCATTATTTTAGACAAAAGTATTCCCCAACTATCGGCAAATACGTCAGCATTCTGAATTTCGGACAGAAATTTGTTTAGCAACGCCATTACCCTGGTCGTTGGACAGTTCCTAGTTCTATAAGTCCTCAGCCCTGCCAACGCCGCGGATAAGCGATGGCGGAGCTTATAGAGCAAGGGAGCTTTTTTTACGCGACTGCGACTTAACCATTAAATGCTTTTGAATGTTCACATATTATTATATTTCTTTGCGAGCAGTGGTAACCTGAAAATATGCAGTGACTTTCCGACAAGCGGCCGATACCTTTCAATTTCCCGTTCGATGGAGAAAAAAAAAACACGTATAAATAGCATTTCCCCTTTGCACTTGTCACGAGACCATGAATTAAAAAGGGTCGCCTTACGAAGGGTCCTATGTCGCATTCAAACTTAATAAAGCACGCCTGAAAATGCCTAGCTGCTATTTTGGGTTTCGGCGCAACCCTATCCGTTCACTAATTTAGTGGTTATCTAAAGCTATAGACACCGTATTGTGAATAGTGGCAGACTAGGACTAACGTTTTAAAGTCTCATTTTAAGCCAAAAAAATCGTTTACTTACACTTTTGAAGTCGTCGTGGCCTAAAGGATACGACGTCCGTCGTATGTAGCGATGCACCGGTGTTCGAATCCCGCAGGCGGGTACCAATTTTTCTAATGAAATACGTACTCAACAGATGTTCACGATTGACTTCCATGGTGAAGGAATAACATTGTGTAATAAAAATCAAACCCGCAAAATTATAATTTGCGTAATTACTGGTGGTAGGATCACTTGTGAGTCCACGCGGATAGGTCCACCACCCCGCCAGTTTCCGCCGTGAAGCAGTAATGCGTTTCGGTTCGAAGGGTGGAGGTAGCCGTTGTAACTATTCTGAGATCTTAGAACTTATATCTCGAGGTGGGTGGCGCATTAACGTTGTAGATGTCTATGGGCTCCAGTAACCACTTAACACCAGGTGGGCTGTGAGCTCGTCCATACATCTAAGCAGTAAATAAAAAAAAACTTAAATATGACGACATTCTTTTAACGTATTTAACATTTTGCATATGGTCGAATAATGCTTCTATGTAACTATTACTAACTTTAAACTGCTTACGAGACCTATGCTTCCACTGATAGTACTATGACAAAGTGGAGTATACCTATCCCGTGTGCTTAGTGCGAGTTTTTTAACGTTCTCGACATGCATACAAATTTAAGTTAACTTTTACGTTATCGAGAACGTTAAAATACTCACACTAGACACAGTGGGTGTTTTTTTTTTTTTCAACCCAAAATATGCTGGATATATGCCCCTCCCAATGCTCACCACAATAACCGGTCCTACGCAACTTGCATCCAGCGTATTACCGCGACCTCTAGCAGATCATGGTCGGAGTCTTACTCACGGTGTGCTCACCGGTGCGCTGTCGCCACTTGAAATCTTTTCGGTCCCACCAGCTATCTGTTCTACTAGCAATGTGTCCCACCCACTGCCACTTCAATCTTGCAATCCTTCGAGCTATGCTAGTGACCTTGGTTCTTCTGCGAATCTCCTCATTCCTGATTTCGATTTCGATGGATTTCGCACGGGAAACTCCGAGCGTAGCTCTCTGCCTTTCTCTTTGAGTGACTTTGAGCCTTCTGATAAAGCCCATTTTCAGCGACCACGTCTCACTGCCGTAAACATTGGAGTGTTAACGACGACTGTTTTCCATTACAGTCTAACGAGTTACGTCAGAACGAGAACAAAAATACAAACAAACAGTCTTTTTATCCAAGCGTGGGTTAAGGATTTCAGGGCATTATAAGTCTAGAGCTCTTTGCCTTCACTAGGATTGTTTTTTTATTCAGAAATAATTCAACACGTTGCATTTAATCGAGCCTAAGTGTCACCATCTGGTTCTTAAACCGGTGCTCTTATAGCAACGGTTACCATGGTAACTTGCTGTGCGTATCTATTCCTAACCTAATAGGAACATAGCCTTATAGTACCTATGTTGCACTAGATGAAAAATCCTTTCTGGATAGGATTGAATCCGTTCTCATTGAATGCTTACATCACAAACGGGGTCTCTGTGCGAAATTTAGTATTTATCAGATATTATAAACAAGCCTTCACCCACGGCTTCGCCCGTGCAATCAAAGAAAAGTATCAGTTAAGTTTCCCGTCAGAATGAGATGCTATTTCGGGATAAAAGGTAGCCTATGTAACACACGTGATTTAAAACTATCACTTTTTACAAATCATGTCAATCCGTAACTTCATTTCGTCGTTAAAGAAGGAGGAAATCGCGTAATTTTTCAGAAGACACTAAAACATACTCCCGTATGTAATAACCTCACTTTAAAAACGATAGTCTTGGTAGAAACCCATTAAAACGAATGTAATGGGCCTAATTCGATGAGCTTACTATACCATTTGGTCATGCAAGAATTCTGTTAGCCTCTTAGTTCATTACCATCATACTATAATCATCAGAAATAAATCTTTACGAATTTTGACGAATGTGGTTATGCGACTATTTGATAGAGTTATTCCGTTCATACAAAATTAAACACAAATATTAAAGAAACAGCTGGTAGGACAGTCTGTTAATTGATTCATAAAAACCGTGCGTTATAAACATTGTCTTTGACATTGTCAATGTTTGAAGAATAAAATGAACTTGTTGCGCTGTCCGAACATAAAATACAGCTCTTCCGATTACACCAAAAAAATGATCCTAAGCGTTTTTCTAGACGTTTCTTTTAATTTCTCGTTTCACGGTTTTCGTGCAACATGAAAACTTGCCACCCCGACAGAATGTCGCTTGACACCCGCAGACTTAGACTACGAGCCACTAGCGAGTACTTAGACCACTTCTTGCATACTTCGACTAGCAACTACGCGAATTTTGTTAGTATTATTTCAGTTTTAAACTAGGTACCTACTTACACTACCATATAAATATTAATTTTAGTGTAGCGGAGTAGTGAAAACTTGCGTAATTACCGAAAGGTTTTTTTTTGCATAAGTCGCTGAATAAGTTGACGTTCCACTGTGTTATCGATGGAAACTGGTCACACAGCCATTGACTTATGGTCTAATGAACCATTTAAGCGAAATTTCGGATTATAGGTGTTACTAGATTGTACGAACGGTCGTTTTTTTTTTGACGCGACAACGTCTTATAATTCGATGGAGCCGGCTGCACGCACGAAAAAACATGACTCATGCGGCGTTACGTCGCTCTGAGGCGTTCCATTTAAGGCTTGAAGTGCAAGCGAGAGCGCGCAACGAGCGACAAAGAGGCACAATCGGCCTCCGCGTTCGGCAGCGTTCGACATCTGTCTCTCTCCTATTTGAGTGAGCGATGCATCCTGGATTGCTGCTATATAATAATACATTTACATGTTTTCGTCAAATATGAAACTCAGTGAAAAGTGAATGTGGTGTCAATTGTTTATAGATTAAATCTTTGTAGACCGTACTTATATATTCTTGGTAGCTCCCCAACTGAGGATGGATGTTCTACGCGAGAAACCCATATTTTTTTATATTTTTTATTGCTTAGATGGGTAGACGAGCTCACAGCCTACCTGGTGTTAGGTGGTTACTGGAGCCCATAGACATCTACAACGTAAATGCACCACCCACCTTGAGATATAAGTTCTAAGGTCTCAAGTATAGTTACAACGGCTGCCCCACCCTTCAAAGCGAAATGCATTACTGCTTCACGGCAGAAATAGGCAGGGTGGTGGTACCTACCCGCTCGGAGTCACAAGAGGTCCTACGACCAGTAAATCTCGCCCCTCACCTGCCTTGGTTGAGTTCTTTCTTATCCTATCAATTACCAAGTGTAGATGGGATAAGTGGTAATGTCATCATGATAAAAAAATACCGAAATAATTTTCAAAAGATGTTTTTTTTCAATTATACCAATATTTTTCCTGTCCTTTGTCTGAACAGATTATTACAAAACATAGTATTAGATAAGAATGATATAAAGTAAACATAGCCAACAGGTCGGATCACGAGAGGGACGAGGTAATGTGACTTTTTCCCTCCTTTGTTCAACAACTGTGGCCATTTTCCAGCACAGACATAGTAAGGTTTAGAAGTGAAATAAATTAAATAGTTTTCGTAAAAAATAGATTTAGTAATTCGAAATTATTAAATTTTACTTAACTAATGAACAATAAATAAACATTGGTTGACAATGTAGTATTTTTTTCGGTACTCGCCAGTCGTTCTTATTAGTCATTTTCTGAAAATTTGTGAGTAGTTGCCACAGTATTAAAATGTTAATGAACAATAACTTGCTCGTCCGTGAACGCCAACTGAAAAGTATTCAAAACATCGGAAATAATATAATGACACCGTCGTCATGGGGTCGTCGCGTCCCCTTGCGGGGGCGCGGAGCGGGCCTCGGGGTAACCCCTCTGCCCGGACTGGATCTCCCTACTTATTGAGGCAGGGGTGTTGCACTGCGGGATGGTATGTATCAGGCTCGAGGTGTGTGATGGGACGACTTCTTTCTTCTCTTCCCTCTTCTCTTCATCTTCATTTCTTCTTTCTTCTCTTCTTCGTTCTTGGGGGGCGGCTGCTACTCTCCTCCAATTTTTTTTTTCCCTCCTGTCAACTGTCATTATCATGTATCGTAATATATATCGTAATAATATCATATTTTTGGACGTAATCATAAATCGACTGAGCACAAATTTAATATTTTCACGGAATGAATTTGAGCGGATACCGGATGTAAAGTTATTGCGTGCCTTTATTATTGATTATATTTATATTAATAAAAATTATTGGCGGAAAGGTTCTTAAGAATTTTAGGGAAAAAGTTTCGTCATTATATTTTTCGTAGAATTTTCACGGTGGCTGTTCAATCCAAGCTGCTGTGATATTTCAGAACTTAATTTAGTTCAATCGGTCACCAAATCAAATTTAGATCACGTTATTTTTTTTTAATATTATATTATCTTTGGATATGTCATATCTTATTAATGTGTGGTAGCGTTCACATATATGTCTATAGTATTATGTCTATAGGCTTTAATATCCATTCAACACAAAGAGTTCTTTCACCCATTTTCTGAAATACGAGTAGAAATTAAAAACCACTGATCTCATTTCCCGGTTTTGGCCATAGAATTCACCTTGTAATTTCTAGGAGATCTGTTAATCGCGAACCGATTGTGTAAAAAAATAACTTCTGCAACAAAAAAATGCGATTAGAAAAAATAATGAAAAGACATGAAAAAAAAAAAAAAAAAATATTGATTTCATTTCTATTCTCTTCTGAAGTCTGTAGTAGCTTGGAGGCAAATCACGGTCGGAGTTTGAATTATGATAGTTTTTGCGAGAGGTCGCGACTTTTATGACGTGTAAGCTCAACCCTCGCCCTGATAAATTCGCACTCGAATTTCTAAGCGTGTTCGTATAATCAGTTCATCTATTGAGTGCTTTTTTTTAAATATATGCTAATACAAATAAGGTTTAGCCGGCGAAAGAGTGAGATAGAAAATCTCTCTCTCACTTCTACAGCTACCGCACACATGTCGATTTTGTTTTGCAATATGGGTAGATATAAACACGCCTCGTCTAGTGTTAAGTGGTCACCGGACTCTATAGAGACAATAACGTGAATCTCACAGCCCCCTTTGAGGCTTATGATTGAAATATCAACTGTATATCATACTTTAACTCTTCAAACTGCAATCCATTACGGCTTCGCGGCCGAAGTCGCTTAAGCCATTATAGACTTATTTTCATTTATAATTATAATTATATTTGGTTCTATTTATGTTACACGACATGGTTTCTTCATTGCGTACATACGTGACAAAAGAAATGACTAATCAAATATAAAAGATACGCCACCACCTGGTTTCAAAAGTAAAACTCTTTGAATTACGGATATCAGAGACTGTTAAATATAGTTGTAAATAAATGCATACACAATATAGAGATTTTAATCGCCCAGACTATGAGCAAACAAACTTGTCGGAGCTGATTACGTGTTGAGCACGCATTCCTGTAGATTAGTTAATATACTGTTACGCCGATAAGAGTAACGCCATCTATCGCTGAATAGTCGAAAGAATATCGAAGGACCTAGTAGCACCTAGAACGCTCGAGAAGTACAAAGCTATCTATTGTCAGATAGCGGAAACACAATACCCGAAATGTGTGGAATATTATCGATAATTCTAGGGATGTGGTATCGACTTGTAATATAGCGTTGCAGAGATGACACGCAGTCAGATAGTAATCGGAACTACTCGAAGCGAAACAGCGAACGGATCACCTGAAGCGAAGCGGAAGAAGTGAATCGTGAATTTTAAAGTGCTTGTGAAGTGTTTTAAGTTTTCTAAGTGCTAATACAGTGTTAACTTGTAATTCAGTAGAATTTTATTTATCCCGAACCCCAGCGCGTAACAATACCTACGTAGCTTAAGAACTAAAAAAATACATTTAAACAAAGCAAACCGAAGTAACAATGAATTTTATACCTTATTGTCCTGTTGATACCGGTCATAATAGCAAATTTTCAAGTCAATCGCATTTTCTTAAAGTCGGTGAAAATGACTTTGAAATATTCAGTTCGTAGTATCAGACTTTTAGAATTGATGTGGCTTAATCCAAATATTTTTGTTTTTTTGGTAAACGTCAAAAATATGATTGAAGAAATCTAATTCAGTTTTGATTTTAATATTTTGAGCCTTGCAAGACGTAAAGTTCTTTTGTAACTAAAATAAAATTTCATTTTTATCTAAAACTAGCTTTTGCCCGCGACTTCGTCCGCGTTTAATACTAAGTTTGGCATAACGCTAAATTTTACGTAGAATATTATCTTTATAAAAACACCTTCACAAATAATGCTTTATTTTAGAAGAAACTTGGTTAGCATAAAAAACGTTATAAAGAGCCATCATCATCAGCCTGTATCTGTCCACTGCTGGATGTAGGCCTCTCCCATAGTCCGCCACAATGAACGATCCTCCGCCTTCCGCATCCAATCTCTCCCAGCATATCGCCGCAAGTCATCGGTCCAACGGGCAGGGGGACGCCCAACGCTGCGTTTGCCGGTACGCGGTCTCCAGTCCAGAACACGTCTGCTCCATCGGCCATCGGTTCTGCGACACGTATGTCCGGCCCATTGCCACTTCAGCTTGCTAACCTTTAGGACTATGTCGGTTACTTTGGTTCTTTGACGAATTTCATCATTTCTGACTCGATCCATCAAAGAAACTCCGAGCATACACCTTTCCATAGCACGCTGAGCGACTTTGAGCTTACGGACCAAACCTACGGTTAATGTCCACGTTTCAGCGCCATATGTCATGACCGGCAGCACACACACCACATAAAGAGCCAACCTTAACATAATATAGACATACGCTGTAGCGGACTATTATTAGATCTTTTAAAGGGGAACAATTCTTTCGTACATTATTTTAGCGAAACTTTAACCATTTCCGCAGCGCACGCAGTGGAAGCTCTCAAAAGGGAAAAAACCCCGATTTTGAAACATTCTTTATTGGTGCTCCGCTTGCATTTGGCTAGGACCAAATACGTAATGTTATATAGCCTATAACCTTTCTCGATAAATGGGCTAT
Organism: Bombyx mandarina; assembly: GCF_030267445.1. Classification (NCBI taxonomy): domain Eukaryota; kingdom Metazoa; phylum Arthropoda; class Insecta; order Lepidoptera; family Bombycidae; genus Bombyx; species Bombyx mandarina. Next base: position 4,007,052 of record NC_143230.1, on the reverse strand, counting down.
CTAACACTGAAAGAATTCTTCAAATCGGACCAGTAGTTCCTGAGATTAGCGCGTTCAAACAAACAAACTCTTCATCTTTATAATATTAGTATAGAAAATAATATAATTATAAACTGATAGAATACATGTGTATAAATCGTTCAAAGTATTTGTAAAATCTCATTTTGGAAAATTGTTTTAGTTCACTTCAATTAAAAATCCCGATAGATTGAGATATGCCGAGCTTATAAAAGCGTGTTAAAAATGTTACATAATGTCAAACATAGTCGTATCATTTGTCAGGAGTACACTGCAGGCAGTCCTTACCCTTCAGGCCACAATGATAAGACCCACTAACCTGCCACATTCAACATGACAGAAACGCCAAATCTATTTATCTATATACGTGAAGCAAAAACTTTGTATCCCTTTTTACGAAAATTGCGTGGACGGAGGAGTATGAAATTTTCCACACATATAGAGAATATAGAGAAGAAGTGCACAATGCTAATTTTTTTTTAAATAATGCATAAAAGATACATTAAATCAATAAAGAAAACATTACACACACTACATACCATGTATTTGACGCACACACGCATGCATACTATTTACTGTCAAACTTTTGATCTTGACGTCTGTTGTCAAATTGAGAATAGATTAAATATTGTTTGTCTCTGTTAATATTTTTTATAGTGTAGTCTTGGCGAAATTTGTGATTATAGAAGTATAAAATACAATCAAAATAGTGTACAAACTTACAACTCTAACTAATTATAGTCGAATTTCGACTACTGCGGGACCTCTAGTTTCATTTAATTCTTTATTTATTTATTAGGCACACAATACACATTAAAAGCTAAAAAGATAAACAAACAATAACAACAAGTATTATAAATAAAAAAAACTGGCTTGCAACATAAGCCATTTTCGCACGACTAAACAAGAAAATGTGCTGAATTTGTACACGATGTTATAAATAATGCAATAAACATTAAATAATTACACAACATAGCCTGCTGTTAATCACACTAAATTTGTTTCACTCAAAAAATATTAATATAATAATATAAATAATAACGGCCGTCTGGTGTAGTGGTAAGTGACATGGTCACTACACAAGGGGGTCGCGGGTTCGAATCCCGCCAAGGGAAGATATTTGTATGATAAATATAAATATATTTTCCAGGGTTATGGATGTATATTAAATATATTATGTATGTGTATAATAAAAATCTTACATTTATATCCGTTATCTGGTACCTGTAACACAAGTTCTTTACGAACTTATCACGGGACCAGTTAACGTGGCGTGATAAAAAATAATAATAAAAACTTCAGAGGTGTCAAGGGACACCCGGATGGAACGAAGTTCCTTTCGATTAATTAGTGAAGGAATTGTAATATTTTTTTTAAGTTATAATAATTAATTACGGCATTATGAAGAAGAAAAAAACAATACTATGAACTAAATTACTATTGTTGAAACGCTATCTCGAGAAACTGTACTCATTACGCGGACCAATCGGATACGAGCAATGTGACGCGATAAGCGCCTACACGTTGATTGGTCAGAATGACGGATCTAAAAAGTGTCGTGACAACTTTTCGTAAGATTTTTTTCCGTCTAGCCCCCTTTCACAACGCGCGGCAAGGAACTTCGTTCAAATAGTTAAAAAAAAAATCAAAAATGAGAAATCGAAATAAAATAATCGAAGCGCATCCCAATCTGCCAATATCACCAAAGTTTATGAACCAATTAAATTATACGATTTGTTCTAAGCCTTCCCTTTCCTTCCAATAGATCAAAGAATGGTTGTGAATAAAATATGAACAGTAAATTAGGCGCAATTACACAGTGTACCGCCTCAGGGATCTCGATGTGAAATAAGGATGTGAATTTACTTAAGCTAATAAATATTCCTAAGGAACGAACACACGAAATAATTAAATTTTCGTTCTGTTATCACTTTAACCACCTCATATAAGGTATGTTCTTGAGATTTTGGTTATTTCTGCCGTGAAGCAGTAATGCGTTTCGGTTTGAAGGGTGGGGCAGCCGTTGTAACTACTTGAGACCTTAGAACTAGTATCTCAAGGTGGGTGGCGCATTTACGTTGTGGATGTCTATGGGCTCCAGTAACCACTTAAAACCAGATGGGCTGTGAGCTCGTCCAGCCATCTAAGCAATAAAATAAATAAATAATGTAAGTTAGATAAATGACCACAGTATTGAATGCTGGTCCATATGATCCCCATATGATAGTCACCTATGATTATTATCCAACATTTTTATATATTTTTTAAGTTTTACACGAACGAGCTAACGGATGTCTGATGTTAAGTGTTAAGGAACATATAGATATCAACGACGATAAGGCCGAAAAAATAATAAGTTTTGGACACCCTGTATGGTTCGATTGAGTGATTTTATAAAAAAACACTTCTTGCGCGCCTTATAATATTTAATTCTAAATATAAATAGCTATATCAGCCGATTCGCTTGGATTCATATTCATTTCATATTTGTGCAGGACGAAATAGGGTTTTAAATAGTTTTATCAAACAAATAGAATTAATATAGTTCATAAGTAATTACGTAACATAAATGTATAATCTTAAGTTATTTTATAGTCAATATGTTAGTGTATCAGATCAGAGAATGTAAATAGACCAATAGGAACGATTTGTGGAGCGCTTTCACTACGGTAACATACAGATCAAGGGACCCCCGAAAGTGGCGCGTCGATAGCGCGTCGCGAGATGGGGTACTGAAATAAATATAAAAGGATGGCCATTTATAGGCAAAAACAGTTCCCAGTGAATCTTCGACAAAGAACCATCAGCAAGATAGAAACAGTTCTCAGCGAATCTCCGACATAGAAACATCAAGACAGAAACAGTTCCCAGTGAATCTTCGACAAAGAACCATCAGCAAGATAGAAACAGTTCTCAGCAGATCATCAAGACAGAAACAGTTCTCAGAAGCTCTCCGACAAAGAAACATCAGCAAGACAGAAACAGTTACCAGCAGTTCTCCAATAGTACAGTTATCAGAAAACCACCAGTGAATCAGCTACCAGTGAACCAGACAGTTACCTGTGAAACCTCGCTACAGAAGCCGAAACCCATCGAAAGAAACAGCCGTCTTCTACCAGCGCACAAACAGACAGCAGAAAATATTATCACACGACTCGGAAACAGCCATACAGACCGGGTCGTGTACATTTCATGGTCCTTCGAGCCGGATAGAGGACACATGTCATTATTCTCTCGAGCCGGGTAGAGGATACGTTTTGAAAAGGAAACTGGAACAATGCCGATAACGCGGTCAACAGGAAGAGGACGGATCGAAACAAAACAGTCGCCGCCCTCAGAAACCACAGCTACAGCACAGAGCATGTGGACAGAAACAACCGCGAATACCGTCATGAGTCTGGTAGCCCCCACAACAGAATCATCGTGCGCAACAGCCAACACGGAAGCCACGACGAAACTCGCAGAGAAACCTGGGAACTCAAAAACAGAGGCCGTCAAACAGTATATAGTCAAACAGAATGACGTGCCAACAAAACAGCGCGCCGGTACAGTCAAAACTGACCGGTCGCGAAACAGAAAAGAACAGAAGATAGCCAAAGCTAGAGAAGAGCTCGCCCGCCTACAAGTGGAATTGGCAGCCGCCCGACTGGCCACGCTCGAAGCTGGATCTGATGACGAAAACAGCGAATCAGAATACAGTAAGTCAGAACTCGATGAAAGAGTGGGCACGTGGCTGGAAACCCAACCCACAAAAACAGAAAATGACGACCAGCATAATGAAAAACCGGCGGGAACCTGCGACAAACAAGACTTCTCAGATCTAACCGCAGCAATAACACTCGCCGTCAAAGCCGCCCGCGAACCAAGATACACAGAGTTGCCATTCTTCAACGGCAATCACCAAGACTGGCTATCCTTTCGCGCAGCCTATCACGAGACAATGAACTCCTTTACAAAAACAGAAAATATAAACAGACTCAGAAGGAACCTGAAAGGAAGGGCAAAGGAAGCCGTTGACGGATTACTTATAACAAATGCTGATCCGTCCGACGTCATAAGAAGTCTAGAAGCGCGATTCGGAAGACCGGAAACGATAGCCATAACGGAGCTAGACACGCTACGAGCTCTGCCAAGACTAACAGAAACACCAAGAGACATTTGTATATTCTCCAGTAAGGTGACCAACGCCGTAGCTACGCTTCGTGCATTAAATTGCACACATTACTTATATAATCCGGAAACTACCAAAACAATGTTAGAAAAACTCACACCAACACTACGTTACCGATACTACGACTTCACCGCGGTACAACCGAAGGAGGATCCGGATCTAATTAAATTTGAAAAATTCATGAAAAGAGAAGCCGAACTGTGCAGCCCTTATGCACAGCCTGAACAGGCGGGGCACTACTCGCAGCCCGCACAACACAACAGACGCATACAGAACGTGCACTTAGTCAGTGAGAAGCCATCACGAGCTAAATGTCCGGTATGTAGCAACACTGAACACACCACAACAGACTGCTACATATTCAAGAAGGCAGACTCAAACACAAGATGGGACATCGCTAAGAATAAACACCTGTGTTTCCGATGTCTCAAGTATAGAAATAAAACCCACCACTGTAAACCGAAGACGTGTGGCATTAATGATTGCAAATATACTCACAACAAGATGCTACACTTCGACAGAAAAATTGAAAAAACAGACAACAGTGACAAGGAAACAACAGAGAACATTAATTCCGCTTGGACCGGAAAACAGAAACAGTCCTATTTGAAAATAATCCCAGTCCAAGTACAAGGACCGATAGGCACGGTTGATACATACGCGCTGCTTGACGATGGATCAACGGTGACACTCATAGACGAAATCATTTGCAAGAAGACTGGAATAACAGGACCAATCGATCCGTTACACATACAGGCGATTAACAACATAAAATCAATGGAAACAAGGTCAAGAAGAGTCAACCTCACGCTCAGAGGCCTCAACAGTCGAAAAGAAATAATACAAGCGAGAACAGTTAACGACCTACAAGTAACAGCACAAAAAATACCAAAGGAACAGATAGATGAGTATTCGCACCTACGAGATATCAGTGACATCATCACGTACGAGAACGCGAAACCTGGAATCCTGATTGGCCAAGACAACTGGCACATGCTACTAGCTTCGAAAGTTAGACGAGGCAACAGGAATCAGCCAATAGCGTCACTGACACCTCTAGGCTGGGTATTGCATGGAGGTCGCACTCGTACCCTAGGCCACCACATAAACTACATAAATCATGCTAGCGAAACCCAGGAAGATGATAAAATAGAAAATCTGGTAAAACAGTATTTCGCTATGGATGCGCTATGCATCACACCAAGAAGACCAAAAACAGACCCAGAGGAACAGGCGCTTCGCATCCTCAACAGCAATACAGTCCACACAACAGATGGAAGATACGAAACTACTCTGCTCTGGAAAACAGATAATGTCAGTCTACCAGACAACTACAATAACTCGTTAAAGCGACTGATAAATATAGAAAACAAACTCGATCGTAATCCGGAACTGAAACAGAAATACACAGAACAGATGGAAGCACTCGTCGCGAAAGGCTACGCTGAGCCCGCTCCAAAAACAAAAACAGAGAACAGAACATGGTATCTACCTCACTTCGCCGTCGTGAACCCCCTAAAGCCGGAAAAACTCCGAGTCGTCCACGACGCCGCCGCCAGAACAAAAGGGGTAGTTTTAAATGATATGCTGCTTAAGGGACCGGACCTACTCCAATCACTACCAGGAGTGATAATGCGATTCAGACAGCATAATATAGCAGTAACAGCAGACATCAAGGAGATGTTCATGCAAGTGAAATTGAGACATGAAGACAGAGACGCGCTCCGTTATCTCTGGCGCAAAGATCAGCGTGATGACAAGCCCCCAGAAGAAAACAGAATGACCTCGTTGATCTTCGGGGCGTCAAGTTCTCCTTCCACAGCAATATATGTAAAGAACTTGACCGCCCAGAAACAAGAAGCCACGCACCCGGAGGCGGCAGTCGCAGTACAGAACAGACACTACGAAGACGACTTCTTAGACAGTTTTAAAGGTTTAAAAGTTGCAGTGCACATAACTACAGACTTTCGTCGAAAACACGAAAGAAAGCCGACCTCGAAGACCTTCTGGACCGACAGTAAGATAGTGTTGAGATGGACAAGAACGGGATCACGCTCGTACAAACCGTACGTTACCCAACGCCTGACAGCTATAGAGGACAGTTCAACAATAAACGGGAGGCGATGGTTTCCCACGAAGCACAACTTAGCCGACGACGTGACCCGAAACGTCCCAATGCCATACCAAAATGAACATAGATGGTTCAGAGGGACAGAATTCCTACGCCAACGAGAGGACTCCTGGCCGACGGAATCGGCGTCAGAAACTACAGAACCGACGGGTGAAGTAAATATAGCAGCTGCAGCACCGGCGGGAGCCTCATGGCCGAGGCGTCGCCATGAAAAGTGGAAGTGCCAGTCACGAAATACACACATGCGAGGGAAAAGTGATAGCGACATATCCAGGTCCCGACAACGTGGGGCGCACCGTAGACATCAGAACCAAGGGTGGAGTTCTACGGAGACCAGTACGAAAACTACTGATCCTGCCCATCGAAGAAGACCATCCTGCACCGAGAAATAATGCGACGGACTCGCACGGCGGGAGTAATGTGCAGGACGAAATAGGGTTTTAAATAGTTTTATCAAACAAATAGAATTAATATAGTTCATAAGTAATTACGTAACATAAATGTATAATCTTAAGTTATTTTATAGTCAATATGTTAGTGTATCAGATCAGAGAATGTAAATAGACCAATAGGAACGATTTGTGGAGCGCTTTCACTACGGTAACATACAGATCAAGGGACCCCCGAAAGTGGCGCGTCGATAGCGCGTCGCGAGATGGGGTACTGAAATAAATATAAAAGGATGGCCATTTATAGGCAAAAACAGTTCCCAGTGAATCTTCGACAAAGAACCATCAGCAAGATAGAAACAGTTCTCAGCGAATCTCCGACATAGAAACATCAAGACAGAAACAGTTCCCAGTGAATCTTCGACAAAGAACCATCAGCAAGATAGAAACAGTTCTCAGCAGATCATCAAGACAGAAACAGTTCTCAGAAGCTCTCCGACAAAGAAACATCAGCAAGACAGAAACAGTTACCAGCAGTTCTCCAATAGTACAGTTATCAGAAAACCACCAGTGAATCAGCTACCAGTGAACCAGACAGTTACCTGTGAAACCTCGCTACAGAAGCCGAAACCCATCGAAAGAAACAGCCGTCTTCTACCAGCGCACAAACAGACAGCAGAAAATATTATCACACGACTCGGAAACAGCCATACAGACCGGGTCGTGTACAATATTAAAAATGTTTTCACTACTGTTCGATAATAAGCCACAGCTCTAACAGCCTGGCCACGGGACATTCGCCGATACGAATATTCGCGCGGTGCGAACGGCGAAGCGTCTAGTGACTAAAATAAGAGCATAGAAATGTACCTAACAAGCCGACCATTCTAACCGGCGCCATCTAGGCGGGCTCCGGATAGCCTGCCGACCGAGAGGGCTGGTGGTCGTGGCGCCGACGACCGCCGGTCCGGCGTCCCGAGGGGGAGGGTGATGGGAGAGATGTGCTCTGCACTAAACGCTTCACTTTCCCCCCTTTGCCTTTTCATGGGTTCTGTCTCATGCGAGGTTCGGACGCGGGTTGTTGAGCGACAGGAGGTTTTAGTCAGTTCGACTCCGACATGCCCCGCCTTCCATCCCCAGGGGAGGGCGGAAGTCCGGCGATTTCCTCCTGACCAAAAAAAAAAAAAAAAAACGTGCACCGGCGACCGGCGAAGCGACCGGCGGAATGTACCGAGCGAATCGCGCGGGCGACTTACGATGCGGCGGGCGAGCAAAACAAATGCATGAATAAGGACGGCGCAAGCCACGGAGTCGAGCGGTAGTCGCGGCGAATAGTGCAGTGATTAAATGAGTTTAGTTGTTTTCGCCGCGAAAAATGAACGCCGAAATTTTTATATTTTTTATTAATTTTTTTTTTATATTTTTAAACTCGTCGTGGCCGAACGGATAAGACGTCCGGTGTTGAGCGATGCACCGGTCGAATATCAGGCGGGTACCAATTTTTGTAATGAAATACGTACTCAACAAATTTTAATGTTCACGATTGATTTCCACGGTGAAGGAATAACATCGTGTAATAAAAATGAAACCCTCAAAATTATAATTTGCGTAATTAGTGGGGGTAGGACCTCTTGTGAGCCCGCGCGGGTGGGTACCACCACCCTGCCTGTTTCTGCTGTGAAGTAGTAATGCGTTTCGGTTTGAAGGGTGGGGCAGCCATTGTAACTATACTTGAGACCTTAGAACTTATATCTCAAGGTGGGTGGCGCATTTACGTTGTGGATGTCTATGGGCTTCAGTAACCACTTAACACAAGGTGGACTGTGAGCTCATCCACCCATCTAAGCAATAAAAAAAATATATAGCTGAAATACTAGCTAGACCAGCTATTTGGAAGTCTAGCCACCCAAAGTATTTCTCGTACTTTTTGTGGAATTCTCCATCTATAGGTATACTCCGATTCTTATTCAAATCATGTACTTCACAATCTTTTCCAAATAATAGCTCCTGAACCAAAAAACTATTAATTTGTAAGCAATATCGAGATAATTTCGATATAGACATTTCGCTGTCGGACTTCCTTACTAGTCGCGGCGGCGAACGTGAGTACCCGTGGCCTGCAAACGGTGCTGCGCGAATGGTCGCCTCGTCCACCGCTTCGCTGTTCGCACCGCCGATCCCCGTGGCCAGGCCGTAAAACATCCAAGCGATTTCGGTAAACTCGAAATTTCATAAAATATGGATTTTATTAAAAGAGATGAATGATAATATTAAGTCCTAAATTTATATTAAAATATTACACTAAAATTGCGAACGATTAAAATATTTCACAGAATTCCCAGATGAAGAAATAAGTCATTATTAAAAATGAAATGCCTTAGTTTTTTTTTTTTTTTACGCGCCGTAATTTAACGAGTTCTTGCCACAATTTTCACTCAATTATTGTTTACGCATCAACTCCTCTTTCGCAAAGTCGGGAAAGACGCAGGCAGCGCGGCGAGGGAGGGGGCGGCAAACCGGCGGAACGGCGAGCTCGGCGACGTGAAAAAACACACAACCACCACTTCACTTCTGAACGGGACTCAACAGCTACAAGACGCGCAATATTATGTACAATATTACTTTACATTAAAACCAAAAAGAATTCAATAGTATTTTGTAATTTAGCGGCAGACTTCACAAACCACCTAAGAAAAACAGTCTGAAATTCACAATCAAGAACAATTAGTTAAATAGCATTAGGCCCTTAAATGTAGCATGTACGAAGCATATAAACGCAAAAGCTTAAAACAAAGTTATCGATATTTAATCCTACCAATAGTTTTCACATCCCTACCAGTGACCCTTTCAAAGTTCATGATGACCAATCACAATCGCTATTTATTCGCAATTCGGTATTGATCATAATGTATTATCATACATGGAGCTAAATATATTATTAAGCGCTGGGGTTCGGGATAAGTAAAAAAAATTACCGAAGTTCAAGTTAACGCTGTATTCTTAGCACTTAGAACGCTTAAAACACTTCGCTAACACTATAAAATTCTCAATTCGCTTCTTCCACTTCGCTTCGGTTGATCCGTTCGCTGTTTCGCTTCAAGTAGTTCCGATTACTGACTGACTGCATGCTATCTCTGTAACGCTTTATAGCCGATACCACATCCCTAGAATTATCGAGAATATTCCACAAAAGTAGAGTATTGTGCGTTTCCGCTATCTGACAATAGATGGCGTCGTACTTCTCGAGCGTTCTAATTCGGAGATAGATGGCGTTACTCTTACCGGCGTAACAATATGTATGTACGTCTAAATTATTGAAATTCGAAACTAGTATTAACATGCATTGATATGCGTCATGATAATTTTAATAAGATTATATTAGTTAACGATTATATATATCGGACGCCGACGTCATCATTTGTAAGAACAACGTGGTGCCAGTCGCTGATGTCACTAGTCACTCCGACCCTACTAAAACCTTCGGGAACCTACGAAACCCTCCTAAAATCTACGATGCTCTCCGAGAATCTACGAGAACTATGAGAATCTACATGAACCTCCGCAACCGTTTCAAAACACCGCCGATCTTCCACGTCCATGACATCCTTCATCTCCTTTAAGCCTCTTACTCCGTCATATACATACAAACATGCCCAAATAATATGCTTAAATAGCTTCTTTTTCTTGCCCTTATCCCGCGCTGTGTGTGAGTCGGCATCTGCTCTTATCTTGCTGCATAGGGTAGGAGTTTTACGACCGGCTTAAATACTAAAAGGAGACAACAATATATTTTTATCGTATCGTTATCAGAGCTTAATCATAACACAATTGTATACAAATTTAGGCTTTTTTTATTTTGGGGTTTGAATTATGATACAGTCCGATAATTATGTAACTAACTCAGCGCGATACTAGCGCCACGCAACGGATCCGACATTTTGAAAAAACAGTCGTGAAATCATCAGCAGTTGGCGATAAATTATTCGATATTTCTTAAAAAATACAATTATAATTTGAATTGTAATATAATTTGAATTTTAAAGTATATTTGAGTATATTTTGATATATGTTATATAGTTATAAAGTACAGACTTGTTAACGAAATATATAAGTTTATTTTGGACTATGCATTATAATGCATAATTTTATGATGCTTATACTGCGGTACTTTTTTTAGACACGTTGATGAAGAAAATTCACAAGTTCAGGTTTTTAACATCGACACAGTGTTAAGGTTTTGGCGCCATTTTCTTTGTTTTATTTTCTGAGACACTTGTGATTGTTTCAAAGTTTCAATAGATGGCGCTTATACACAAAATCCCAGCATGTAAAAATCGAACAAATATTCGGTATAATTTTTTTCAATTAATACAGTGAATTTGGTTTTTAATAAAACTTCTCCACTCAAATATGCCTAGCCCTTCACGAGACCAGGTGGAACGGGGTCATTCTTTACACAACAAAAGCCCGAAACAATCGTTTTAAAACGAATCAAAAGCCCGTCGAAGCGGACGGCCGAAGCGAAATTAATTAAAGCATTTGTTTACGTATAATGATACATTGACTTCGGAGTTGATTGTGAGTTTCGGGAAATAATTTATTTCGTAGCGCTGATGGATGGGCGTTCTCATAAATACAAAAAGGTTTCATTGAAGTGAGCTCTGGTAGGCGCATTTAAATCGTTACGTAAAAGATTCGGTATGTAGCTTCGTCGCTGAGAAGTATAGATAAACATTCGATATTCTCCAAATATACGTCACACATCAAAAGCGTAGCAAGCCTACTCTCCTCCCCGGTGCCACCGTTGGGAGATGGTGATTTCATCACTCCCAGTGAATTGCGCCTCTCCATCAAGCGGATGAAGAGGCGCAAGGCGCCGGGCGAGGACGGTATTCCCTCCCTCGCATTTTTCCACTTCCCCGAAACGGTCGTGTCATGCATGACACGACTGTTCAATTCCATTCTGTCCACAGGACACTTCCCGGGAACTTGGAAATTGGGCAAGGTTATTGCCCTGCCCAAACCCGGCAAGGATAGGAGAAATCCCTCCAGTTATCGTCCGATCACTCTGCTGTCCCATATGGGCAAGTTGTTCGAGCGGCTGCTGCTGAGAAGGGTGTCGCCGCACATCCTTCTCAGACCCGAGCAATTCGGGTTTCGCAGCGGTCACTCGACAACGCTGCAATTGGTCCGCGTTATGCACCACTTGGCGGATCGGTCCAACGCGCGCCAGTACACGGCCGCAGTCTTTCTCGATATCGAGAAGGCCTTCGACCGTGTCTGGCATGCGGGACTGATCTACAAGCTGTTGCAGAACACGGACCTCCAGCACGCCTATGTGCGACTGCTGGGGTCGTACCTGGAGGGAAGATCCTTCCTTGTCGCGGTCGAGGGCGCAAAGTCGTCGGTGCGCCCAGTCACGGCCGGAGTTCCCCAGGGAAGCGTCCTGGCACCAGTCCTCTACGCTTTCTACACCAACGACATTCCCACGCTTGAGGGCAACCTCCAAGCGTGGGAAGCCGACGTGAAGTTGGCGCTGTTTGCCGACGACAGCGCCTACTTCTCGTCCTCTAATTTCCCCTCTGCGGCCATTTCGAGGATGCAGAGGCTGTTGGACCTACTGCCCCAGTGGCTGGACCGATGGAGGGTCGCGGTCAACGTGGGGAAGACCGCGGCTATCCTCTTCGGTCCGGTCCGCACAAGAGTCGTCCCAGGACAGCTCAGTCTCCGTGGAGTCAATGTCGAGTTTAGGCCCAGTGTCCGATACCTGGGAGTCAATATCGACCGGAGTTTGAGGATGACCGCCCACGCCAAGTCGGCGTTGGCGGCCGCCCGCTATGCGAGGTTTCTCCTCCGGCCGGTGTTGGCCTCCAGGTTGCCGACCAGGACTAGACTCGGCATTTACAAGACGTATGTTCGTTCCCGTATCACGTACGCAGCTGCGGCCTGGTATCACCTCATCCCGCAGATCATGCGGGTGAAGTTACAGGCCCAGCAGAATCTGGCTCTTCGCACGATAGTCGGAGCAGGGCGTTACGTCAGAAATGACGTAATCGCCCGGGATCTAGATGTGGAGTCGCTCGAGGAGTTCATTCGGAGGCTAGCTCGTAATATGTACGAGCGGGCTGACGGTGGACCCCACGAGCATCTCCACAATATAGCTCCCTTGCACGCCAGACCACCTGATGGTCAGGCGCTACCAAGGGAGCTACTGGAACCCCCGGCTATGGTAAGATAGTCGGCTTAACCGGAGTGATATGGGAGTGCTCATAATGAGTGCCCCCATGGGACTGAGCTGTCCACACTCTTCATCTCCCCCCACACTGTTGGGGTGCCCCCCTATGGGGACCCATTTCTACCGCCCGTTTGGGTGGACCACTCCCCCTTAAGGGGAGTGATTTACGTCGGTCCCTCCCCGCGACGGTCTTCCCCTTCTGGGGAGCCCTTAGCGGGTGAGCGCCAAACTAGTGCCGCAGCTCCCCCTCTGACTTGTAGAGGTGGGGCCGCGGCATGGGGCCGGTGGCGGGCCCCACGGTGCTGACTGTTGTTTTTTGTAGTTGTAAATAGTTAGTATAGTTAGTTAGATTAGTTTCAGTTAGTTAGTTAGTTATAGAGGAAAAAAAAAAAAAAAAAAAAAAAAAAAACCCGTAGGAAGCAGACGACAGCAGCCGGCGCCGGGGAGACTCCTCCACGGGCATCACTCCACCCATGACAACAAGCCCATCGTATTATATATAAGTATTTATTATTTTGTCGATGTAGTGCAGCCGTGCACGCTGCGAACAGCGTACCTTCCCCAAGTCCTCCCCGCATCTACTTCACCCCTGCCCTAGGTAGGGAGTTTCAGCCCGGGTAGTGGGGTTTGCCCCGAGGCCCGTTCCGTGCCCCCGAAAGGGGGTACGACGACCCTTCTTCTTCTTCTTCACACATCAAATTTACAATATCTATCTATACTAGTATTATAAAGCTGAAGAGTTTGTTTGTTTGAACGCGCTAATCTCTGAAACTACTGGTCCGATTTGAAAAATTCTTTCAGTGTTAGATAGCCCATTTATTGAGGAAGGCTATAGGCTATAACATCACGGTAAAACCAATACAAGTGGAGCACCAATAAATAATGTTTCAAAATAAGGTGCTTAAATGGCTCCTTAACAATTCTATAATTCAAAAATATTTTCACTTTCTACGTAAATGAAGTGGGCGGTAAAATTTAGCGTTATGCCAAGTAACTATTCCGCGCGGATGGAGTCGCGGGCAAAAGCTAGTATATTAATACATGAAGCAAAAACTTTGTACCCCTCTTTACGAAAATTACGCGGACAGAAGAGTATGAAATTTCCCGCACTTATAGAGAATATAGAGAAGGAGTGGAGATTACTTTTTTTTTTAATTATGCATAAGAAATACATTAGATCAATAAATCAAAAGACATTATAGGTACACACTACAATGTATTTTACGCAACAGATACATAAAAATATACTCTTTGTTTATTGTCAATTGTAAAACTTTTGTTATTGTTTGCAGTCTGTGGTCAAATTGAGAATAGATTAATATGTGTGTCTTTAATATTATTTATATTTAGTGTACTCGTAGTTTTGACGAAATCTGTTATTAAATAATAGAAATATAATAGTATTTGACAATAGAACCATAAAAATGTTCAAACTTATAATTTCAACTAATTATAGTCGAATTTCGACTACTGCAGGACCACTAGTATTAATAAACATAACATTAGGTATTTGTAAAGTAGATATTTTTATTTTTTATTGCTTAGACGGGCAGAGCGAGCTCCCGGGTCAATTGGTGTTCCGTGGTTACAGGAGTCCATAGACATCAACAACGAACTTGCCCTTAAGCCATGACTTCTAAGTCTCAGTTTTTCAGTAAAGCGGATACCCCGTCCTTCAAACCGAAACATAACTTTTTCGGGTTTGCTTTTTATCACAAGATGTTAATTCATCACCGTGGAAATCAATCGTGAACAATTTTTATATATTAAGCGCGTGCGAGCTAAGAATTTGCCATAGACGTTTTGTAAATTTTATAAAAATTTACTTTAATATCACTTAGTAATATTTTAGAACTGTTTTGATGTACCTATTTTCCACGTTCTCTAGTATGGCTATATACTCTTTAATTTTCCTTAAATAAAACTCACGTTTTAGATAAATCTCAACATTAATGCATCCAATTGAAATTGGGCTTTTTACTTTAATTGTCCTGTGTGATATAAATAATTAATTGAATGAATTTTCACTAAACGAAAATGATCATGTAAACCACAAACTGCGAATACGCTATCAATTCATTAATTGGGGTTTCATTTGAACGCAGTTGCGAATATTTGTTAGAGATGCAAACACTATGGTGCTAACGGTACCAGTCTATACTAGTCCATACTAGTCCATACCAGTCTATACTAGTCCATACCAGTCTATACTAGTCTATACTAGTCTATACTAGTCCATACCAGTCCATACCAGCCTATACTAGTCTATACTAGTCTATACTAGTCCATACCAGTCTATACTAGTCTATACTAGTCTATACCAATCTATACTAGTCTATACCAGTCTATACTAGTCTATACTAGTCTATACTAGTCTATACTAGTCTATACTAGTCCATACCAGTCCATACCAGTCTAACTAGTCTATACTAGTCCATACCAGTCTATACTAGTCTATACCAATCTATACTAGTCTATACTAGTCTATACCAGCCTATACTAGTCTATACTAGTCGTATTATATAGATTTATTTGTTTGTATTGAATAGGCTCCGAAACTACTGAAGCGATATGAAAAATTATTTAACTGTTTGGAAGCTACACTATTCCCGAGTGACACAGGCTATAATCTTTTTTGAAAAAAATTAGGGATCCTTACTAAAACTCCAATAATGTAACCCAAGGTGTTAAAAAAATTACCTAAAATATTCTTCACATCGCGTGCCCTGCGAAAACTATTGATGATATAATAAAATAATGTACTACGTCTTTGTAGAACACATTATTATTTACAAAAAGTGTCGCGATAGCATATGTCTAACTATTATAGTTATGCCGCAATAAGCGTTCTTTTATTTAAAAAAATAAAATAACGTCAAATATTGTTGAAGTGTGTGTGTCAATTAATTTATAGATTCATAATTAAAAAAAAAAATTTACAATCTGCAGTCCTTCTCTATATTCTCTAT
This sequence comes from Bombyx mandarina, assembly GCF_030267445.1. Taxonomy (NCBI): domain Eukaryota; kingdom Metazoa; phylum Arthropoda; class Insecta; order Lepidoptera; family Bombycidae; genus Bombyx; species Bombyx mandarina. The sequence goes on along the minus strand of NC_143230.1, from coordinate 3,991,139 downwards.
AAGTGTGGAAATTTTCATACTTCTCCGTCCGCGCAATTTTCGTAAAAAGGGGGAAAGAGTTTTTGCTTCACGTATTAATATATAGATTAATTTCTACCCGATGATATGTAGGCGAAGTAAAATGTCCCTTAGAAATAAGGTGACACTCTACAAAACTTGCATACGCCCCGTCATGACCTATGCAAGTGTAGTGTTCGCTCACGCGGCCCGCATACACTTGAAATCATTCCAAGTCATTCAATCCCGTTTTTGCAGGATAGCCGTCGGAGCCCCGTGGTTCGTCAGGAATGTCGACCTCCATGACGACCTGGACTTAGAGTCCATCAGTAAGTATCTGCAGTCGGCGTCCATGCGCCACTTCGATAAAGCGGCACGACACGAGAACCCTCTCATCGTGGCCGCCGGTAACTACATTCCCGATCCTGCGGACAGAATGGAAAGCAGTCGACGTCGCCCAAAACACGTCATCTCGGATCCTCCCGATCCACTAACGGTGCTTTTAGGTACTTCAAGCACCGGTCACCGTTCTCGTCGAACCCGTCGCTTGCGACGAAGGGCTCGACGAGTAAATTAACTCTCAGACACAGCCCACTGAGTTTCTCGCCGGATCTTCTCAGTGGGTCGCGTTTCCGATCCGGTGGTAGATTCTGCGAAGCACGGCTCTTGCTAGGGTTCGTGTTAGCAACATCGTCAGGTTGAGCCCCGTGAGCTCACCTACTAAAGTTAGGGTTACGCTGACATAGCCTCTCAAGGCTATCAGCTTAGGTAGGAAAAAAAAAAAAAAAAGATTAATTTACATGCTTAACATGTGTCACTGACTACGAGATTTAAATAATATTCTCATTCCGATAGAGGCACCCGTCACGTGCGGACGTGCTCATCGACCACTCGATTGCCCGGCCTTTGTTCGCCCGGCTTTTGTTAGCCCGGCCATTGTTCGCGTGGCCTGTGTTCGTGGTACATCTGCCGACCAAGTGTTTTTTCTGGAAGTTTTTAATTGTTTTGTTTCCTTTTGTTATTTCTGTGTTCGTGGTACATCTGCCGACAAACTGTCTTCCTGGAAGTGTTTAATTGTTTTGTTTCTTTTTGTTATTTCCGTTTTGTTGTGTTTTTTTTTCTTTGTCCTGTAGTAATCGTGCCGCATCGCCACCTGTGTTCAATAGAACCGCTCAGGTCCGAGAAGTTGGGGCCTCGCCGCAAGGCGAGTGTTTTCTAAGACCCAGGGTAGCCCCACCTGGGCACGTAGCCATTATGGACGCTGTATTTGCGGAATTTCTCCGGCTTCGCTACCCAAAGCTCACTTCCGAGTTTCAGGCCTTCAAGGCCGATCACACCGCGAGCCCTCTCGTGGACTCCGCCGAGCTCGCTGCTCCTGCGTCGCCTGTACCTGCGTGCAAAGCTTCTGCATCGAGCACCGCAGCCTCGGTCGTGCCTGCCGTTCCCGCGTCGCCTATACTGGCGAGTAAAACTGCTGCGTCGTCCGCCGTGGTCACCGTTCCAGCAGCGCGATCATCCGCGGCCTCCGTCGCACCCTCCAAAACACCTACTCGTAGGTCACCTGCGCCCGCCTCCTCGTCCTCCGACTCTGACTCGGAGATGGAGGTCGACCTCGCCCCCGCCTCATCGACGGATGGATTCACCCTGGTGCAAAAGGGTAAGAAGCGTGCCGCGGAGTCTCGAGCTCCCGCGGCCGCTAAAATTAGTAAAGCCGCGAACGCGTCGCGCCCCCGCCCTCAGACTCCCGTTGCACCTCCAGCCCGTGCCACTCCGTCGCCGCGTCCGGTGGCACAAAATAAAACCCAGACCCCTCCCCCGGTAATCCTTCAAGAGAAGGCAGCTTGGGAACGAGTTTCCCTGGCCCTTAAGGCCAAAAATATCAATTTCACGAATGCCCGTAACCTCGTGAACGGCATTCAAATTAAGGTTCGAACACCCGACGACCATAGGGCCCTCTCTTCTTACCTCCGTAAGGAGCGTATAAGTTTAAACACGTATACGCTCCAGGAGGAGCGCGAACTCCGTGCCGTTATACGTGGCATCCCTAAAGAGTTGGATGCCGAGCTCGTTAAGGCCGACCTTCTCGAACAAGGCCTACCGGTTAACTCCGTACACCGCATGCATACAGGCCGCGGAAGGGAGCCATATAATATGGTTCTCGTCGCCCTCCAGCCTACCCCCGAGGGTAAGCAAATATTCAACATCCGAACGGTCTGTAGCCTTTCCGGAATCGCAGTCGAAACCCCACACAAGAAAGGCACACCTAGCCAGTGCCATAACTGCCAATTATACGGGCATTCTTCCCGTAACTGTCACGCGTAACTGTCACCCCGCAAATTACCGCGGATGCCCCCGAGCCCCTAAAATAAATCGACGCGTCGCCCGCCAAAACCGCCTCCGAGCTTCCGGCCCAGACATCAAAGCCTCGGCACCCTCTGTGTCGCAGGCTAAGCCAGCGTTCGTTCCGGCGCCGGTGCCCAGTGTCTCGGCCTGGGCGAAACCGCTGCCGTACACGAACACGGTTACAACTCCCTTCTCCGCAATTCGTCCCGCCCCCGCGACTCGTCCCTCTCCCGCGACTTGCCCTCCAACCGCGTCCGACAATCTCGCTTTAGCGATCGACTTCTTTCAGTCGATCAACTTTGAGCGCGTTAACGCTTTGGGCGACGCCATTCGCGCTGCCTCCACTGCACAACACTTTATCGCCGTTGTGCAAGAATACGCCGACGTATACGCGTCATTAAATACGTACGTCCTCCCCTCACTCCGCCGGTAATCAATGGCGTATATAAGTAGAATAAAGCCCCTATCCGTAACGATAGGATTTTTTAACGCTTACAGTCTCGCAAATCAACGTGATCAGGTTTCTGACTTTTTGCGTGACCATCAAATTGATATCTTTTTAGTGCAGGAGACCCTACTTAAGCCCGCGCGCCGTGACCCTAAAATCGCGAACTATAACATGGTCAGGAACGACAGGCTCTCTGCTCGTGGTGGTGGTACCGTCATTTACTATAGAAGAGCCCTGCATTGCGTCCCGCTCGATCCTCCCGCGCTCGCTAATATCGAAGCATCAGTGTGCCGAATCTCACTGACGGGACACGCGCCGATCGTTATCGCGTCCGTTTATCTTCCACCGGATAAGATCGTTCTAAGCAGTGATATCGAGGCGCTGCTCGGCATGGGGAGCTCTGTCATTCTGGCGGGCGACCTAAATTGTAAACACATCAGGTGGAACTCACACACTACAACCCCGAATGGCAGGCGGCTTGACGCGTTAGTCGATGATCTCGCCTTCGATATCGTCGCTCCGCTAACCCCGACTCACTACCCGCTAAATATCGCGCATCGCCCGGATATACTCAACATAGCGTTATTAAAAAACGTAACTCTGCGCTTACACTCGATCGAAGTAGTTTCAGAGTTAGATTCAGACCACCGTCCCGTCGTTATGAAGCTCGGTCGCGCTCCCGATTCCGTTCCCGTCACGAGGACTGTGGTGGATTGGCACACGCTGGGCATCAGCCTGGCTGAATCTAATCCACCATCGCTCCCGTTTAGCCCGGACTCTACCCCGTCTCCTCAGGATACCGCTGAAGCCATAGACATCTTAACGTCACACATCACCTCGACATTAGATAGGTCATCGAAACAAGTTGTAGCGGAGGACTTCCTTCACCGCTTCAAATTGTCCGACGATATTAGGGAACTCCTTAGAGCTAAGAACGCCTCGATACGCGCCTACGACAGGTATCCTACCGCGGAAAATCGAATTCGAATGCGTGCCCTACAACGCGACGTAAAGTCTCGCATCGCCGAAGTCCGAGATGCCAGATGGTCTGATTTCTTAGAAAGACTCGCGCCCTCTCAAAGGTCTTACTACCGCTTAGCTCGTACTCTCAAATCGGATACGGTAGTAACTATGCCCCCCCTCGTAGGCCCCTCAGGCCGACTCGCGGCGTTCGATGATGATGAAAAAGCAGAGCTGCTGGCCGATACATTGCAAACCCAGTGCACGCCCAGCACTCAATCCGTGGACCCTGTTCATGTAGAATTAGTAGACAGTGAGGTAGAACGCAGAGTCTCCATGCCACCCTCGGACGCGTTACCACCCGTCACCCCGATGGAAGTTAAAGACTTGATCAAAGACCTACGTCCTCGCAAGGCTCCCGGTTCCGACGGTATATCCAACCGCGTTATTAAACTTCTACCCGTCCAACTCATCGTGATGTTGGCATCTATTTTCAATGCCGCTATGGCGAACTGTATCTTTCCCGCGGTGTGGAAAGAAGCGGACGTTATCGGCATACATAAACCCGGTAAACCAAAAAATCATCCGACGAGCTACCGCCCGATTAGCCTCCTCATGTCTCTAGGCAAACTGTATGAGCGTCTGCTCTACAAACGCCTCAGAGACTTCGTCTCATCCAAGGGCATTCTCATCGATGAACAATTCGGATTCCGTACAAATCACTCATGCGTTCAACAGGTGCACCGCCTCACGGAGCACATTCTTGTGGGGCTTAATCGACCAAAACCGTTATACACGGGAGCTCTCTTCTTCGACGTCGCAAAAGCGTTCGACAAAGTCTGGCACAACGGTTTGATTTTCAAACTATTCAACATGGGCGTGCCGGATAGTCTCGTGCTCGTCATACGGGACTTCTTGTCGAACCGCTCTTTTCGATATCGAGTCGAGGGAACCCGCTCCTCCCCACGACCTCTCACAGCTGGAGTCCCGCAAGGCTCTGTCCTCTCACCCCTCCTATTTAGCTTATTCGTTAACGATATTCCCCGGTCGCCGCCGACCCATTTAGCTTTATTCGCCGACGACACGACTGTTTACTATTCCAGTAGAAACAAGTCCCTAATCGCGAAGAAGCTTCAGAGCGCAGCCCTAGCCCTAGGACAGTGGTTCCGAAAATGGCGCATAGACATCAACCCAGCGAAAAGTACTGCGGTGCTATTTCAGAGGGGAAGCTCCACACGGATTTCCTCCCGTATTAGGAGGAGGAATCTCACACCCCCGATTACTCTCTTTAGTCAATCCATACCCTGGGCCAGGAAGGTCAAGTACCTGGGCGTTACCCTGGATGCATCGATGACATTATACCCGCCCGCATATAAAATCAGTCCGTGACCGTGCCGCGTTTATTCTCGGTAGACTCTACCCCATGATCTGTAAGCGGAGTAAAATGTCCCTTCGGAACAAGGTGACACTTTACAAAACTTGCATAAGGCCCGTCATGACTTACGCGAGTGTGGTGTTCGCTCACGCGGCCCGCACACACATAGACACCCTTCAATCTCTACAATCCCGCTTTTGCAGGTTAGCCGTCGGAGCTCCGTGGTTCGTGAGGAACGTTGACCTACACGACGACCTGGGCCTCGAATCTATCCAGAAATACATGAAGTCAGCCTCGGAACGGTACTTCGATAAGGCTATGCGTAATGATAATCGCCTTATCGTAGCCGCCGCTGACTACTCCCCGAATCCTGATCATGCAGGAGCCAGTCACCGTCGACGCCCTAGACACGTCCTTACGGATCCCTCAGATCCAATAACGTTTGCACTAGACGCCTTCAGCTCTAGGAGCAGGCTTAGGGACCTCGGTAACCGTACTCGTCGAACTCGACAAAGAGTTCGCCGTGCAACCTAACCCATGAATCAGCTCGCTGAGTTTCTCGCCGGATCTTCTCAGCGGGTCGCGATTCCGATCCGGTAGTAGATTCATTCGCGAAGCAGCTACTCTTGAGTTGTTAGGTCTCCTTCGGAGGCGCTCGGGTAGCTGTTAGCAAATCCCACCCCTCCTGGCTGAGCCTTTGCTCGCCCACCTGTCCTGGTGAAACTGGAAAGGCCTCCGGGCCACCAGTAATCCTTCAATCATAAAAAAATAAAAAATAAAAATAAAAAAATAATAATATTCTACCTGAACCAACCTGCGGGCGCATAGCTAGTATTGTAATAAAATAGTACAACTGCATTGCACGTTCCATTAAGACCACGGGGGACTAATATAATTACATACAATGAGATGCATACAGTAGAGATGGGAATGATTGAAAATTTATAAAACTCGACAATATCTATATATGAATACGTGAAGCAAAAACTTTGTACCCCTTTTTACGAATATGGCGCGGACGGAGGAGTATGAAATTTCTCACACTTATAGAGAATACAGTGAAGGAGTGCAGAATGCTAATAATTATAATTGTTTTAAATTGTGCATAAAAACACATTAAATCAATAAAAAAACGCATCACACACACTACCACATAAATAAAAATATACTCTTTGTTTGCTGTCAAATGTGAAACTTTTGTTATTATTTAAAGTCTGTGGTCGAATTAAGAATAGATTAATATTGTTTGTCTTTAATATTATTTGTCTATGGTGTAGTCTTGGCTAAATCTGTGACTATAGAAATATAATAATCTTTGACAATAGAACCATAACAATGCTCAAACTTATAATTTCAATTAATTATAGTCGAATTTCGACTACTGCAGGACCACTAGTATTAATAAAAATAACATTAGGTATTTGTAAAGTAGATCTTTTTATTATTTATTTTTTATTGCTTAGATGGGCAGAGCGAGCTCCCGGGCCAATTGGTGTTCCGTGGTTACAGGAGTCCATAGACATCAACAACGAACTTGCCCTTAAGCCATGACTTTTAAGTCTCAGTTTTTCAGTACAACGGCTGCCCCGCCTTTCAAACCGAAACGCATTACTACTTCATGGCAGAAATAGGCAGAGTGGTATCTACCCGTGCGGACTCACAAGACGCCCTACCACTGGTAATTACGCAAACTACCTAGTCAGGTCATAAATTCTGTCACACGTTTAATGTAAAATAATTGAAACAAGTTTATTCATTATGTAACCATTCATATACCAAAATGAACTTAACAAAACATAGATTCTTATGACACTAAAGTTTATTCAAAATGACCTCCGTGATTTTGAATACAGGCCTTCAATCTGCGCGGCCAGTCGTCTATCGCAGCACGAACGAGGTCCATGTCAATATCGGCGGCTGCCTTAATCAAGGATGTCTTGAGTGACTCCAAATTGGGATGAGGCTTTGGGCACGCCTTTTCCTCCAAGTGTTGCCATATCTTGTAATCTAACGGACTCAAATCTGGACTGGAGGAGGGCCAGTCTTCGTGCCGGATGAAGTCGATTTCACGCGCCGCCAGCCAGTCTTGTGTGCTCTTCGCTCTATGAGCTGGCGCCGAATCTTGTTGGAATATCCAGTGCCTGTTATTGAACATGGTATGAGAAACAGGTTCCACAAGGTTCGTCAGGACTGTATTTTGATACACAACTGCATTCGTTTTTACACTTTTCTCACAAAAATGTACCTCTGTTAAGCCCCAATAAGAAACTCCCAACCATACCATGAGCGAGGATGGAAAATGACCTCGTTGGACACGCGGAATACGGTTGCTCGCTTCTTCACTACTGTGTGCGTACACCTTATCATTTTGTTTGTTGTAGCTCTCTTCTACGGTAAAAAATTTTTCATCCGAAAAAAGAATTTCCCGATATTTTTTTCCCGCGTACCGCTTCAACAAAACGCGGCATCTCTTCAGTCTCAGGTCCATTAGACGAGCATTCAAACGATGTCCTGTTTTTCTTCGATATACCCGAAGCCCTAAGTCTTCATTTAACACCCTTTTCACCGTGGTTCTGCTTAACCCCATCTGAAGGGCCAACAGTTTGTGCTTACGTTTGGGATTTCTTTGAATTCGCGCCTTCCCAGCTTTTATCACTGCTGGAGTCCTAACAGACCGAGGGCGACCACTTCTTGACCTGTCATCTACACTAGAGTCTTCATTGTATCGTTTGATGGTACGATAAACGAATCTTTTGGTTATATTAAAAATTTTCAGTATGTTAAAAATTTGAATTGGCGCGTAACCGCAACGATGCAACGCAATAACTGCAACACGGTCTTCTTTAAGCGTCCACTCCATATTTAAAAATGAGTAAAATTCTGAAAGTATACATTTTTATTTTCATGAACAATTCGAAATTCGAATTCAATAAACTTTTTTGTGGCTAGCATTCTAAAAGAAAAGTTTTTACTGTGTGACAATACTTATGACCTTACTAGTTATAACTTTTTCGGGTTTGATTTTTATTACACGATGTTAGTTGTTCACCGTGGAAGTCAATCGTGAACATTTGTTTAGTACGTAACTATTTCATAAAAAAAAAACATACCTGCCTGCGGTATTCGAACACGGGCACAGTCGCATCGATACGAATGCTCCGGTCGTCTTATCCTGCAGGCCACGACGACTATAGCTTTATTTCTTCCGAGCCCAATTTTATCTGTAATTATTTTTTCTTACTAATTATTTTATTTAAGGCGTTCAGTGTGGTTCGGATCTTTTTATTTATTAGTTGGGTGGGTGGACGAGCTCACGGCCGACCTGATGTTAAATAGTCACCTGAGCCCATATGCATCTACAACGTAAATGCCGCCACCTACCATGAGACATTAATTCTAAGATCTCATTTTTTACAGTACAGCAACTGCCCCGCCCTTCAAACCGAAACGCATTACTGCTTCACGACAGAAATAGGCAGGTTCTATCTTTAAATCTTATCGATAAAATCGCACAGCGCACTCCTCTAGTCCACACGTTACAATGGAGTACACTTTAACTTTAAGGGAAGCTATTCCACTGGACACTTCTCGCAATAGTGAGTGTTAATTTTTTGCAATCTGCCCTTCGCGTGACATTTTAAATGTTTTGTTTAAGAATAAAAATAAATAGTTTTGCTAGTTGGGTGCTTTTCGGGATATTATCAAAATAACCCTTCTACTAATATCTGTTCATAAAATATTTATAGCTACTGATACCATACACCCCACGCTTTTTTTACAATACACTTTTTTTTACACTATTTTTTTTTTACACTATTTTTAATTCAAATTTACAAAAAAATATTTTTTAGTTGAATTTTCTTTGAAAGCGTGTTTATGTAGTTTTTTTTAACTATTATTTATTTTTCATCTTTTAGTTTAATTTCTATTTTTTCAGTGTTCCAGTGTCCTTCAAAATCGACTTTCCACCTTATAGAAAAAAAAACCCTTAAATGGCAATTTTATATTTGAAGAATTTTCACAAGGAAATATTATCCAAAATAAATGGTATTTTCTAAAAATGAATTCCTTAAAAAAAATGTTTCGCCATTTCTCGTACAAGACCTTATTACTACACGGATGTCATTAAAATTGAAGAGTCTTGTTACACGAGAACCAATTGTTGGCGATACAATATCTTTAAGTTCACAAGGAAACGTATACACGGCTAAAGTATGTATTCCAGTAACGATATAGCCCTGCGGGCGCTATTTCAGTAGATTTCCATATATTAAAATCAATTGAAAAAATATGTTTTCATAAAACAAGAGCAAATAAGCTAAGATTACAAAGCGGTTTGTGATAAGCACAGAAGTCGTCGTGGCCTAACGGATAAGACGTCCGGTGCATTCGTGTCGAGCGATGCACCGGTGTTCAAATCTCAGGCGGGCACCAATTTTTCTAATGAAATACGTACTCAACAAATGTTCACGATTGACACCCACGGTGAAGGAATAACATCGTGTAATAAAAATGAAACCCGCAAAATTATAATTTGCGAAATCACTGGCGGTAGGACCTCTTGTAAGTTCGCACGGGTAGATACCGCCAACCCGCATATTTCTGCCGTGAAGCAGTAATGCGTTTCGGTTTGAAGGGTGGGGCAGCCGTTGTAACTATACTTGGGACCTTAGAACTTATATCTCAAGGTGGGTAGCGCATTTACGTTGTGGATGTCTATGGGCTCCAGTAACCACTTAACACCAGGTGGGCTGTAAGCTCGTCCACCCATCTAAGCAATAAAAAAAAGCACATGAATAAAATCAAAGGTCAAAGCCCCCTCTCTTAGTAGACCGCCGCGGCGAACGGACTTGTTGGCTAACTGGATATAAAACTTAAAGGCTGTTCTATTTCTGTAATTCAATTAAGCGGAATTAAGCTCAAAATAGATTAAGCTAAAAAAACTGCTCTCTTGAATTCGGGATTAATAAGATCGGGATTAAGAAGAAGGTCGTCGGTCCATCTTGTGGGAAGCCTACCCACGCTACGTCTTCCGGTACGCGGTCGCCACTCAAGAACTTTTCAGCCCGATGGTGATAAGATGGACCCACGATCTATTAAGTTTTGCGGGGATCCGCTGGATGCGAGCAGCGCAGGACCGACTTTTGTGGCGAAGCTTGGGAGAGGCCTATGACTTGATAGAATAGAAAAAAAAAAGATGTAAAACTATTATATTTTTTATTGCTTCGACAGGTGTAAGAGCTGAAGATTGACTTCATGCAATGTGATTACTCGAGCCCATTGACATTAGAATGTGAATACTGCCACCCGTTTTGAGATCTGAGGTCTAAGCCTCAGTTTTTTGTATAACGTCTGTCTCACTCTACTAAGTGGACGTATTTCTGTAGATTAGTTTGATACAGCCTAGTAAAGTCATTGGAGCGCCAACCTAAGACCCGTCCGATCCACTCAGAAAGTAACATAAATCTAACTTAACCTGCCCTAAGTTACCGAGCGCGAGTTCCACCAACTTAATTCTAACTTCAACTAGGTAATGTATGTATAATGAATTTTTTAAGAGGCTAGTTACGTACAAAATAAAATGTACGTTAGTCGTTATGTTTGAAATTGGATTTTCGTTGTTGCCGAGAAAACGGAGATTTTTGAGGAGAACCAAATATACTAGCTTACATTACTGGCTTATATTACTGGTGGTAGGACCTCTTGTGAGTCCGCGCGGGTAGGTACCACCGCTCTGCCTATTTCTGCCGTGAAGCAGTAATGCGTTTCTGTTTGAAGGGTGGGGCGGCCGTTGTAACTGTGCTGAGATCTTAGAACTTATATCTCTAGGTGGGTGGCGCATTTATGTTGTAGATGTCCATGGGCTCCAGTAACCACTTAACACCAGGTGGGGCTGTGAGCTCGTCCACCCATCTAAGCAATAAAAAATAAAAAAGGCGGTTATCTTCGCGACACACACACCGGGTCTGGACAAACCAATCGATTCCTGGCCGGGGATGGATACGGTACTTGCCCAGCAAGGTATCCTAGGTCCCCGATGTACGTCTAGGATTAAAAAAATGAGTGAATGCACATACGCACCTGGGACTGCCACACATAGCTCCTGGACGCGTGCACAGTTCTAGATTCACTAGGCCTTTTCTTAATTTATTATAATTGAACTTCACCAGCGGTCGTAGAATTCGGTTATGTTTAAATATTCTAGATTCGGTTGCGTGTTGCTCGGCTCCCTTTCTTAATCCATGTGTTGTGCATGCGATGTCATTTGATGGATCCAAACGTGGAGATCGATCGGCGTTGTAAAATGTCACATTTAAAATTTGCCGCGAAGACGGCACACTAGCTGTGGGGCGTATTGCTGGCCTGGATAAGAAGGAACCACGATTCTGCTTAAATCAGCCGTGAAGCCGTCATCCGTGTCTGCTGGAAGACGACGACCTAACCTACGACCGAATGACATAGCTTACTATGCTATAACAGATGAGTCATTAACCCATTTAAACAAAAATAAACTACTCCGTAACTACCATCCACAGTGGAATCCCTCAGGCCTATCATTTCGAAGGTATAACCAAATTAAACTAATACACACCCTATTATTTAACGGGTTCTTTATACGATTTTCAAGCAAGTTGCAATCATGGCACTTACAGTACTAACTAAATATCGAAAACTCATTAAGCCACAAAAATTTTGCCAGAACCCGTTCAAAATAGTGTGTTTAATGTAGATCTTCTTCTTTGTCTCCACCTTATCTCCATTCTCCTCTATCTGCCGCCATCTCAACACTTACTCCTTTTTTTCTCATATCGTCATTCACACACTCCATCCATGTCTTCTTCTGTCGAACTCTTCCCCCTTTACCTTGCACTACCTTGTAGATAGATACCCTTGAAAAATTAATACAATTGGAAATCATAATGCCATGTCAGTAACAGTTATATTTACACTTTATATGGTTTTCAGGCCGTAAATAAAACACTTCAATGGTAATTTCATGAATGTTTACTGGTGGTAGGACCTCTTGTGAGTCCGCACGGGTAGGTACCACCACCCTGCCTATTTCTGCCGTGAAGCAGTAATTCACTTCGGCTTGAAGGGTATACTTCAGAACTTTTACCTCAAGGTAGGCTTACGTTGTAGATGTCTATGGGCTCCAGTAACCACTTAACATCAGGTGGGCTGTGACCTCTTCCACCAATCAAAGCAATAAAAAAAAAGTTCTCTTAGACCGAGCTTAAAAACAGACTACATTACTGACGACACTGAGTTTCCACGTGCCTCGAAGCCTGTTTGGCCAAATCGTTTACAAATAAGAATATGTCCAAAACATCTAGGTGAATCTTCTGTCTTTTACATTATATTGTTTAAAGAAAATTCTGTATTGGCCCAAGAATCTAATATAGTTCTGGGTTTTGGAACGATACACATTCAAAACAACAACAAACTAACTAACTAAACTAAACTAAACACAACTACAGAAGTCAGTAACCAATCATTAAAGCAAGAAAATGATCAAATTATGTACGCGAAATGAATTGTGGTCAGGTTCGGATGAAAGTTGACTTGGTTTTGAAAATATAGAATAAAACCTAGAAATATGACTTCGACCATTTCCTTTTCACGTACTGTTGTGAATTCAGAAAACCGTTATCGTCTCGAAAGCTCAAAGCTTTTCGAGCTTCGTAACAAAGTTTCGAACTGATATAATTTGAGTAATTGGCTTCGCGCAACCTTCTTTGGACCAGTTAGGTTCTATGTTTGTTTCGTAGTGTATTGTTATGGGAATTTGTGAAACTTCGATAGAATGAAACACAAAATTCTTAATTAAATTATTATGTTGATTTAAATATGTAATTAGATTTAAATTTTTTATTAAAATTAAATTCCTTTAAATATATTTTTTTCATTTAAATATCTTAAAAAATATGTATTTAAATACAATATCACGGTTTCTACGACACGCGAGTCGCGTCAAATTATAAGTATTTTATTCGGGAAAAAATTATCTTTAAATTTTTTATTTTTGAGGGTATATTTACCATAGTTTTAAAGTACATTGAGTGATTGATATTTCGAATCCAGAGTAAGTGAAAGCATACGTTTCGGTCTGAAGGGTGGGGCATTCGTTGTAACTACACTGAGATATAACTAGTCAGGTCATAAGTATTGTCACACAGTAAAAACTTTTCTTTTAGAATGCTGGCCACAAAAAAGTTTATTGAATTCGAATTTCGAATTGTTCATGAAAATAAAAATGTATACTTTTAGAATTTTACTCATTTTTAAATATGGAGTGGACGCTTAAAGAAGACCGTGTTGCAGTTATTGCGTTGCATCGTTGCGGTTACGCGCCAGTTCAAATTTTTAACATACTGAAAAATTTGAATATAACCAAAATATTCGTTTATCGTACCATCAAACGATACAATGAAGACTCTAGTGTAGATGACAGGTCAAGAAGTGGTCGCCCTCGGTCTGTTAGGACTCCAGCAGTGAAAAAAGCTGTGAAGGCGCGAATTCAAAGAAATCCCAAACGTAAGCAGAAACTGTTGGCCCTTCAGATGGGGTTAAGCAGAACCACGGTGAAAAGGGTGTTAAATGAAGACTTAGAGCTTCGGGCATATCGAAGAAAAACAGAACATCGTTTGAATGCTCGTCTAATGGATCTGAAACTGAAGAGATGCCGCGCTTTGTTGAAGCGGTACGCGGGGAAAACATCGGGAAATTCTTTTTTCGGATGAAAAATTTTTTACCGTAGAAGAGAACTACAACAAACAAAATGATAAGGTGTACGCACACAGTAGTGAAGAAGCGAGCAACCGTATTCCGCGTGTCCAACGAGGTCATTTTCCATCCTCGCTCATGGTATGGTTGGGAGTTTCTTATTGGGGCTTAACAGAGGTACATTTTTGTGAGAAAGGTGTAAAAACGAATGCAGTTGTGTATCAAAATACAGTCCTGACGAACCTTGTGGAACCTGTTTCTCATACCATGTTCAATAACAGGCACTGGATATTCCAACAAGATTCGGCGCCAGCTCATAGAGCGAAGAGCACACAAGACTGGCTGGCGGCGCGTGAAATCGACTTCATCCGGCACGAAGACTGGCCCTCCTCCAGTCCAGATTTGAATCCGTTAGATTACAAGATATGGCAACACTTGGAGGAAAAGGCGTGCTCAAAGCCTCATCCCAATTTGGAGTCACTCAAGACATCCTTGATTAAGGCAGCCGCCGATATTGACATGGACCTCGTTCGTGCTGCGATAGACGACTGGCCGCGCAGATTGAAGGCCTGTATTCAAAATCACGGAGGTAATTTTGAATAAACTTTAGTGTCATAAGAATCTATGTTTTGTTAAGTTCATTTTGGTATATGAATGGTTACATAATGAATAAACTTGTTTCAATTATTTTACATTAAACATGTGACAGAATTTATGACCAGACTAGGTATATCTCGAGGTGGGTGGCGCATTTACGTTGTAGATGTATATGGGCTCCAGTAACCACTTAACACCTGTGAGCTCGTCCACCCATCTAAGCAATAAAAAAAAATTAGGAGTATAGTCTAAAGCCAAGAAAGTTTAAAATATTTCGAAACACTCTTGTTTTGTTTAACATAAGCAACACAAATCTACATACTAATATCTGTATTCACTTAATATTTCTAAATAGAATAAAAAAACATACATGTTGTTTCTTTGGTAATTTATGTCTATTTTCTGCGGATGAGCTTAGCTAGTTTATATATCATATTACATATTACTTAGTCTTCATCATCATCATCTTAGGTCTTACAGCCCATGGTGGGCCTTAGCCTGGTCTAGTATGTCTCTCCAGACTGCTCTATTCAGGGTCACGACTTCTGCGGCCCTCTAGTTTCCATATTCCCATATAGCAGTTGTCTTGGTATTCTGGTTTCCTCCATTCCAGCTACATGTTCTGTCCATTGTAGGCGTCCAATTTTTATAGTCATTATGATATGAGAATCTTAGGATAGGATTACTTAGTCTTACCTAATCTTTTTCCTAATATAAAAGTGAACACAATCCATAAGAAATCTATGTAGAGTAGACAATTTTTAAATCGCATCGGAGTCGCAAAATTGTCAGGAAATAAATGTTTTTCTGTTATTACCCTTACAAGTTCAGGTAAAGTGTAATTCATTATAAGCATTAAGAGAATGGGTAACCAATTTTTCACTCGAACAATGATGGTATTCGTCTTTTATTGCCGTCTCGATTCGCAGGCATCGGTACGAAAATATGTGGGCACAAAGCGAAAAAGGCTGAAAGCTGGAATCCAATTTAAAAGTTGTATAAGCATAAAGTACAGCCTGTCCTAATATTGTTGAGTAAGTTTCGTAAAACCTTTTCGGATATTTTTGTTGATTTTTGTTTCATTTTCAAAGGCGGTGTTTATTTTTGAAGTGAAAACTTCTTTAGAATCGTTGTGATTTCAAACCGGATGCAACGGAAAAAACGACAGGTAAGAGACACAAATACAAAAACGTGTAGGATGAAGCCAGCAAAGAATGAGACAGAAATATACATACTATTTAATACAGCGCCATCTATGAGATTTTTTAATACTAACGTGTGTATGAAAGCTCTTATAGTGAATTTTAATTTAGGATTATACGTGAAATTAAAATATCAATTCACAGAGGGCACTACCTTACAATTATTTACTAATGACAAAATTTTACATATACTTAAGACGTTTAGGATAATTGTATTTTAATTTTGGAATGTTTCACTTCTACCACGTGTGAATTGTTGTACTCTTGGTTGGCCTTTTCGATATTCCAAACAAGCTCTTATAAACAGGCCAGATAGTTTTATACTGTGTAATTATTCAGAGGACAAATGGGCACGATACAGTAAGATATACGCCATTAATCCTTTTGATGTACAACCACGTAGATTTGGAAGGCTTATAGGACAAAGTAGGGAATCCTACAACAGCCGTCGCACCCTATTAAAAGCATCTCATGGTCCCATGCAAATCCTCTCATCCAAAATTCATAAACGGATTCATAGTTGGGGCAAAAATATTTGAATCGTCATTATGTACCGAAAGTTCCAGAACTAAATTCTAATTTGATACCAAATATTAAAATGATCTATCATTAACTCTCGCAATTATTGAACCATAGGATTATTATACTTGTATTAAAATTCATCTAGGTATTTAAAGTGTAGGATGTGTCATTCGGACGAGAATTAGATGATTTTACTGATGGTAGGACCTCTTGTGAGTCCGTACGGGTAGATATCACCACCCTGCCTATTTCTGCCGTGAAGCAGTAATGCATATCGGTTTGATGGAGCTCTGGTAACCACTTAACACCAGGTGGGCCGTGAGCTCGTCCACCCACATAAGCAATAAAAAAAATAAAAATAAAAAGATGTGTGGTGTCGTGGGGCACCGGATAAGAACAAAGTTCCTATAAAAATATTCATTTTAAGTTCTATTCGAGGTATAAAGGAAATAATTATTCGGGTAATACATTTTTTATGAAGATTTTTTTATTGATAAAAATAAAAATAATCGCTAGGGTCAACCACTCCGCAGTGCAATGGAGCAGCCTCGCCTTGGGGAACCGCCTACATGATCACGGTATCCCCTACGTAGGTATGATTTAGCAAGAGAAATACGAGAACGTCTATCAACTGTGTAACATTTCGTCACCGCGATTCAGGAATTGTTGAATTTACGTGCAGCGACATCTGTTGATGACAAACTAAATAGAAAAACTCTAACGTTACGGACGTTTTTTCCCGGTTAGGGTACCCCTCCGCATCGTCCCATAAGGAACTTCGTCCCAAAAATAAAAATCTAAGAAAACAATTCGATTCGATAATACTCCCTTTTACAATACTCTTAGTTTACCTAAGTTCAATAAATGAAATCCTAATGCGATTTCTTTCTGCCGAATTACAATCACGTGAAATGACGCTTAAAATGCCTCTGAACAATAAAACGGCGAGTACATCTGCTAACATGGAGTACAGAACTTGAAAAGGCGAAACGCAGGGCGCCCACTGAATTCTTTATGACTGCTGTAAATCTAGCGTAATCGTAAATTTTGCAGACGCCCGGCGCGACCCGACGAAAGGGCTCCGACCCTTGCAAGGAAATGGATATTAACGTGAAATATCCCCAACTTTGTGTTAAACTCGAAGGTTCAACTCGTGAAACAAACGATCAATAAGTTCCCTTGTTATCGAAGTTGTTAGCGCTTCGAATTCTTGGCAGCGTTTTCCGAATAGGCAAATGTTACGGAGTAAATTGTCGTGGCCCGAATGATATGACGCATGTGCTCGTATCGAGCCATACGATTTTGCGTGTTGGGATCTAGCAGGCAGGTAGCTAACGCGTCACAAACCCCAAAAATAAAGTAAATAGCACCTGTTCACAAGCGCCCTTTCAAATTTTGCGTTATTACTGGTGATAGGTGTAAGCCCACGTGATATATTCATCAGACTTCAATTTGATTGTTTGATTTTTGGGAAAGTTGTTGGATTACGAAATTGGGCTTTCACCTATTCATCTTCTATCTTCTTAGCAACACTTTCTGTTCGACTATTTGCAAATGATAGAACCGAAATAGTGAACAAAACTGGTTTCAAGTTTACCGAATGTCAAACGTCTCTTGCAGCTCTGCGTTTAGAGAAGAAATCGTCGAAACAAAACCTACGCCAATGTGATTAATAATTATATTCTAACATCTTTGCGTACACTAAAGGCCAAAGTTTCTTCCTTTAGTTAACACAGTTCTGTTCCATAATTAATACTACTCATTTAAAAGGCATCGCACAATCAACCGTTATGATAACTCCAACCAAATACACCAAAAACGAGGTATTAAAATACCTAATTATCCATCATTCTATATCCGTTATAAACTTCTTTCGAAATCCAGAATTAGATTCGGTAGGCAGCGGCTTGGCTCTGCCCCTGGCATTGTTGAAGTCCATGGGCGACGGTAACCACTCACCATCAGGTGGGCCATATGCTCGTCTGCCTACAAGGGCAATAAAAAAAAAAGATAGTTATTTGCAGAACTCTCCATATTTAACTTTATAGGAACGATATTACTTCGCTTTAGAGGTTGCATTTTATAAAGTATTCTTTATGGTATTTTTTATTCATTTGGGATCATTGTTCTTATTAACTTTGGTCAGATCACGCACCATTAGATTTTTTACAATTGCAGAATTTATTCGCAATGACGTGTAAAATGATTCGCGTAGCAAATGGTAGGGTTCAAACACAACGCATGAATGGAAGGTGGGATGTGGTTTTTCCCTGTTTAAAATTCCAATTCTGAACATTTGATTAGATGGCTACCCAAAACACCAGGCAACGCGGCATTGCCTTCCCTTATCCAGTTTTTTGATCGACGTATCTAGGTGAGGGTATCACTGAGACAACGAAAATATAGGGTTTTCAGTTAAGATAACTAAATTCCTCTAGGGTTGTTAGTATGATGATTTAATCTCATAATGATTTTTATGTGATTAAAAATCAATCTATCAATCAACAAGCCCATTGTCCTTCGTTCTTTGCCCTTTGTCCGTTGATTTAATTTTTGTATATTTTACAGAATGTCTCTCAGTTCAGTGTTCCTATGGGTATAGGCCTACTCAAACATTTTCCATTATTGTCTTTCTTTAGCAACCCTCCCCTAGTTAGGATCGGCCGTTAACTTTAGCTCATCATGATCCGATTATCTCATCATCTCTGATTATCTCATCATCTCATTAAAAATACTTTATAGTAATATTTTGAAGAGGTCCTAGTTAGAGCTTAGGGTATTACGTTCCTAGTATCCTTGACAGTGTCTTCGCATGATTTTCGAATTAACCGCTCTTGCACTGTCTAGCTGTAAAGTGATCGATTGAATACAAGAGTAAAGAATCATTTGTAATTGCATTTACGTTGATAATGTCTGTGAGCTTCGATGTCCACTTAACGCCAGGCGGACCGTTAGCTCTTTCACCCGTATAAGCAAAAAATAAATAGTTGAATTAATAAAAGAGGCTGGCAGCTATTTTATTAATATTAAAGGCAACGAAGACAATTACTGCTGTTATTCTAAGATAAAAAGAAATCACTTAAAAACAATTCACCGAGATTGTGGTTTTGACAGAAGCGGAATCTATATATTAATACGTGAAGCAAAAACTTTGTATCCCTTTTTACGAAAATTGCGCGGACGGAGGAGTACGAAATTTTCCACACTTATAGAGAATATAGAGAAGAATTGCACAATGCTAATTTTTTTTTAAATACTGTATTTTACGCACACACGCATGCATACTATTTATTGTCAAACTTTTGTTCTTGACGTCTGTGGTCAAATTGAGAATAGATTAAATATTATTTGTCTTTGTTAATATTTTTTTATAGTGTAGTCTTGGCGAAATTTATGATTATAGAAGTATAAAATACAATCATAATAGTGTACAAACTTACAATTCCAATTAATTATAGTCGAATTTCGACTACTACGGGTTCTAATTAATTCCTAGTATTCTGTTAGGCCAGCGTACGTACTAACAAAGCAAATCAATACTCAATAAAACGTACAATTGATTTGAATCATCCGTGTGTTCGTTTTGTGTAGCATTTTTCCAATTCTCTGAGCAAGATCTATCAAAACATTTTTTATTGCTTATACGGGTCAACGAGCTCTTTTTTTTATTGCTTAGATGGGTGGACGAGCTCACAGACCACCTGGTGTTAAGCGGTTACTGGAGCCCATGGACATCTACAGCGTAAATGCGCCACCCACCTTGTCTTAGTATAGTTACAACGCTACCCCACCCGTTAAACCGAAACGCATTACTGCTTCACGGCAGAAATAGGCCGGGCGGCGGTACCTATCCGCGCGGACTCACAAGAGGTCCTACCACCAGTAAAAACGAGCTCACGTTCCATCTTGTGTTAAGTGGTTAGCGGTAGTCATAGACATCACCACGTGAATACTACCTTCCGCTACCCTTACATTGAACACTTGAGATCTAAGTCTGAATTGTGAAACAATGCTTCAAACTGGAATCACTGGCTGGCAGCGGCTTGGCTCAACCCCTGGCATTGCTGACGTCCATGAGCGACGGTAAACACTTACCATCAAAAGCGGGGGTATGCTCGTCTGCCTACAAACGCAATATATATATGTATATGTTGGCGCACGTCAGGGATGGCTGAGCGGTAGTTTCCGTCATCACTCGTATTCGATTGAACTCAGTTTAGTCAATAAAACTTTTCAATAATAATTATTGAAACTCAACACACACAAATTTCACAATGACAGGATAAACCGACAGTTTCGTTGCACATACCTACAGACCGACAGACCGACTGACTGACTGACTGACTGACTGACTGACTGTCAGAGACTTACTGTCTGAGACGGACGGAATGACTGTCTGACACGGAATGCCACGACTCTGTCCACGTACCGCCATTTTATACTGTGGCGTTACGGAGTCTACCCTTCATTTTGTGATATTTATCAAAACAACATTTCATCATTTAAAATAATAATCAAAACCACCGTCTTAATATTACTAAAAGTCGTTATCCACGACATATATATATAAAATTAGAATCGATTTCGAAATGCCACCATAGTTACGTGAACAAGCTTTACGTAAAAAATAAAGTTGTTGCAGAACTTAATTAAAACATGTACTGTATTGGATCGATAATTAATATAAATCTATTATTTCCAAGAAGGAACGTACTACGGGATAGCAATAACGGGATGAATTTATTTTAAATAATTTTTATTTTGACGACAAGCTGACCCGGCAGACTTCGTAGTGCCTCAATCGATAAATAAAAGACACATCAAGGGGACACATCAAAGGAAAAACAAAATTGTTATTTTTATTTAATTCCGAGCATTTTCATATTTATCTACCTTTTAAACCTTCTCCTTACCTTTACAGATTGATTGTGGTGGGAAAAGTAGAAGGGAAAAGACCCGCCGGCCGGCCACCAAACCGTTGGTCGGATCAGATAACTGCGCTCACTGGACTCTCTGTTGCGAACGCCCTGAGAGAAGCCGAAAACCAAAGAAAATGGAAGCTGATGGTACAAAGAGCCACGAAGGGCTTTCAGGGACACGAACTTCACCAAAGGAAGTATGCGCGACTAAGAAAAAGAAGAAGAAGAAACCTTCTCTGGACTTCCACAAATAATTAAAGACCATAATTACCCAAATCGGTCCAGCCGTTCTTGAGTTTTAGCGAGACTAACGAACAGTAATTCATTTATATATATATATATAGATAGATAGATAATTTTTATTTTGACGATATACTGAAAGCAAATCAATGTTTGGACAGTGAAAAAAATCAATTCAGTGCGCAATCAAATCGGATATCGCGAACACTCTATTCGCGTACGGTTTTTTGTTTTTGATTCTATATCCGTTTCTGTGAAGCGCATTTGCATTTTAAATTTCGAAGCTACCATACAGTTTTGTTGCAGAATTTTTAAATAATGCTTTTAGGTTTATTTTTCGGGAGACAAGCTCGCAACAAATTTCACCAGTTACGGGAAATGGACTGTTATATCCTAGTTATTATACATGGTCTGTCGTAATTAGAGGATAATCCGTTAACCGGGGGTAGCCCGGATGTTAAACTCTAAGAAAATCTACTTTGTATGTCAGGGTTGCCAGCACTGCGAAAGTTGTTAATATTTTTTGTGATTTTTGTTTCTAAAATCTTCTATCGTGACTAGTACTTTTTGGACGCGAAAAACTCTACAAGCAATATGCCCTGCCCACTGCCACTTCAACGTCGCCATTCGTTTGGGCTATGTCGGTTACCATGGTATTTTTTTATTTTTTATTGCTTAGATGGGTGGACGATATTAAGCTCACAGCCCACCTGATATTAAGTGGTTACTGGAGCCCATAGACATCTACAACGTAAAGGCGCCACCCACCTTGAGATATAAGATCTAAGGGGCTGCCCCACCCTTTAAACCGAAACGCATTATTGCTTTACGGCAGAAATAGGCGGGCTGGTGGTACCTACCCGTGCGGATCTTCTCAACGGGTCGCGATTCCGATCTGGTATCAGATGAAATCGCGAACCAGCCGCCCTTGAGCTATTTTGTCTCCTTCTGGGGCTCGGAAAGCTTTGTTAAAGCAAATCCCACCACTCCTGGCTAAGCTGGTGTTCGCCCATCAGTCCTGGTGAAACTGGATAGGTCGCTAGGACATCAGTCGTCAAACCTCTTTTAAAAAATAAAAATTCTGTAGCTAAATATTTCTCAAATGCACAGCAGTCAATATCTATTTTTTCCTTTTGATAGATTTAAATTTAAATGCACTATAGCATTTCGTTCGTATGGTGTTTGCTTTATTACGATTCTATTTGCAGCAGCCAACACCGAGCGCTATCAGTATTCTATATACAGATGGGACCACAGTGGAATTTCGATCAGCTACTTAAATTTACTTGATACTATAGCGTTAATGTCTTGAAACATAAAATATATTTTTATATTATATTTTTCGCGTTGGGTAGCAAAGCCGCATTGCGAACTTTAAAGATATTTTGAGACGCCTTTTTTATTCCTTAGATGCGTGGACGAGCACAGCCCACCTGATGTTAAGTGGTTACTGAAACCCATAGACATATACAACGTAAATGTGTCATCCATCTTGAGATATAACTTCTAAGGTCTCAGTATAGTAACAACAGCTGCCCCACTCTTCAAACCGAAACACATTACGGCTTAATGGCAGAAATAGGCGGGGTGGTGGTACCTACCCGTGCGGACTCACAAGAGGTCCTAAAAAACTACCAGTAAAAATCGGTTGTCTGTAAAGTCGGTTTACTGACGATAATTGAACGTGACAACGTCATAAGAAAATACTGATGGAATGGTTTCAGTTTTCAATTATCGCAATTATCGTTGCTATAAACAATTGACACCACATTCATTTTTCACTGAACTTCATACTTGACTAAAACATGTAAATGTATTATTGTATAATAGCTGTCCACGCGGATGCATCGCTCACTCAAGTAGGAGAGAGACAGATGTCGAACGCTGCCGAACGCGGAGGCCGATTATGCCTCTTTTTCGCTTGCTGCTCGCTCTCGCTTGCACTTCAAAACTTAAATGGAACGCCTCAGAGCGAGGTAACGCCGCATGAGTCATGTTTTTTCGTGCATGCAGCCGGCTCCATCGAATTATAAGGCGTTGTCACATCAAAAAACCCTCCTATCTTTAATACATTGTCCTGTAAGTTGCATGCATTTTGCTATAAAAATCGGAGATAAGCATCGTACAGTTAACTTAGTTCGAGTAACTGTCCCATAGATCCATTCTGGTTCTTGACAGACTGTCGTGCTTACACAGTGTTTGACGTAAGGTTTTTACTTCTTCCATGCAAGATATTCAGGTAGAGTTTTCAGCCAATTTCATCATGCGAAGATGCTCTTTAGTACCAAAGTGCTTAGCGAGCTCCTGAAGCAAATCTTTTAGCTGAATTTTACAGAACCTGTTTGTCTGTATTTTTAGGTGTTACTTTAAAATTTCAATAGGTTGTTTCGGGGGAGATGTTTAATTAAAGAAATCTTCTTCGGTCTTCGCCGTGAACCGCATCTTAATGCTAAGTTTATGTCTCCTTCGAGCGTACATTGGAAAACGTATACTGGAAAAATCAAGTGTGACGAAATTGAATTCATTGATCGAAGTTTTTATATACCTACTAGCTGACCCGGCAAACATTGTTTTGCCATATATAAGATTTCTAGGGAATTTCTAGTGTAGAAAAAAAAACTAACTTATTGTAAGTGTGTAAGGATGTGGTAAATGAGTGAAAGAGGTATGTAGTGCTGTGAACGATGAGGGAATATATAATAAAAATAACAAAACCTCATTCAACCACATAATACCTCATTATAATAAAAAAAATATGTCCAAATAAAAAAAAATATGTTAGGGGTGGACAACCCTAATCACTTAGGGGTATGAAAAATAGATAGTAGCCGATTCTCAGGCTTACTGAATATGCATAAAAAAATTCATGAGAATCGGTCAAGCGGTTTCGGAGGAGTATGGGAACGAACATTGTGACACGAGAATTTTATATATTAGATTTAATAATATTTAATAAAACACAATTACATAGTTTGTTTCTATTTGATTACCGCAATGCCTGATTTCGCTTATTTTGCGTCAAAATTAACTTGCTTAAAATCAAAAAGACTTCTTAAGAAATTCTTAGTCCTCGTGGCCTAAAGGATAAGACGCCCGATGCATTCGTGTCGATGCAACAGTATTCGAATCCCGCAGGCAGGTACCTATTTTCCTAATGAAATACGTAATACGAATACTTAATTATTGTTCACGATTGACTTCCACGGCGAAGAAATAGCATCGTATAATAAAAATCAAACTATATAATATAATTTGCGTAATTACTGGTGGTAGGGTATCTTAGAAGTCCGCACGGGTAGATACCACCACCCCGCCTATTTTTGCGGTGAAGCAGTAATGCGCTTTGCTTTAAAGGGCAGGGCAGCCGTTGTACTACTAATTACTTTGATACCTGATTTCCTTTCAGATTTGTCAGAGCTTTCTTTCGATTTGAACTTGTCTTACTGCAATTTCGCTGCACTGCGTACGTATCGAAGCCTCTACGTTACGTTGATATTTTACTTTTTTCGTGTTGTCCGTTAGTTCCACGAGTAACTAGGGTTTCGTTCACAGCGGCGTCCTTTGACATCGCGTCAGTAGCTTCAATTATAATTAAAAATACCACGAATATTGACGGTACAAAAATTGTTTGCCTTAATTTGAGAATATGGTTCGAACAATGGTGGTAGGACCTCTTGTGAGTCCGCACGGGTAGGTACCACCACCCTGCCTATTTCTGCCGTGCAGCAATAATGCGTTTCGGCTTGAAGGCTGGGACAGCCGTTGTAACTATACTGAGACCTTAGAACTTATCTTAAGGTGGGTGGCGCATTTACGTTGTAGATGTCTATGGGCCCCAGTAACCACTTAATACCAGGTGGGCTGTGAGCCCGTCCACCCAGCTAAGCAATAAAAATAAAAATGTGGTGTCGTGGGACACCAGGTGGGAACGAAGTTCCTTCGGCTAATGTAGAATCGACACAATTTGCAAAAAAAGAAATGGTGCTCAATTTTATGTAGGTTTTCTTGGTTTTTCTCTTAAATTTTGCTGATTACTTTTTATTTAAGTACGGGAAAGTATTTACGAAATTCAGTATTTTAGGAAATAATAAATTACGTAAAATAAAAAAAATAGTAATTCAAATTATCAATTAAAATAACAAAATATATCTCTTTATTTTTGGTTGACAACATAAAATTACATAGAAATAGAAATAATTACTAAATAGAGAGAGAAGGGATTAGAGAACGAAAAGAAAGAAGGAGAAAGAGAAAGGTATTATACACTACTCGCTTGTGTATGCGACTGCCGTGCCTGCGCACTTCTCATTTAGCGGTTTTATTCCACGCACTTTTTTCCACGGATTTTTTCTTACTTTTTACTATCACTATTCAGTGTCCTTCTTACGGGAACATAATAACAAAGCGAGTTGAGCGGTAGGCAGCGGCTTGGCTCTGCTCCTGGCATTGCTGAAGTCCATGGGCGGCGGTGACCACTCACCATCAGGTGGGCCGTATGCTCGTCTGCCTACAGGGGCAATAATAAAAAATAAAAAACAAAAATGAAATTTCATATTTATATGATGTTTTTAATCAGCCGACTATCTAATGTTATGTTACGGCATGAAAACTGACATTATTGAATCGGTGGCGCATTTTGCAATTCTGAGCGCTATGACGTGAGTTCGATTCCCATGCTGAGAAAACATTCGGGCGATGAACAACTTTGTTTGCTCTTTATCTGATTATGTTATAATATTTTTTGATGTTTAACGTTTTGACTCTTGGCTTTGATTTTGACTAGACTTTTGACTTTGACTCGGTGTGATTTCTATTTCGTTACATTTTACTGTTTGATTGGTTCTTGAGTTTCAATCTAATTGTCATAAAATTGTACTTAGATCATAGGATCTGAGAGATGGGTGGAATTTCGGAGTCATTTGAAGGGCAAAGCCAAGTTGGCGTCCAATATGCTAGGAGTCTTTAACAGAGCAAAGCGGTATGTCACGCCTGGACAAAGACTTTTGCTTTATAAAGCACAGATCTGGCCTCGCGTGGAGTACTGTTCCCATCTCTGGGCCGGGGTTCCCAAATATCAGCTACTTTTATTTGACTCCATACAGAAGAAGGCCGTTCGGATTTTCGATAACCGCATTCTCACGGAACGTTGGAAACCTCTGGGCCTGTTCTATGGGGAGTGCTCTGAGGAATTGCTTGAGATGATATCATAATCTCGTTTTTACTATTGCACCGCCCGCCACTAGAGTAGATCTTATCCATACAACCTGGAGTCATTGCGTTCATCCACAGTGCGTTTCCAGAGATCTTTTTTCCACGTACCATCCGGTTTTGCAATGAGCTCCCCTCTACGGTTCTCGTCTACGGTTCTCCTCCTTCTTCAAACGAGGCTTGTGGAAAGTATTAAACGATAGATAGCAGCTTTGCTCTGCCCCTGGTATTGCTGAAGTCTATGAGCGACGGTCACCACTCATCATCAGGCGGGTTGTGTGCTCGTCTGCCTACAAGGGCAATAAAAAACATTTAAAAGGCCACAATTATCTTTATGATCATCGAACTGCTTGCCGCCTGAAGACTGGCGGACGCAAACACAATCACAACTTAACAAAATAATTGACTTTAGCATTTTATAGAAGCTAAAAGTCACTATAACATTGAGACATCCGCGTAATAAATTGTCTTGTGGCCTGCGTACGAAGTTTCCCCTCAACCCTTATTAAGGGTGGAGCGCGATTAAGGGCGGTTATACAGTATTTTTGTTTTTCATGAAATAAATAATTAAAAATTAAAAAAGCCTTTTATTTCGTAAAAGTGACATAAAAACACAAATTAATGCAATGTGATCTATGCTATTAATTAACTAATAAATAATATGTTTGTTGAATAATATTAGGTATTATTTCCCACTTGCAAGAACCCCTCCTCGGGTAAAGGGTTCCTCCAAGGATAGCCAATCTTCTCTACATAGCGCAATTTTAACCCAGTTTGTAGTTGCTACTTTCTTTATATCGTGTTCCCATCTAGTATATGCCCTTCCCCTCTTTCTTTTTCCTAGTGGGCCCGTCCATATTATTACCTTTTTTGTCTATCTCTGGTCCTGAAGGCCTGCAACATGTCCAGCCCATTTCCATTTTAAAGTTAAGACTTCAACTAGTACATCAGTTGCTTTGCTAATTTTTCTGATTTTTGACTGACGGATTTTCTGTATTTTCTTTAAATTTAGCATGATACGCTCCATTTCTCTTTGGCATGTGACTGTTTGGTTTTTTATATTGTTACTGAACTTCCATGGTTGACATCCGTATCTATAATAAGCAAGGCAGAAGGCAATAATTTCGATTTTTTTTCCTACCTAGTTTAGAAGTCGTCGTGGCCTAACGGATAAGACGTCCGGTGCATTCGTGTTGAAGCGATGCACCGGTGCTCGAATCCCGCAGGCGAGTACCAATTTTTCTAATGAAATACGTCCTCAAACAAATGTTTACGATTGACTTCCACGGTGAAGGAATAACATCGTGTAATAAAAATGAAACCCGCAAAATTATAATTTGCGTAATTACTGGTGGTAGGACCTCTTGTAAGTCCGCGCGGGTGGGTACCACCACCCTGCCTATTTCTGCCGTGAAGCAGTAATGCGTTTCGGTTTGAAGGGTGGGGCAGCCGTTGTAACTATACTTGAGACCTTAGAACTTGTATCTCAAGGTGGGTGGCGCATTTACGTTGTGGATGTCCACAACGTAAATTCGTCCGTTCGTTCGTCCACCCATCCAAGCAATAAAAAAAAAAAAAAAAAAAAAAAAAAAAAAAAAAAAAAAAAAAAAAAAAAAAAAAAAAAAAAAAAAAAAAAAAAATCGGAAACGCGACCCACTGAGAAGATCCGGCGAGAAACTCAGTGGGCTGAAATTTAGAAGTTTAGTTTTGAGATTAGGCTACTCTTGAATATTTCTCTTAAACTCCAATATTTGTTCCATGTTAATGTTTTTTTTTTAATACATTGTAATAAGTATTAAAAATATAAATCACCGTTACGATGGACCGACCAAATAAAGGCAGCTCTAGACGGTCCAGTTAACGAGTGCACAAGACGGGCTGCGGTACGCGAGGAATAGCAACGTCTGGTGAAGCGCACCACCACCCGAAATGATGACCACGACCACTCTGCCAAGAGTGCATACGACTGAGAAGAAGAACTATTGCTGAAATTAATCAGATATTATAAGAACTATTTTTACGATTTAATCTCTAGTTTTTCTGTCATTATATCAGTCTCAAAGCGTTGAATATTTTACAGTTTGCGTAGTCATAGACGACTATAACTAAATGACAATAATAAATACGAGATTAAGCCGTTACAGTAGATAATCTAATTCTCACGGATCGTTTGGGAGCCTCTCGGTCTACGGAGAGACTTTGGTTTTTTCATCTCTACCCCGCCTGGGAACCTCGTGGGAGGTACGGCCCCCGTCCCAAATAAAAGGGTTTTTTTCGGCAACGACCAAATAGTGCGCTCTATGGTTTGAGTATAGAGATATACTTACTGAGTACTAAATACACGTGTTGTTGTATCAGCGGGTGTTCGTCATTAATAGCCAATATAAAAGATTAGGCTGTACGGCATGATACCTTTGCATTTCCAGTTGGAAAAATAGAACTACTACTACGGTCAATGCTATGAAAAAATTAAGGTGGTCAAAAATAAATAAAGATTAGTTATGGTGTCGTATGGGTGTTTTGTGTTTAAAGAACTTTAGAAGTAATAGTGCGAAAAACGTTGTAATCTCTGCATTACCCATATATATTTATCGAAAGTACCGATCATTTATCGATTAATATCGATAATCGAACCAGGACTTTTGCAACATCAACTACACTATCGCTTGTGTGCTCCCGCAGCAACTTAGGCCCAACCCCATTACTACCGCCCACTTTGTTATCTATAATTACGGCAGTAATTACTGGTATAGTTTCAAACTACCGCGTTAGACCGACGTATAATGATTTTGCCAGCTGCGCAATGACAGACAGACTTACGATTTCATAGTTGGTTGTAATTACTCAATCGTATAATTCAAAGTTAAGACCAAATTAATCTTTATTAGTAGTGTTCTTATACGCTGGGGTTAAACAAAATTCTACCAAAGTATAAATTAAAACTGTATTATCATTTAGAACGCTCACAGAACACTTTAAAATTCTTAATTCACTTCTTCCGCTTCGCTTCAGGTGATCTTCTCGCTGTTTCGCTTCGAGTAGTTCCGATTACTAGCAACGCAACGCTTTTATAGTCGATACGACTGTAGGTGTTTCTACTATATTTATGTATATTAGTTCATATTATTTATTAATTTACATTGTACACCTACGCAATATTTAATATTATATCATGTTTAATTACGTATTCTATAACACACTCTCATACAGTACACAAATACGCTAAACAATCATACATTCACAACACTACTCAAAACTATATTATTTACACAAGCATAGTCGGGCGCAACCGCTAGTATGCGGCAAAGACCCCGACTATGTATAGCTGCGTACGTACTGGTCGTCGCCTGCGCCAAGACTCGGCCGCCGCTCGCGGCCAGTCGGGTTTGATCAACGCTACGCTAAGACTGTGTCACTCCTCGACTTACGCGTACTCTTTTGCTTCGTTACGATTTATTGCTTTTGTCTATTTTGTATTATTGTGTTTGAACTTGCTACCGCTTTATCTGTGCCTTCTGTACTCCGTAATTTCTCCTTCTAAATATTGTTATACCATCTGTGATTGGAAATAAACTGTCCATCCAATTACGGACTCGTTATTGTGCCGCCCGGCACTGGTGACCTTACCACCACCACCAACGACAACCAAACTGGTGACCCACGACTACGAGCACCCAGAGGGACAGAAGTCGGAATCCAGCGGATCGGACACGGCGCGTTCGCAGGTAACTACACGACCACGGCGACACGTCAAGATGGCGTCGCCTGTCGGGCCAGCGTGCCCGAATACAGAACTACCCTCAACACACATCAGGATACCACCGTTCTGGCCTGAAAAACCCGCAATATGGTTTGCGCAAGTAGAAGGACAATTTGCCATCATGCGAGTGACTGACGAGACGGCAAAATTTTATCATATATTGGCCAGCCTCGATCGCCAATATGCCGCCGAGGTAGAAGACGTGCTCACCGGTCCTCCCGATTACCAGCGGCTTAAAGAGGAGCTGATAAAAAGGTTGTCGGCGTCCCGCGGTAACAAGGTGAAGCAGCTATTGACGCACGAGCAGCTCGGTACCCGCAAACCGTCACAATTCTTGCGTCACCTACAACACCTCGCCGGACCGGAGATCCCGGAGGACTTCCTGCGGACTATATGGACCAGCCGGCTACCAACCACGTTGCAGCCAATCGTCGCTTCGCAGTCGACGCTTCCATTGGACGCACTCGCTGAGCTCGCCGACCGTGTCCACGAGATCGCAGCCCCAGTACACCACGTTGCGGCAGCCGTGACGTCATCATCATCATCGTCATCTCAAATCGACAGGCTGTCCCAACAAGTAGCGGAGCTGACGCGGCAAGTCAGCGCCCTGACGACGCAGGTGCATCATCAACCGCGGCCGCAGGAGCGCGGGCGCGAACGTGGACGTCAACGACAACGCAGCCACTCATCATCACGCCGGTCGCAGTCACACTACCGCAGGTACCCCATTTGCTGGTACCACAGCAAACACGGTGCCGAGGCGCGAAAGTGCGTGCGACCCTGCGACTACAAGGCGGGAAACCCGACAAGCAGGCAAGTGATGGCGACTCGCGACTGCCACAACTCTACGGGTCGCCTTTTCATCAAGGACCGCAGCAATAATATAGACTTCCTCATAGACACTGGAAGTGACATTTGTGTTTACCCTATTTCTAAGTTGTGTGAACGCCGTTCTAAAACTAGTTATCAGCTCAGTGCTGCCAATGGTACAGTTATAGATACTTATGTTTATACGCAATTAAATGTTAATTTAGGTTTACGCCGCAACTTTCCATGGCGCTTTGTTGTTGCTGACGTCACTAAAGCCATTATAGGCGTCGATTTTTTGTCTCATTATCGACTCATAGTGGACGTCAGCCAACAAAGATTAATCGATAGTCTTACCAATATGAGCACTGTAGCCAGTCTAGATGTAAATAATAATCGTGTTACTAGTGTTAAGATAATGACAGGTGGCGACAGTAAGTACCACGCTATCTTGGCTGAATACCCGGAGCTAACACGCCCAGCTGGTACTCCAGGTATTGTCAAACACAACACGAAACACTACATACGCACTACACCAGGTCCACCCGTAGCATGCTCACCCCGTCGTCTCGCGCCGGACAAACTTAAAATTGCAAAACAAGAATTTAACATTATGATAGCCAACGGAACTGCACGTCCGTCTGACAGTCCATGGTCATCCCCGCTTCACCTTACTACCAAGAAGGACAACGGTTGGCGACCATGTGGTGATTACAGACAGTTAAATTCACGCACAATACCCGATCAGTATCCGATTCGTCATATACACGATTTTTCACAAAGTTTGTCTGGTTGTAAAATTTTTTCAGTCATCGATTTGGTAAAGGCCTATAATCAGATACCAACAGCGGAGGAGGATATCCCGAAGACCGCGATCACCACGCCATTTGGTTTGTTTGAATTTCCTTTCATGAATTTTGGACTTAGGAATGCCGGTCAAACCTTTCAGAGATTTGTCGATGAAATGACGCGTGGCTTTGACTTTTGCTACCCGTATTTAGACGATTTTCTATGTTTTAGCAAAACGCCACGTGACCACGAGGACCACTTGCGCCAACTTTTCAACCGTATGAAAGACTATGGTGTTCTCATCAACCCGGCCAAGTGTGTTTTCGGTGTGCCCGAAGTCACATTTCTCGGGTACCAAATCTCTGAAAGGGGCACAAAACCACTGGATAGCAAGGTTGAAGCAATCAACAATTTCCCCCCACCAAAAACCGTCCGAGAACTCAGACGATTTTTGGGGATGGTTAATTTTTACAGGCGATTTTTACCTAACGCCGCTCAGATTCAAGCCCCGCTGAACGCCTTGTTATCCGGTTCTGTTAAAGCTTCTCATCCGGTAGTCATGGAAGGAGATTCACTCAGAGCTTTCAAGGATTGCAAGAAAAGCCTTGCTGATGCAGCATTGCTGGCTCATCCTGACCCTCAAACCAAATTAGGTCTAGTTACGGACGCCTCCGATACCGCAATAGGTGGAGTACTTCAGCAGCTCAAAGAGGAAGGTTGGCAGCCATTAGGTTTCTTCTCCCGCAAGCTGAGCCCGTCACAGATGAAATACTCTCCGTACGACCGTGAGCTCCTTGCGATTTACGAGAGCATACGCTACTTTCGGCACATGCTGGAAGCTACCCACTTCACAGTCTACACTGACCACAAGCCGCTATGTTACGCTTTCCACCAGCGGAAAAGTAACTGTTCACCACGTCAGTATAGACACCTCGACTTCATCTCGCAGTTCACCTCGGACATCGTCCACATCGCCGGTAAAGATAACGTGGTGGCAGATACCCTATCGCGCGTTGATGAACTGCAGACGCCTGTCGACCTAGAAGTGATGGCCAATCTACAAGCCTCAGATGCTGAACTTCAAGACCACCTAACAGGCGAGACTTCTCTTCGCCTAGTCCAGACGAGCATACCTGGGAGTCGTGCCATTTTGTACTGCGACGTCAGCACACCGACACCCAGAACCTTCGTTTTCAAGGACCTGAAAACTTGTACTCACGTATTCCTTAAGGAAGAAGTGATACGTGGCGCATTACAGCCAGCTTACACGGGTCCACATGAAGTACTCAAGAGAGGCGCCAAAACGTTTGTTGTTCGCGTCCTGAACAAAGATATGACAGTAAGCATAGACCGCCTTAAGCCAGCTTATATACTGTCGTCCGATGTTCCAGTACTCCGGGGCAACATACCAAAACTTCCCGATTCCGACCTGGATCCAAAACCAGATCCAGAGCCTCCACACCAGCAGACGACTCGATCGGGGAGGAAAGTACGTTTTCCCGATTATTATCGACCTAAGTAGGTCTCTGGAGGGGAGTGTTGTAGGTGTTTCTACTATATTTATGTATATTAGTTCATATTATTTATTAATTTACATTGTACACCTACGCAATATTTAATATTATATCATGTTTAATTACGTATTCTATAACACACTCTCATACAGTACACAAATACGCTAAACAATCATACATTCACAACACTACTCAAAATTATATTATTTACACAAGCATAGTCGGGCGCAACCGCTAGTATGCGGCAAAGACCCCGACTATGTATAGCTGCGTACGTACTGGTCGTCGCCTGCGCCAAGACTCGGCCGCCGCTCGCGGCCAGTCGGGTTTGATCAACGCTACGCTAAGACTGTGTCACTCCTCGACTTACGCGTACTCTTTTGCTTCGTTACGATTTATTGCTTTTGTCTATTTTGTATTATTGTGTTTGAACTTGCTACCGCTTTATCTGTGCCTTCTGTACTCCGTAATTTCTCCTTCTAAATATTGTTATACCGTCTGTGATTGGAAATAAACTGTCCATCCAATTACGGACTCGTTATTGTGCCGCCCGGCACTGGTGATCTTACCACCACCACCAACGACAACCAAAACGACATCCCTAGATTTATCGAGAGCATTCTGGGCAAGTCGAGTAGCTTCGATGCGTGTTTCCGCTATCTGACAATAGATAGCGTTGTACTGTTCGAGCGTTATCGACGTTACTAGTACCCTTGATATTCGTTTCGGCTATTCGGCGATAGATGGCGTTACTCTTACCGGCGTGGCAGTAGAGATGAATTCTGTTATTTTATTAGCCCGATTTTATTTTGGGCTATTTTAGTTTGTGCGTAATGGAATCTTTGAACGTCATTATCACCGACTTCATGAAAATTTTAACACACATTATCGACCGATTACAAAAGTTTTGTAATGAAACAGTGATTAAAAAATAATTACATTAATAATTACTTTGTGTTGGTTTATTTCGAGGAATTTTTATTTTAGTTTTTAATCTATTCCGCGAACATTGTTTAATTCATTGGATAGGTTTTACTAATGGCAGGATCTCTTGTGAGTCCGCACGTAGGTAGGTACCACCATCTCGCCTATTTCTGTCGTGAAGCAGTAATGCGTTTCGGTTTAAAGGGTGGGGCAGCCGTTGTAACTATAGCTTAGAACTTATATCTCAAGGTAGATGACACATTTACGTTGTAGATGTCTCCAGTAACCACTTAACATCAGGTGGACTGTGAGTTTGTCCACCCATTTAAGCAATAAATAAATAAAAAGGGGACTGGACGAGGTCACGGATGTATAAAGTGGTTGCTAGCGATATCATATCGCAAATTCCGGTGACCTCCTTGAGGCCTGAGGTCCAGCTCTCAATCGTATTGTGAAACGGTTGTCTCAAGCTTCAAACTCGGAACGTGTGGCTATTTTACGGCATAAAAAGGCAGTTAGCATCCACAAGGGCCTATCGTCAGTAAATCTCGGATCGTTTGGAGCCTCTGGGTCTGCGGAGGGACTTCGGTTCCCTCTGTATTTTATACCGTATGTTCCATGGGGAGTGCTCTGAGTAATTGTTCGAGATGATACCAGCATCTCGTTTTTACCATCGCACCGCCCGCCACCGGAGTAGAGTTCATCCATACTACCTGGAGCCACTGCGGTCATCCACAATGCGTTTCCAGTGATCTTTTTTGCCACGTACCATCCGGCTATGGAATGAGCTCCCCTCCACGGTGTTTCCCGAGCGCTATGACATGTCCTTCTTCAAACGAGGCTTGTGGAGAGTATTAAGCGGTAGGCAGCGGCTTGGCTCTGCCCCTGGCATTGCTGAAGTCCATGGGCGACGGTAACCACTCACCATCAGGTGGGCCGTATGCCCGTCTGCCTACAAAGGCAATAAAAAAAAATCCAGGTTCTCAATCTGAGTAAAGTATAATACTCAGAGATCACTGCTACCCATTCCTTCGCTGAATGCCTTTGTCCCTAGAAAAGGAAAAGGCAGTTTTTTTGGGCTTTGGTATCGAAGCTTTTAGTTTGAAACCCAAAAGTATGATCCGTTGATAACAGATTAGAGTCGTATGGTGGTATTTACCCAATGTTATATGAAGGTACATCTTAAATTAGTGAAGGCACTTTTGTTTTCATGACTAGCCCAGTAACCTCGAGTTCTTAAACTAGGTTCAACGCGTAGGCGAGTTCAGCGGACTTAACCTGGCGAATTTACTAACACTAGCCCTAGCAAGGGTAGTGCTTAGCAGAATCTACCACCGGATCGAAATCGCGACCCACTGAAAGGATCCACCGAGAACCTCAGTGGGCTGTGTCTGTGAGGACAGGCATAATAGGCAAAACCTATTCGTTGGATCTTAATCTGTACACATTCTAAAACAAAAGTTCTATTAGTTTAGGCTTTTGAACGAAACTATTAATTTACACACATGCACATATACACATATACATATATACGTACATGCACACTAATTTAGGAATCGTTCCACGAGTGGAAAGCGTTTTGATTGCAAAGCATTGATTAATGAAAATCGGATGTGGTTTTGTCTATTACCTTTTTTTTAAATTGCTTAGAAGGGATTACGGCCTACCTGGTGTTAAGTAGCTGAGGCCATAGACACCTACAACTTAAATGGCAACACCCACCTCGAGATATAAGTTGTAAAGGTCGCAGTTTTTACAGTACAGTATAAAGGCTGCCTCACCCTTCAAACTGAAATGCATTACTGTTTCACGGCAGCAATAGGCAGGTTGGTAGTGCCTACCCGTGCGGACTGACTAGACCAGTTACTACGCAAATTATATTTTTATTACACGATGTTATTCCTTCACCGTGAAAGACAATCGTGAAAGGTTGTTAAGTACGTATTTCATTAGAAGAATTGTTACCCGCCTGTGAGATTCGAACACCGATGTATCGCTTGATACGATTACACCGGGTGTCATATCCTTTAGTCCGCGACGATTTTACTGGCAGGCGAGAAAGCATTACCGACAGGACATCAAAGATCAAAATGAAAAAATATCAATATATATAAAAATATATAACCAACGATAGCAATAGCCACTCTGGTTATCTGTGATCTCATATGGGCGAAATATAAGATATCATCATCATCATCAGCCTTTATCTCCCTATTGCTGAACATAGGCCTTCCCTAATGCCTTCCACAGAATGCGGTCCTCCGCCTTCCGCATCCAACGACTTCCCGCCGTCCACCTGGTTGGAGGACGCTCCTGGTACCCATCCGTGGCCTCCATTCGAGAACTTTCCTCCCCCACCTGGGGTCGCAGGCTCGAAATAAGTTATGCTTAATGGCATATCCAATACTTTTGTGCGTCCCGGCGATTTAAGTGATTCAATGTACCATAGAGAGGCTCTCCTTTCGCGCGGAAGGTTTTAAATGAGGTCATACGACCGCGTTAATGTAAATTCCGATTGTGCTTACGCACGGAGTGCTGAATCTGTGGCTGAGATGGATTTTAATTACAAGGAAACGTCACCTTGAATGTTTGATTTTCATTCAGAATAGTTTCCCAAATTTTTATCCCTCTAATTGAACGTCGTCACAGGACCCATAGGCTACCATTCATATAACTTGAGAGCTGGGTATCTCTATAGTAGTTTAGTACTATATTAAGCACAATACTGATGATTATAGGTTAGACTCCTAAACGAAATAAACATTAACTTGTTTTATTTATTTTTATATACATATATAGCCACTCGATCGCCCCCGAAGGAGACCTAGCAGCTGAAGGGCAGCTGCTTCACGAATGCATCAACTACCGAATCGTGATCCGCTCGGAAGAACCTGCAGGAAACTCAACGGGTTGATACATGGGTTTCGTCCCACTTCGAACACTTCGAAGAGTTCAACGAGTACGGCTACCAGGGTCCCTATTCCTGCTTCTAGTGTTAGAGCAGGAATAGGGATCCTGGCAGCCGTACTGGTGGTAGGACCTCAAGTGAGTCCGCACAGGTTGGTACCACCACCCCGCCTATTTCTGCCGTGAAGCAGTAATGCGTTTCGGTCTGAAGGGTAGGGCAGCCGTTGTAACTATACCGAGATCTTAGAAGCTATATCTGAAAGTGGGTGACGCATTTACGTTGTAGATGTCTATGGGCTCCAGTAACTACTTAACACCAGGTGGGCTGTGAGCCCATCGTTTACCCATCTAAGCAATAAAAAAAAAGAGCTGTAGCCGTTTAATAACAGTGTTATGGACCGGCTGGATCCGTAAAGACGTGTCTGGGACGTTGACGGTGACTGCAGGAATAGTCCCACAATATTCCATGAAACCACCACCACTTCGTCACAAAAACTTTAAATTATTCGAAACGTTGGAAGAAGTGGGGGAGTGCTCTGAGGAATTGTTTCAGATGATCCCATCATCACACTATTACCATCGCACCACCCGCCACCGGAGTATAGTTCATCTATATTACCTAGAACCCCTGCGTTCATCCACAGTGCGTTTCCAGAGATATTTTTGCGACGTACCATCCGGCTTTGGAATTCCCTTCCACGGTGCTTCCCGAGCGCTAAGGCATTCCTTCTTCAAACGCGGCTTTTGGAGAGTACTTAACGGTGGGCAGCAGCTTGGCTCTGCTCCTGGCATTGCCGAAGTCCATGAGCGACGATAACCACTCAATATCAGGTAGGCCATATGCTCGTACCATTGCGTACCAGATCAATAAAATAATAATAATAAAATAATGTTACTCGGGTAAAAGTAACGCCATCTATCGCCGAATAGCCGAACGAATATCGAAGGATCTAGAAAGATCTACAACGCTCGAGAAGTACGACGCCATCTGCTGTCAGATTGCGGAAATACAATACTCGACTTTTATGGAATATTCTCGATAATTCTAGGGATGTGGTATCGGCTATAAAAGCGTTGCAAAGATGGCACGCAGTTAGTCAGTAATCGGTACTACTCGAAGCGAAACAGCGAACGGATCACCTGAAGCGAAGTAGAGGAAGCGAATTGAAAATTTTAAGGTATTTTAAGTGTTCTAAGTGCTAATACAGTGTTGACTTGTAATTCGGTACAATTTTATTTATCTCTAACCATAGCGCGTAACCACAGAATAATAATAATCAGTAATAACAAACGCGAAATAAAATCGTAAAACGAATTTTAATTATACCCTTTATCTTTGTCTACTGATACACTCATTACATAAAACTTCATTTAAAAAGAGAAAATAATTAGAAAATAGCATTTCCCTTAAATGACTTAATAGCATTGGTTACAGTAATAATTATTCTTTATTAGTCACACATATATGACTAGGCTGCTACCTTATACAGAGTGCTCTGTTTTGAAGTCAGCAAAATAAATAAATAAATATTTTTCCCACTATTGATAATGTTGTAATTGAAATATTGTTTAAAATTATCCTGTGCTTCAGTTAAAAGAGCAGAACGGACATTACTCGTAGAATAAGAAAAAAAAATCCTATGACCAAACCCTCTTTTAATCAATATTCTTGTTGTGAAACGTCAAGTCCGAAAAGACTTGGTCGGTCAGATCGGTCGGCCACCCGGGCGGCCTGGTAGGGCCGCCGTACCGCGGAGACTGACGTCGTTGGTCGTCGACTATCGCCTCGACGACCCGTCGGTCGGGCGTCCTCGGGGTGGCGCCGCGTGTCTGGTTGTAGTGTTGACCGCGGGAACCCCCCTACTCTGAACGGGTTCTGACCCCGGACGGAGATCGGACGTCGGGTGTAAGAGTGCAGGGGAGTCGTTTAGTGGGTGGGCCCTAAAATCCTTGGGCCCGCGATCTGCTCTCAACACCTGCAGATCGTTGAGTCTCACATACCACGCGCGCCCCCTAGGCGCGGGGACCTCGTAGAAGGTTCGGCCCCCGGCCCGAGAAAAAAAAAAAAAAGGATAGATGTAACGGTCGGACTTGTCGCTTCCGACCGTCGTGGCTGCGATGCTCGGCAGCGACGAGTCCTGGCAGGCAATGCTCGACTTCTGCGAGTCCATCATCGCGCAGAAGGAGGCGGCGGAACGGGAGAGGGAGAGCTCTTCTTCCCTCTCGGCGCCGTGCCGCCGCCGCTGAGCCGGGGGTCGGAGGAGGGCGTTTGTCCAGCTCCAGCCCCTATGAGGAAGCAGTCTCCTCCCGGTGATGGTCACGAGGCGACCTAAGGGGGTTGAGGCTGCGCCGCACGCTACCGTCACTCTAGCGCGCTGGCACCAGGAGGACGGGACGGCGCGTCGGCGGCTGCGGACTGCGATGCGGTCCGCATTTTCGTCGTCGCTGTCGTCGCCGAACATACTGTTGAAGAGCAACCCGGTCGGCGGTGTATCGCGTTCCGACCCGGCAGGCTGGTTCTGGCCCAGCGGGGTATCCCGGAACACCAGCGGCACCGCCCGGGCGGCCTGGTAGGGCCGCCGTACCGCGAAGACTGACGTCGTTGGTCGTCGACTATCGCCTCGACGACCCGTTGGTCGGGCGTCCTCGGGGTGGCGCCGCGTGTCTGGTTGTAGTGTTGACCGCGGGAACCCCCCTACTCTGAACGGGTTCTGACCCCGGACGGAGATCGGACGTCGGGTGTAAGAGTGCAGGGGAGTCGTTTAGTGGGTGGGCCCTAAAATCCTTGGGCCCGCGATCTGCTCTCAACACCTGCAGATCGTTGAGT
Source organism: Bombyx mandarina (assembly GCF_030267445.1). Classification (NCBI taxonomy): domain Eukaryota; kingdom Metazoa; phylum Arthropoda; class Insecta; order Lepidoptera; family Bombycidae; genus Bombyx; species Bombyx mandarina. The sequence goes on along the minus strand of NC_143230.1, from coordinate 3,951,073 downwards.
CTCACATACCCCGCGCGCCCCCTAGGTGCGGGGACCTCGTAGGAGGTTCGGCCCCCGGCCCGAAAAAATGAAAAAAAAAAAAAAAAAAAAAAAAAGGATAGATGTAACGGTGTCATTCGGTAATTAATGCTCACTTTTAGACTGAAGACCGAATGGTATGCACGTACTGCCAACCGCGATCCAGCCTCGCCGTGTTCCGGTAATCTGTTTCCATCCAGTTTTTGCTTGTTGATTTTGAATGGATTTTTTGTTGAATCGTTCTAAATACTGGGAATTGTTTCCTTGATTAACCATAGACATTAACCTGCTCGGTCATAAATGTTTCTATTACCCGTTGTCTATATTTTTATTGCATAGATGGGTGGACCAACTCACAGACCACCTGGTGTTAAGTGGTTACCGGAGCCCATAGACATCTACAACGTAAACGCCGCCACCCACCTTGAGATATGAGTTCTAAGGTCGGCTGCCCCACACTTCAAACCGAATTTAATTAATACTTCACGGCAGAAATAGGCAGGACGGTGATACCTACCCGTGCGAACTGACAAGAGGTCCTACCACCAGCACCAGTATACATGAACGAACACCCTGTACATTATAACAAACACAAACTAATCAGTCATGATATTCAGAAATCATGTTTACTAAATTAGAAATTTCTTGTTTTCTTTAATTAAGATCTTTCGGAAGAAAAATTTTGAACGAGAACGGTTCATTGTAATCGATATGTTGGGCCCGTGCAGTTGTGTTCTCGTGCTTTTGTCCACGGGACTGGCTAAAGTGACTATTGCTTTCAAATATTCGATCATTTCCATTTCATTACACCGAAAATGAATACATCATCATCATCATCATCATCATCATCATCAACAGCCCACAGTCGTCCACTGCTGGAAATAGGCCTCTCCCAATCTACACCACTGAGCCCGGTCTGCGGTTCTCCTCATCCACTTCTTGCCGGCCACCGTGCGGAGGTCATCGCACCATCTAGCCAGGGGGTGTCCCACGTTACGTCTCCACTCGAGAACCCGTCTGCTCCAGCGATCGTCAGTCCTACGGAATATATGGCCAGCCCACTGCCACTTCAGCTTGCTGACTCTTTGAGCTATGTCGATGACTTTAGTTCGCTGTCGAATAATCTGATTCCGGATTTTATCCTTCAGAGAAACTCCGAGCATGGCTCTTTCAATACAAAGTTATTTTATTATTCATTACGTCTCAACAAACCGTAAGAACTTTTTAATGAACTCAAGATAGTTGATTGGCTTGGCCATTCCCAGCTTTATTGTCCGTGAGGTCCATTAATGAAAAGTCTGCTAAGTGTAATATACTCTCCTAGACCGCAATTGCTCATCATAGAAATTCAAATACTGTTATTACTAAAATAAGAATTCGACTATTACAATAAAAATTCAAAATAAAAACATTAAATTTCAGAACACAAACGGCGAGCTCGCGAATGATGCTTCACTGAAAATTAATTCTGACGTGGCCGATAAAAGCGATTCAATATTTTTTGTTGTACCAAAGGAACCTGGGTTTGATTCACATTTGAGCAGTGATATAACATATGTAGTCAAGGACTCGAATGACTACGAATATGATTTCGAGGACAGATGTAGATCAGATTCGAATAATGAGAAAGAAGATTTCATCATTAATGATATCATAAATGCGAATAGACACGGTTTCAGTCATGAAGTCGATCATCCGCAGAACGTACCTAATTATTTTACAGACGATAACGTTAAACACAACACCGAATCTGCAAATGACGATGCTGCATATATACTTTATCATCTTCTTAGGGTGAGTTCATATAAAAATTACTAGATAGTTCCTAAAATCAACACAGCTGATGACTTGTTTTTATTCAAATTAGCATCCTCACTCCACGAACCTATAGCACCGTCGATTGATAACGTCATCACACCGACGGTAAAATTAAATGGTCTAAAATGGGACACTGAAATTAAACCTTTATCTGGGCCATTATTGAGTCGCCTGACTTCCGCCAAAGCGTTTTAGGACGTAGGCGGAATTAAAATGATTAAAGCACCCAGACCCCCATCAACTGGCATCCAAACCTGGAATGAGACTAAGTTCAAGGTGACCTTTTCTCACATCTTTCCCATCAGAAGTGGAAATGCAGGTCGTTGGCATCACGACCACTTGGTCTCTGTTGGTAAACTATTCGAAGCCAGTTTAGATGGTACTACCAATCCTGCTAAGTCAGATACAAACGCGGCTCAGGGAGTATAATCAACTCCCGGCTGGATCTTCGTAAAACCGGTTAAAGTTTAGTTCAGTACCAACTGTCACTGGAGCAACGTTCACTCTGTTTGCCTGGATCTGCTTATCTGAAGTAAGATCTACATTTTCCTCATTTTTAGCATCGAAATCCAAACCTTTAGAAAAATCGTCCTTCTTTTTCCGAAATTATTCATGTTCTTACCTTTTCCTTTAAATGGCAATAAGATTAAATTCCAATACTGTGACCTGATTATAGTCATAGAATTCCCGATTAAAGATTTATATGTTATTTAAGTACTTTTTAAGCAGATTCTAAGTAATTAAAGAGAAAAAGTTTTCATAAAATGTTTTTTTTTATTCTGTTTCTAGAATACCAACAACAACGACCATTCCGGTTTCAAGGAGGCGAAAGACAGCCTTCGTTCTGCTCTTAGAGCCCGATGCCAGAAAGTAGAACACTGCGTCCAAAAATGTCAAAAGAAACAGATAGATTGCCCTATTAACTGCAAAGAAAGTTACGACGAATTCAACATTTGCGCATCGGAGAAGCCAAAAGGATGCAAAAAAACGAAATGCGGAAGGACTTTGCCACCAAATTGGTTGTAAACGTATTTGAATCTTCGAATTAAACGAATAATCCGTTGCTTTGTCGTTTTATTACTGTTGTTTATTGGCAGACGAGCTTACCGCGCCAATTGTCGGTTACCAGAACTCACGGCGTAAGCACCTTAATGCTACAACCCACTTAATATAATATGGTTACAAAGTTGTGATGGTATTGCAAACCGATTTTTCTGCTTTTCTAATTAAGAATCCAGAGTTGCTGGTAACAGATATAAACATGCTCTCACAACAAAAGTGTCGTGACAACTTTTCGTAAGAATTTTTTCCGTCTAGCCCCCTTTCACAACGCGCGATATCTCTTTGTTGGCTTAATGACCCACAAGAGAAAAGACTGGTACATATTGCCCACATGTCGCCAATCGACGATAATTAGATGAGTGGTTATCGATTCTATCTTCTTTTTTTTTTTCGGGCCGGGGGCCGAACCTCTTACGAGATCCCCGCACCTAGGGGGCGCGCAGGGTATGTGAGACTCAACGATCCGCAGGTGACCACCATTTTACTGAGATTATATTTCTTTCCATATGATCTCATCTCATTTCATTTCATTTAATCATTTTTCATAAAATTAAGAATATAAATTTCAATAAGACTTGACCTAAATATCTTAGTTACCAGGTCATAAATTTACAAAAAAAAAAAAGAAAGAAATACACATTAATTTGTGTTATTTATTTTTATACATATAGCCACCCAATCACCTCCGAAAGAGACCTAGCAGCTCAAGGGCAGCTGCTTCACGAATGCATCAACTGCCGATTAGAGCCATGATCGGATCTCAGAAGAACCGGCGGAAAACTTAGCGGACCTGGGTTGCGTTCCATTTCGAACACTTCGAAGAGTTTACGACTACGGATACCAGGGTTCCTATTTCTCCTTCTAGTGTTAGAGCTGCAGCCGTTTACTAACAGTGTTATTGGACCAGCTGGATCAATATTCCACGAAACCACCACCACTTGATCACAAAACCTTTAAATTAATCGAAACGTCGGAAGAAGTGGAGGAGTGCTCTGAGGAATTGTTTCAGATGATCCCATCATCACGCTATTACCATCGCACCACCCGCCACCGGAGTAGAGTTCATCTAAACTACTTAGAGCCCCTGCGTTCATCCACAGTGCGTTTCCAGAGATATTTTTGCCACGTACCATCCGGCTTTGGAATGAGTTCCCTTCCACGGTGCTTCCCGAGCGCTATTCTTCAAACGCGGCTTTTTGATAGTACTTAACGGTGGGCAGCGGCTTCGCTCTGCTCCTGGCATTGCTGAAGTCCATGAGCGACGGTAACCACTCAATATCAGGTGGGCCATATGCTCGTTTGCGTACCAGGTCAATAAAATAATAATAATAAAATAATGTTACCCGGGTAAAAGTAACGCCATCTATCGCCGAATAGCCGAACGAATATCGAAGGATCTAGTAAGATCTACAACGCTCGAGAAGTACGACGCCATCTGCTGTCAGATTGCGGAAATACAATACTCGACTTTTATGGAATATTCTCGATAATTCTAGGGATGTGGTATCGGCTATAAAAGCTTTGAGGAGATGGCACGCAGTTAGTCAATAATCGGGACTACTCGAAGCGAAACAGCGAACGGATCACCTGAAGCGAAGTAGAAGAAGCGAATTGAAAATTTTAAGGTTTTTAAGTGTTCTAAGTGCTAATAAAGTTGTGACTTGTAATTCGGTAGAATTTTATTTATCTCGAACCATAGCGCGTAACCACAGAATAATAATAATCAGTAATAACAAACGCGAAATAAAATCGTAAAACGAATTTTAATTATACTCTTTATCTTTGTCTACTGATACACTCATTACATAAAACTTCATTTAAAAAGAGAAAATAATTAAAAAATAGCATTTCCCTTAAATGACTTAATAGCATTGGTTACAGTAATAATGATTCTTTTTTTCTTTTTTTTTATGATTGAAGGATTACTGGTGGCCCGGAGGCCTTTCCAGTTTCACCAGGACAGGTGGGCGAGCAAAGGCTCAGCCAAGAGGGGTGGGATTTGCTAACAGCTAGCCGAGCGCCTCCGAAGGAGACCTAACAGCTCAAGAGTAGCTGCTTCGCGAATGAATCTACTACCGGATCGGAATCGCGACCCGCTGAGAAGATCCGGCGAGAAACTCAGCGAGCTGATTCATGGGTTAGGTTGCACGGCGAACTCTTTGTCGAGTTCGACGAGTACGGTTACCGAGGTCCCTAAGCCTGCTCCTAGTATTAGAGCTGAAGGCGTCTAATGCAAAGGTTATTGGATCTGATGGATCCGTAAGGACGTGTCTAGGGCGTCGACGGTGACTGGCTCCTGCGTGATCAGGATTCGGGGAGTAGTCAGCGGCGGCAACGATAAGGCGATTATCATGACGCATAGCCTTATCGAAGTACCGTTCCGACGCTGACTTCATGTATTTCTGGATAGACTCGAGGCCCAGGTCGTCGTGTAGGTCAACGTTCCTCACGAACCACGGAGCTCCGACGGCTAACCTGCAAAAGCGGGATTGTAGAGATTGAAGGGTGTCTATGTGTGTGCGGGCCGCGTGAGCGAACACCACACTCGCGTAAGTCATGACGGGCCTTATGCAAGTTTTGTAAAGTGTCACCTTGTTCCGAAGGGACATCTTACTCCGCTTACAGATCATGGGATAGAGTCTACCGAGAATAAACGCGGCACGGTCACGGACTGATTTTATATGCGGGCGGAATGTCATCGATGCATCCAGGGTAACGCCCAGGTACTTGACCTTCCTGGCCCAGGGTATGGGTTGTCTAAAGAGAGTAATCGGGGGTGTGAGATTCCTCCTCCTAATCCGGGAGGAAATCCGTGTGGAGCTTCCCCTCTGAAATAGCACCGCAGTACTTTTCGCTGGGTTGATGTCTATGCGCCATTTTCGGAACCACTGTCCTAGGGCTAGGGCTGCGCTCTGAAGCTTCTTCGCGATTAGGGACTTGTTTCTACTGGAATAGTAAACAGTCGTGTCGTCGGCGAATAAAGCTAAATGGGTCGGCGGCGACCGGGGAATATCGTTAACGAATAAGCTAAATAGGAGGGGTGAGAGGACAGAGCCTAGAAGGCGAGATCATCGACTAACGCGTCAAGCCGCCTGCCATTCGGAGTTATGGTGTGTGTGTTCCACCTGATGTGTTTACAATTTAGGTCGCCCGCAAGAATGACAGAGCTCCCCATGCCGAGCAGCGCCTCGATATCACTGCTTAGAACGATCTTATCCGGTGGAAGATAAACGGACGCGATAACGATCGGCGCGTGTCCCGTCAGTGAGATTCGGCACACTGATGCTTCGATATTAGCGAGCGCGGGAGGATCGAGCGGGAATATTTATTCTTTATTAGTCACACATATATGACTAGGCTGCTATCTTATACAGTGTGCTCTGTTTTGAAGTCAGCAAAATAAATAAATAAATATTGTTCCCACTATTGATAATGTTGGAATTGAAATATTGTTTAAAATTATCCTGTGCTTTAGTTGAAAGAGCAGAACGGACATTAGAATAAATAAAAAAAATCCTATGATCAAACACTCTTTAAATTACTATTCTTGTTGTGAAACGTCAAGTCCGAAAAGACTTGGTCGGTCAGAAATGTAGGTTGGCTAAGCGAGATGTCAATGTCAGTTGAGCTGGGATAGTTGTAACGGTGTCATTCGGTAATTAATGCTCACTTTTAGACTGAAGACCGAATGGTATGCACGTACTGCCAACCGCGATCCAGCCTCGCCGTGTTCCGGTAATCTGTTTCCATCCAGTTTTTGCTTGTTGATTTTGAATAGATTTTTTGTTGAATCGTTCTAAATACTGGGAATTGTTTCCGTGATTAACCATAGACAATAACCTGCTCGGTCATAAATGTTTCTATTACCCGTTGTCTATATTTTTATTGCATAGATGGGTGGACGAACTCACAGGCCACCTGGTGTTAAGTGGTTACCGGAGCCCATAGACATCTACAACGTAAACGCCGCCACCCCCCTTGAGATATGAGTTCTAAGTTCGGCTGCCCCACACTTCAAACCGAATTTCATTAATACTTCACGGCAGAAATAGGCAGGGCGGTGATACCTACCCGTGCGAACTGACAAGAGGTCCTACCACCAGTACCAGTATACATGAACGAACACCCTGTACATTATAACAAACACAAACTAATCAGTCATGATATTCAGAAATCATGTTTACTAAATTAGAAATTTCTTGTTTTCTTTAATTAAGATCTTTCGGGAGAAAAATTTTGAACGAGAATAGTTCATTGTAATCGATATGTTGGGCCCGTGCAGTTGTGTTCTCGTGCTTTTGTCCGCGGGACTGGCTAAAGTAACTATTCCCTTCAAATATTCAATCATCTCCATTTCATTACAACGAAAATGAATACAAAGTTATTTTATTATTAATTAAGTCTCAACAAACCGTAAGCACGATAACGCAAAACATTAATGAACTCAAGACAGTTGATTGGCTTGGTCATTCCCAGCTTTAATGTTCGTGAGGTATAACCCATTAATGAAAAGTCTGCTAAGTGTAATATACTCTCGTAGACTGCAATTGCTTACCATAGAAATTCAAATACTGTTATTACTAAAATAAGAATTCGACTATTACAAAAAAAAAAAAAAACATTAAATTTCAGAACACAAACGGCGAGCTCGCGAATTATGCTTCAGTGAAAATTAATTCTGACGTGGCCGATAAAAGCGATTCAATATTTTTTGTTGTACCAAAGGAACCTGGGTTTGACTCGCATCTCGTCATTAATGATATCATAAATGCAAATAGACACGGCTTCAGTCATGAAGTCGATCATCCGCAGAACGTACCTAATTATTTTACAGACGATAACGTTAAACACAACACCGAATCTGCAAATGACGATGCTGCATATATACTTTATCATCTTCTTAGGGTGAGTTCATATAAAAATTACTAGATAGTTCCTAAAATCAACACAGCTGATAACTTGTTTTTATTCAAATTAGCATCCTCACTCCTCGAACCTATAGCACCGTGGATTGATAACGTCATCACACAGACGATAAAATTAAATAGTCTAAAATGGGACACTGAAATAAAACCTTTTTTTATCTGGGCCATTATTGAGTCGCCTGACTTCCGCCAAAGCGTTTTAGGACGTAGGCGGAATTAAAATGATTAAAGCCCCCATCAACTGGCATCCAAACCTCGAATGAGACTAAGTGGTACTACCAATCCTGCTAGGTCAGATACAAACGCGGCTCAGGGAGTATAATCAACTCCCGGCTGGATCTTGTTTTTTTTTTATTGCCCTTGTAGGCAGACGAGCATGCGGCCTACCTGATGCTGAGTGGTTACCGTCGCCCATGGACTTCAGGGGCAGAGCCAAGCCTACCTACCGTGGATCTTCGTAAAACCGGTTAAAGTTTAGTTCAGTACCAACTGTCACTGGAGCAACGTTTACTCTGTTTGCCTGGATCTGCTTATCTGAAGTAAGATCTACATTTTCCTCAATTTTAGAATCGAAATCCAAACCTTTAGAAAAATCTTCCTTCTTTTTCCGAAATGATTCATGTTCTTACCATTTCCTTTAAATGGCAATAAGATAAAATTCCAATACTGTGACGTGATTATAGTCATAGAATTCCCGATTAAAGATTTATATGTTACTTAAGTACTTTTTTCAGCAACCTCATAGTGATGGGAGACTTTAATGCGCGAACAGGACACAGAGTAGAGGGTGAAGATATAGTGCTGGGGCCATACAGTACAGGAAAGAGGACACGAAACGGCGAGAAATTGATTCATTTAGCATACGAGAATAATCTGAAAATATTGAACAGCTATTATAAAAATCGACCAAGGAATAGGTGGACGTGGACATCTCCAGACGGTCGTTACAAAAATGAGATAGATTACATTCTCTCGAATCGAAGTACAGCTTTTCAAGATTGTCGAGTTATAAATAATTTAAACTTTAACAGTAACCATAGACCTGTCAGAGCCAAGCTAAAACTAAACACCTCTAAGAAAAGACCTTTTAAAGCAAATCTAACAAACAAAACCACAAGCCTGAATGTCAGTGGACTTAAAGAAAAGCTAATAAACTTCATAGAAAACACAAAAGACCTACACATACAAGACACATACAACAAACTGCAAGAAATTATAAATGGAAAGGCCCCAGGAAAAGCTTCGGATACTAGAAAGAATAAAATATCATGGTTATCAGATAAAACAAAGCAGCTACTAGAAGATCGAGCTAACCTTTTCTCAACATCTAACAAAACAAAAGATATAAGAAAGAAAATAACAGTAATTAGCAAACAAATAAACACCAATATGAGGAAAGAAAGACAAAAATTTAGGTTAGAAAAACTAGAAAAATGTATCCTGAAAACAGGCGGAGTAAGGAAAGCATTAAAAGAACTATCAGGAAAACGAAACTGGATACCCAAAATGAAAGACAGAAACGATAGAAACATGACCAGAAGATCAGAAATAATTACAACAGCAACAGACTTCTTTAAAAATTATACTCAAGCCAAATCACTACACCAAAAATAGATTTATCTGTACAGGAAGAAGTACCACTAATAATGATGGCAGAGGTACAAAAAGCGATATCAACACAAAAGAAAGATAAAGCTTCTGGTTCTGATGGCATCACTAACGAATTCCTTATGGAAAACAAAGACACCATGGCACCGATATTAGTACACATATTCAATGAAATCCTAAAGAGCGAGCATATTCCGCATCAGTGGAGTACGTCGACAATAATATTACTACACAAGAAAGGGAACAAAAATGACATCAACAACTACAGGCCAATCAGCCTGATGTCTAATATTTATAAAGTTTTTGCTAAAGTGATCCTAGGTCGAATAAGTAAAAAGCTCGATGAAAACCAGCCTAGAGAACAAGCGGGATTCCGGAGTGGGTATTCAACATTAGACCACATACACGTAGTCAAGCAACTTTTCGAGAAAGGCAAGGAATTTAATGTGAGCTTCTACTGCTGTTTCGTGGATTATTGCAAAGCTTTTGATTCGCTTGAACATCAAATGATTTGGCAAGCTCTTAAGATCCAGGGAATTGAAAATAAATATATCAGAATCATAAGCAATGTATACAACAGTAGCACAGCTAAAATAAAAACAGAAAGAGAAGGTGAAGAAATAAAAATTCAAAGAGGAGTCCGCCAAGGAGATCCTTTGTCACCGAAGTTGTTTACTGCGGTTTTGGAGAACGTTTTTCGTCAACTAAACTGGGAAACAAGAGGGCTATCAATAGATGGAGACAACTTAACCCATTTAAGATTTGCAGATGATTTAATAATCTTTTCACCAACAAAAAATGAACTTCAAGCAATGCTTGGAGAATTAGACGAGGAAAGTCGGAAGGTAGGACTGATTATGAACACTCAGAAGACTAAAGCTATGACTAACGATATAAAATACCCCATAACTATTAACAGCAACACTATTGAATATGTTGATGAATACGTTTACTTAGGCCAAATAATATCGCCGTCAGACCTCACTTCAAAAGAAATAGAAAGACGAATAGCCAATGCATGGAAAAGGTACTGGAATCTAAAAGAAGTGATGAAAAACAATGAAACAAGCATGACCATTAAAAGGAAACTCTTCAACACCTGCATCCTCCCTGTCCTTACATACCGGATGTCAAACATGGGCCCTAACAATGGCACATGCTCGAAAATTAGAAGTTTGTCAAAACGCTATAGAGAGGAGCATGACGGGGAAAAGATTATCAGACAAAATAAGAACATCAACAATTAAAAAACAAACTCAATTAAAGGATGTCTCAGTTACAATAAGGAAACTTAAATGGAAGTGGACGGGGCATACTATAAGAGGACAGGAAAAATGGTGTAAAACTATAATGTACTGGTATCCGAGAGACAGAAAAAGAAACCGAGGTAGACCATTTAGGAGATGGGTGGACGACATTAAGGCAGTTGCGGGAAGCACATGGACAAGAACAGCTGAAAATAGAAGCATATGGAGGCAGTTGGAGGAGGCCTATGTCTATAATAGACAAACAGACAATAACTAATAATAACATAGGCAAAAAAAAAAAATAAAAAAAGATTGCAAAAAAAAAAATAAAAAATTTTTTTTATTAATATTAATACCACTTGTATACGTAAAAAAAAAAAAAAAAATGTATTTGTCTGAATAAAGGCTTTATTATTATTATTATTATAAGTACTTTTTTAAGCAGATTTTAAGTAATTAAAGAGAAAAAGTTTTCCTAAAATGTTTTTTTTATTCTTTTTCCAGAATACCAACAACAACGACCATTCCGATTTCAAAGAGGCGAAAGACAGCCTTCGTTCTGCTCTCAGAGCCCAATGCCAGAAAGTAGAACACTGCGTCCAAAAATGTCATCTTAGCTGCAAAGAAAGTTACGACGAATTCAACATTTGCTCATCGTAGAAGCCAAAAGGATGCAAAAAAACGAAATGCGGAAGGACTTTGCCACCAAATTGGTTGTAAACGTATTTGAATCTTCGAATTAAACGAATAATCCGTTGCTTTGTCGTTTTATTACTGTTGTTTATTGGCAGACGAGCTTACCGCGCCAATTGTCGGTTACCAGAACTCACGGCGTAAGCACCTTAATGCTACAACCCACTTAATATATGGTTACAAAGTTGTGATGGTATTGCAAACCGATTTTTCTGCTTTTCTAATTAAGAATTCAGAATTGCTGGTAACAGATATAAACATGCTCTCACAACAATATCTCTTTGTTGGCTTAATGACCCACAAGAGAAAAGACGGGTAATTATTGTAGGCCAACGTGTCGCCAATCGACGATAATTAGATGAGTGGTTATCGATTCTATCTGCTTTTTTTTTTCGGGCCGGGGGCCTAACCTCCTACGTGGTCCCCGCGCCTAGGGGGTCCGCGGGGTATGTGAGACTCAACTATCTGCTGGTGTTGAGGGCAGATCGCGGGTCCAAGGAATTTTAGGGCCCACCCACTAAACGACTCCCCTGCACTCTTACACCCGACGTCCGATCTCCGTCCGAGGTCAGAGTAGAGGGGCTCCCGCGGTCAACACTACAACCAGACATGCGGCGCCACCCCGAGGACGCCCGATCGACGGGTCGTCGAGGCGATAGTCGACGACCACCGACGTCGGTCTCCGCGGTACGGCGGCCCTACCACAGGCCGCCCGGGCGATGCCGCTGGTGTTCCGGGATACCCCGCTAGGCCAGAACCAGCCTGCCGGGTCGGAACGCGATACACCGCCGACCGGGTTGCTCTTCCACAATATGTTCGGCGACGACAGCGACCACGAAAATGCAGTCCGCAGCCGCCGACGCGTCGTCCCGTCCTCCTGGTGCCAGCGCGCTAAAGTGACGGTAGCGTGCGGCGCACCCCTCAACCCCCTTAGGTTCACATGGAATATAAATTTTGAGGATCTCTAATGATACTGGCCCCACACGGGCGCCCCGTATAGGGCAATTTTTTTTTTTTCATTTACTCGGATTTTGCATCCATATTACATTCATTAACATTTCATATAGTATACTAGAATTAAATAAAAACAATAACATCACGCTTGTTAAACTACACTTTTAACCCAAAAATTTATTTAAAGAAAAAACAGCGAGCAAATTGTTAACTCGCTGTTTCACTTAATCACTAACTTCAAATCTGATTGATTTTTTTTAATTTTTATCCATCATCCTTTTACAGTTATTACTAAAAACAAGTTGTTAAGTCCATATTACTAGTTGAATGAATGTAACCAGATTTAAAGATTTTTACATTAAACATGCCGCGACCCAAGGACTATATGGGTCCTTTAACCGTGGAAGATACAGACATCTGAACTTTAACTTAAATAGAGTGAGAATCTACAAAACAAGACTATAAACTATAACTTAACTAAGGCTCTGAAGCAGCTAGAGGCAGAGGACACAGTTTAGTAACTGGTCTCTTAAACACACGATCTTTAAATTGTAAGGAGACTACACGCATTACACCGTCTGCTCCCGGGTGCTTCGCCGCAATTCGTCCCAAAAGCCATTTACTTGGAGGTAAATGATCTTCTTTCACTAAGACAACCGTACCAACATTTATGTCGGAGTGATTCTGGGACCATATGTTGCAATGTAGTAAGATACTCAGATCGCCAGCGGCGCCACAGACTTCGTACCATACGTTGCACCTTTTGCCATCGGTTTAAATAGGCAGGTCGAGTATACACGAAACTTTCTTCAGGGATAGTAACCGGTGCTTCGCCGATCAAAAAATGACCAGGAGTCAGCGGGAGTTTTATTAGCCGCCTTTTAAATCAAAAGAAGATGAACACAGAATGTTTTAAAAGTTTAAAGGAAATTTTAGATATTACGAAGGTATGTTTGAATTCTCTTGACAATCTCGGCGTGGATACCCCTGGATACATGGGATGCAATTATCGTACATTTAGTTGTATCCAAATTGGACTTAGAAACACACAAACAATGGGAACAGTCACTTGGATCATCTCAAGACATACCCACATTTACCATTTCATCATTATTTTTAGAAAATTGTTTCCGTTCCATGGAGATGGTAAATGTTACCCACAAAAAAGACCATCCGGCTCGAAGGACCAAACATGTTAAAACTACACTTTGAACCCAAAAATTGATTTAAAGAAAAAACAGCTAGCGAACAATTTTGCTTAATCACTAACTTCAAATCTGATTGTTTTTTTTTTATTTTTATCCATCCACCTTTTACAGTTATTACTAAAAACGTGTTGTTAAGTCCATATTACTAGTTAAATGAATGTAATCAGATTTGAAGATTTTTACATCAAACAATCCCTGTATAGAAACGGCGCGTCACCTAGTCAGGCCCCCCGACGTTGGGAAGGAGCCGGCTTAACGCGCCGGCCACCCCCAACAAAGGAGGAACCAGGTTCTAAAAGTGAACACGGAAGGTCCAACGACTGTCCAGAATGAGGCCGAGGTACTTCAACTGCACCCCGACCCCGATACGGACGCCTCCAACCACGATATGGGCATCGACAGGTGACCACCATTTTACTGAGATTATATTTCTTTCCATATCATCTCATCTCATTTCATTTCATATAATAATTTTTCATAAAATTAAGAATATAAATTTCAATAAGACTTGACCTAAATGTCTTAGTTACCAGGTCATAAATTTACAAAAAAAAAAGAAAGAAATAAACATTAATTTGTTTTATTTATTTTTATATAATATATAGCCACCCAAACGCCTCCGGAGGAGACCTAGCAGCTCAAGGGCAGCTGCTTCACGAATGCATCAACTGCCGATTAGAGCCATGAGCGGATCTCAGAAGAACCGGCGGGAAACTCAGCGGACTAATACCTGGGTTGCATTCCATTTCGAACACTTCGCAGAGTTTACGAGTACGGCTACCAGGGTTCCTATTCCTCCTTCTAGTGTCAGAGCTGCAGTCGTTTACTAACAGTTTTATTGGACCAGCTGGATCAATATTCCACGAAACCACTACCACTTGATCACAAAACTTTTAAATTATTTGAAACGTCGGAAAAAGTGGAGGAGTGCTCTGAGGAATTGTTTCAGATGATCCCATCATCACGCTATTACCATCGCACCACCCGCCACCGGAGTAGAGTTCATCTATACTACCTAGAGCCCCTGTGTTCGTCCACAGTGCGTTTCCAGAGATCTTTTTGCCACGGACCATCCGGCTTTGGAATGAGCTCCCCACCACGGTGCTTCCCAAGCGCTGTGACATGTCCTTCTTCAAACGCGGCTTTTGGAGAGTACTTAACGGTGGGCAGAAGCTTGGCTCTGCTCCTGGCATTGCCGAAGTCCATGAGCGACGGTAACCACTCAATATCAGGTCGGCCATATGCTCGTACCATTGCGTACCAGGTCAATAAAATAATAATAATAAAATAATGTTACCCAGGTAAAAGTAACGCCATCTATCGCCGAATGGTCGAACGAATATCGAAGGATCTAGTAAGATCTACAACGCTCGAGAAGTACGACGCCATCTGCTGTCAGATTGCGGAAATACAATACTCGACTTTTATGGAATATTCTCGATAATTCTAGGGATGTGGTATCGGCTATAAAAGCGTTGCAGAGATGGCACGCAGCTAGTCAGTAATCGATACTACTCGAAGCGAAACAGCGAACGGATCACCTGAAGCGAAGTAGAAGAAGCGAATTGAAAATTTTAAGGTTTTTTAAGTGTTCTAAGTGCTAATACAGTGTTGACTTGTAATTCGGTAGAATTTTATTTATCTCGAACCATAGCGCGTAACCACAGAATAATAATAATCAGTAATAACAAACGCGAAATAAAATCGTAAAACGAATTTTAATTATACCCTTTATCTTTGTCTACTGATACACTCATTACATAAAACTCCATTTAAAAAGAGAAAATAATTAAAAAATAGCATTTCCCTTAAATGACTTAATAGCATTGGTTGCAGTAATAATTATTCTTTATTAGTCACACATATATGACTAGGCTGCTACCTTATACAGTGTGCTCTATTTTGAAGTCAGCAAAATAAATAAATAAATAAATATTGTTCCCACTATTGATAATGTTGTAATTGAAATATTGTTTAAAATTATCCTGTGCTTCAGTTGAAAGAGCAGAACGGACATTAGAATAAATAAAAAAAATCCTATGACCAAACCCTCTTTAAATTAATATTCTTGTTGTGCAACGTCAAGTCCGAAAAGACTTGGTCGGTTAGAAATGGAGGTTGGCTAAGCGAGATGTCAATGTCAGTTGAGTTGGGATACTTGTAACGGGGGCATTCGGTAATTAATGCTCACTTTTAGACTGAAGTCCGAATGATATGCACGTACTGCCAACCGCGATCCAGCCTCGCCGTGTTCCGGTAATCTGTTTCCATCCAGTTTTTGCTTGTTGATTTTGAATAGATTTTTTGTTGAATCGTTCTAAATACTGGGAATTGTTTCCGTGATTAACCATAGACAATGACCTGCTCGGTCATAAATGTTTCTATTACCCGTTGTCTATATTTTTATTGCATAGATGGGTGGACGAACTCACAGGCCACCTGGTGTTAAGTGGTTACCGGAGCCCATAGACATCTACAACGTAAACGCCGCCACCCCCCTTGAGATATGAGTTCTAAGGTCGGCTGCCCCACACTTCAAACCGAATTTCATTAATACTTCACGGCAGAAATAGGCAGGGCGGTGATATCTACCCGTGCGAACTGACAAGAGGTCCTACCACCAGTACCAGTATACATGAACGAACACCCTGTACATTATAACAAACACAAACTAATCAGTCATGATATTCAGAAAGCATGTTTACTAAATTAGAAATTTCTTGTTTTCTTTAATTAAGATCTTTCGGAAGAAAAATTTTGAACGAGAACGGTTCATTGTAATCGATATGTTGGGCCCGTGCAGTTGTGTTCTCATGCTTTTGTCCGCGGGACTGGCTAAAGTAACTATTGCTTTCAAATATTCAATCATCTCCATTTCATTACAACGAAAATGAATACAAAGTTATTTTATTATTCATTACGTCTCAACAAACCGTAAGCAAAACACGATAAAAAAAATTCAAGCATTTCTTTTTAATGAACTCAAGACAGTTGATTGGCTTGGTCATTCCCAGCTTTAATGTCCGTGAGGTATAACCCATTAATGAAAAGTACGCTAAGTGTAATAATATACTCTCCTAGACCGCAATTGCTTACCATAGATATTCAAATACAAAAACACTTGTTATTACTTAAATAAAAATTCTACTATTACAATAAAAATTAAAAATAAAAACATTAAATTTCAGAACACTTACGGCGAGCTCGCGAATTATGCTTCAGTGAAAATTAATTCTGACGTGGCCGATAAAAGCGATTCAATATTTTTTGTTGTTCCAAAGGAACCTGGGTTTGACTCGCATCTCGTCATTAATGATATCATAAATGCGAATAGACACGGTTTCAGTCATGAAGTCAATCATCCGCAGAACGTACCTAATTATTTTACAGACGATAACGTTAAACACAACACCGAATCTGCAAATGACGATGCTGCATATATACTTTATCATCTTCTTAGGGTGAGTTCATATAAAAATTACTAGATAGTTCCTAAAATCAACACAGCTGATAGCTTGTTTTTATTCAAATTAGCATCCTCACTCCTCGAACCTATAGCACCGTCGATTGATAACGTCATCACACCGACGGTAAAATGAAATAGTTTAAAATGGGACACTGAAATAAAACCTTTTTTTATCTGGGCCATTATTGAGTCGCCTGACTTCCGCCAAAGCGTTTTAGGACGTAGGCGGAATTAAAATGATTAAAGCCCCCATCAACTGCCATCCAAACCTCGAATGAGACTAAGTGGTACTACCAATCCTGCTAGGTCAGATACAAACGCGGCTCAGGGAGTATAATCAACTCCCGGCTGGATCTTTTTTTTTATTGCCCTTGTAGGCAGACGAGCATACGGCCTACCTGATGGTGAGTGGTTACCGTCGCCCATGGACTTCAGCAGTGCCAGGGGCAGAGCCAAGCCGCTGCCTACCGTGGATCTTCGTAAAACCGGCTAAAGTTTAGTTCAGTACCAATTGTCACTGGAGCAACGTTCACTCTGTTTGCCTGGATCTGCTTATCTGAAGTAAGATCTACATTTTCCTCATTTTTAGCATCGAAATCCAAACCTTTAGAAAAATCTTCCTTCTTTTTCCAAAATGATTCATGTTCTTACCTTTTCCTTTAAATGGCAATAAGATAAAATTCCAATACTGTGACGTGAAAAAGTTTTCATAAAATGTTTTTTTTATTCTGTTTCCAGAATACCAACAACAACTACCATTCCGATTTCAAAGCGGCGAAAGACAGCCTTCGTTCTGCTCTCAGAGCCCAATGCGAGAAAGCAAAACGCTGCATCCTACAATGTCAAAAGAATCAGATAGATTGCCCTGTTATCTGCAAAGAAAGTTACGACGAATTCAACATTTGCGCATCGTAGAAGCCAAAAAGATGCAAAAAAACGAAATGCGGAAGGACTTTGCCACCAAATTGGTTGTAAACGTATTTGAATTTTCGAATTAAACGAATAATCCGTTGCTTTGTCGTTTTATTACTGTTGTTTATTGGCAGACGAGCTTACCGCGCCAATTGTTGGTTACCAGAACTCACGGCGTAAGCACCTTAATGCTACAACCCACTTAATATATGGTTACAAAGTTTTTACGATTTTTCTGCTTTTCTAATTAGGAATCTAGAGTTGCTGGTAACAGATATAAGCATGCTCTCACAACAATATCTCTTTGTTGGCTTAATGACCCACAAGAGAAAAGACGGGTAATTATTGTAGGCCAACATGTCGCCAATCGACGATAATTAGAGGAGTGGTTATCGATTCGATCTGCTTTTTCTTTTTCGGGCCGGGGGCCGAACCTCCTACGAGGTCCCCGCGCCCAAGGAATTTTAGGGCCCACCCACTAAACGACTCCCCTACACTCTTACACCAGACGTCCGATCTCCGTCCGGGGTCAAAACCCGGTCAGAGTAGGGGGGTTTCCGCGGTCAACACTACAACCAGACACGCGGCGCCACCCCTAGGACGCCCGACCGACGGGTCGTCGAGGCGATAGTCGACGACCAACGATGTCGACAAGCGACAAGTCCGGTCCTATTTTTGTAACGAGGACGCGGCGCTGCTCCGCGAAAGCGGGGTAGTACACGAGCGTGTGCTCCGCCGTGTCTCGTTGCAGCTACTGCAGTGGTGGCACTTCAGCGTCGGCTCCCTCCGGGCGACGAGGTGCAGGTAGTGACCGAAACAGCCATGTCCCGTGAGCACCTGCGTCGCTCGGAAGGTGAAACGTCCTCGGTCGCGATTCGTCCAGTCCGAGAGGACCGGGCGGATCGCCTCGACGGTCCGTCGCCCGTAGGCGGAGTCCGCCAGGCGGCGAGACCACGCCTCGAGCACGGCACGCCGAGATTAAAGCTTCTGCGCTCGAACTTCCGCCGCGCCGGGACGCGGCTCCCCCCTGGAGCAGTGATCGATTCTATCTGATCTGTGGTTTTTATTTCTAACGTTAACCCAAGCTCCCAATTTCACATGGAATATAAATTTTGAGGATCTCTTATGATACGTTATGAGAGAAGGGGAAGTAAAAGTAGAATAAGCTCCTGTAGACTAAAAATAAAAACTCTATTGCTTTTAAGGGCCCATATAAAATGTTATGGGCGAAACCGCAATACAACAAGCAATGACCTTCGGCACAGCTTACCATGATACCCGGGTAAGCCTTCATTTCAACAAAACCTGCTCAATACAGGCTGGTGCCAGTTTATCGACACCCGGAGATTTCATTCCTGGGTAGCGGGAGATATCAGTGATCCAGAGTGGGGAGATAGTGGAGAATACCTGTAATGCCACCAGAACATACCATACCCTTTTTTTCACTCGAATTTCATTCCAGAGTGAAAATAACACGAAAACAACTTTTCGGTGATGGTTTGCACAAAGAAAACTCATGATTAAGTTAAGCTCGCTTTTGTACATTCGCTTTTATACTGTGTCGTTTAAGCTTAGGCTTTCTTTTAAATAATAAAGAACTTTGAAGTTATGGCTTAAGAGAGCCACTTTCAAGGTAACGGATTAACATCAAACAAAATCATCAAATAAAAATCAAACCCGCAAAAATATAATTTGCGTAATTACTGGTGGTAGGACCTCTTGTGAGTTCGCACGGGTAGGTACCACCATCCTGCCTATTTCTGCCGTGAAACAGTAATGCGTTTCGGTTTGAAGGGTGGGGCAGCTGTTGTAATTATACTTGAGACCTTAGAACTTATATCTCAAAGTTGTTTTTTTTTATTGCCTTTGTAGGCAGACGTGCTTACGGCCCACGTGATGGTGAGTGGTTACCGTCGCCCATGGACTTCAGCAATGTCAGGGGCAGAGTCAAGCCGCTGCCTACCGCGGGGTGGCGCATTTGCGTCGTAGATGTCCATGGGCTCCAGTAACCACTTAATTGTGAGCTCGTCCACCCATTTAAACAATTAAAAAAAATGCCAAGAACATTTATACCTTGTGGTTTCTATAGTAGTGGATACCCCAGTTGCTCATGCATGCGCAAAAGATATTGAAATCAAAACAAAAGGACATGAACTCAAAACAAAGTGCCTCAGTTAACACTGAACCATTTTTTTTATTGCCTTTGTAGGCTGACGAGCATACGGCCCACCTGATGGTAAGTGGTCACCGTTGCTCATGGACGTCAGCAATGCCAGGGGCAGAGCCAAGCCGCTGCCTACCATAAAATACTCTCCGCAAGCCTCGTTTGAAGAAGGACATGTCATAGCGCTCGGAAAATACCGTGGAGGGGAGTTCATTCCAAAGCCGGATGGTACGTGGCAAAAAAGATCTTTGGAAACGCACTGACATAAAATTAGACATAAAATCTTTAATGACAATTAATGTTTGTTCATTAAATAAAGACTAGCGGTCCCCCGGTAGTCGAAATTCGACTATAATTAATTGAAATTATAAGTTTGAACATTATTAAGGTTCTATTGTCAAAGACAATTATACTTCTAAAAGCACAGATTTCGCCAAGAGTATGTACACTTTAGACAAAATTAAATATTAATAAAGACAACCTATTCTTAATTTGACCACAGATTATAAGCAAAAAGAAAAGTTTGACAATAAACAAATAGTATGCATGCGTGTGTGTGTCGAATTCATGGTAGTGTGTAATGTTTTTTTTTTAATTGATTTAATGTATTTTTATTCATAATTAAAAAAAAATATTAACATTCTGCACTCCTTCTCTATAAGTGTGGGAAATTTCATACTCCTACGTCCGCACAATTTTCGTTAAAAAGGGAACTTTTTTTTTATTGCCTAGATATGTGGATGAGCTCACAGCCCACCTGGTGTTAATTGGTTACTGGAACCCATAGACATCTACAACGTAAATGCGCCACACACCTTGAGATATAAGTTCTAAGGTCTCAGTATAGTTACAACGGCTGCCCCACCCTTCAAATCGAAACGCATTACTGCTTCACGGCAGAAATAGTTGGGGTGGTGGTACCTACCCGCGCGGACTCACAAGAGGTCCTACCACCAGTAATTACACAAATTATAGTTTTGCGGGTTTGATTTTTATTACACGATGTTATTCCTTCACCGTGGAAGTCAATCGTGAACAATTGTTAAGTACGTATTTCACTAGAAAAATTGGTATCCGCCTGCTGGATTCGAACACCGTTGCATCGCTATATACGAATGCACCGGACGTCTTATCCTTTAGGCCACGACGACTTCATCTTCACGTTTTTGCTTCACGTATTAATATGTAGATAATATAAATTCTGATAGTTCAATAAATTAATTACAAGTCGTACAATGACGACGCACTACATCGTGTGTAGCTTCGGATAATTAACAATACACACCCATGAAATTAAATCAATGTTGAAATTAAAATTACAGATTAAACGGGCGTAAAAATCGTGATTTGATTACATTACACACGATTTTAGATTGAAAAACTAATTAAAATCACACTACTTGAGTTTTTAAATTTAAGCTGTGAAAAGTAAGAAGCCTTCATTTGTACACCAGACGTGGTCGGATCGAAATGATCGCTTTCAACAAAATGGCGTCTAATATTGCTATTGTCATTGCGTGTATCGTAAGTACTACTACTGTTATTTTGTTTAATTATAACGTTGCGATAAAATTTAGTCCTCGAATGGAGGCCACGGATGGGTACAAGGAGCGTGGGGCGTCCTCCAACCAGGTGGACTGACGACTTAGTGCGCACGGCGGGAAGTCGTTGGATGCGGAAGGCGGAGGACCGCATTATGTGAAAGGCATTGGGGAAGGCCTATCTCCAGCAGTGGGCAGATAAAGGCTGATGATGATGATGATGATGATGATAAAATTGTTTCATTCAAAAGCTCACAACAAATATTTTCTGTCAGCGAAATGCAAAGGAAACAAGAGTCAGTACAACCCCGAATCCCGATCGGGCCATGGTAGTCAGCAGGACAGCCAACCACTTAGCCAACGTTTTTTTTAAATTTTTTTTATTGCTAGATGGGTGGACGAGCTCACAGCCCACCTGGTATTAAGTGGTTACTGAAGCCCATAGACATCTACGACGTAAATGCGCCATCCACCTTGAGATATAAGTTCTAAAGTATCCGTATAGTTACAACGGCTGCCGCACCCTTCAAACCGAAACGCATTACTGCTTCACGGCAGTAATAGACAGAGTAGTGGTACCTACCCGTGCGGACTCACAAGAGGTCCAACCACCAGTAAACGGCAGAAATAGGCAGGGTGGTGGTACATACCCGTGCGGACTCACAAGATGTCCTACCACCAGTAAATAGGCAGAGTTTTGGTTTATTTCGGTGTGGACTTACAATACACTCAGTAAATGACAGTTGGTAATAGGTCTTAATAGGTACCCAGAGAACAATTCCTAATCTCCAATGAATATATTAGTCAGAACTAGCACTAACGAAGAAGTGGGTGTTGCTACTAAATGGCAACGTCGCGCAGTCAAATTATCTAAATGTTTTGTTTCCTATTCCACAGGCATTAAGCTCAGTAACTTCAATGCCGGGTTCCGCTATTCTGAAAAAGCTCTACGAGCAGGCGGCCCACAATCATAGACCGATCTTTGTGATGGTCACGAATATAGACGGTCACAAATTCAAAGACTACCTTATACCGAAATACGACAAGAATCATTTATCTGAATCAGTGGAGGATGTTCCCGAAGTCGTAATGGTGAGGGGCCTATGATTTTAGTCAACTTAGGCAAACAAAACATTAAATGTATACACACGTTCGTAAATAATGCCATTTTTTATTGGCGAATGTCACTAAACAATCTTAGCACTTGATGAGGTTGGAAGCTCAGGCATTAGTATCATGAGTGTCGGGCCCTTACTGGTGGAACAAGTGGATGCCAGTAAGTAGTCCATTTCAGTAATAGAGAAAGGGGGCAGAAGATTCAGAAGAAAAAAAATTATCAGTGTTAGGAGGTCGGAATCTTGTTGGCGCCTGGATGGCATTCACCGATGATCTGGTAGATTCTAATGTCCTTTATTTTTTAATCCAATGCCAATTAGAATTTCGATAAAGGATATAGGTCTGATTTACCAAACGAATCAGCCGATGAGGCATATACTGAAATTCCTACAACTACAAATTTACTAAAGTGCATTGAATATTGGGTAGAGTATAGCAGAATAGGCTTTATCGTACACCAGTATAGAATCAAAAAAAAAATCAAAACATTAATCCAAAAAAAGACAGTTTTAATCTTACGTGATTTTTTTAAAATGAATTGTGTTTTAATTGGAGTCTAAATTACAAATCTCTTTTTCATTAATTAATTTATAATAATAATAATAATAATAATGTTTTTATTGCAAGTAACCATGACTCATATAAATTGTTAATAAGACTTAGACCTATGTTAGTAGTTATATTTACATCACAATGAATTACTGTCGTAACATCCCATGGGAGATGTAATGATAATTAAATGTACATTTAATAATACACATTACATTTAATAGTACATTTAATAATAGTACATTTAATAACAGTACATTTAATAATTTAATAATAATTAAATGTACCACTTTAACCAGTAAACTGTATAAGGTTTTGCGTGTACAATTATTTTGTCTCCGTGATATCAGCTGAGTTTTGGTAGTACAATAATAAGACTCTTAGTCTAAGCTTCATGTTAATTACAATTACTCTGTTAAGTGCAAGGCTTTTTTGCTTTTCTATGCCAGAATTTTGGGTTTGGACCTTTTTCGTGGTATCTTCCAAAATTATCAGTCCGTACTGCTTGTATCTTCATAGGGCTATATCTCATTGTGTTGATTCTCCAATAAATCTAAATTACAGGTGAAGCCAAAACCAGGAAACGAACCGAATTATTTGCCACACAACGACTTGGATCCCATAAAATCTTACTACTCAAAACCAAAACCAGGATACGACGTTAACCCATTGATTTACCGACCGCGTACTGAAGACTCGGAAATCGCTTTAATGGGACCGAAAAAAACATCGAAATCCCCAATCCTGAAGGAGCTTCTGCGATTCTCCAATAACCTCCGATGCAGCGCAAAAAATCAATGCCAGGATACGTGCTCGGACAAATTTAGCGGAAGGACAAAAGATAACTGCGCTAAGAAATGCGAAGTGAAATACGATTGTGAAGAAGAGAAGGAAGACTCGTGTGAGCTAGGAGACTGTTATGATTCGAACGAATGCAACGACGACGAATGCCAGCCAAGTACCAGAGGTATTAAACTTGAATCTGTTAAAGCCGGATGTACGAGATGTTAAATAAAGGGATTTGCAACTGATTTGTTTTCTTCTGTACTTTTTTTTTTATTGATTAGATGGGTGGACGAGCTCACAGCCCACCTGGTGTTAAGTGGTTACCAGAGCCCATAGACATATACAAGATAAATACGCCACCCACCTTGAGATATAAGTTCTAAGGTCTCAGTATAGTTACAACGGCTGCCCCGCCCTTCAAACCGAAACGCATTACTGCTTCACGGCAGAAATAAGGGGGGTGGTGGTACCTACCCGTGCGGACTCACAAGAGGTCCTACCACCAGTAAAACTAGCGACAATAATCAATATAAGACTAGCGACCCGCCCTCGTTTCGCTTCGGAAACTGTAATTTATTATTGATTTTTCCACTATTTAATGGATGTTATTATACATATAAACCTTCCTCTTCAATCACTCTATCTATTAAAAAAACCGCATCAAAATCCGTTGCGTAGTTTTAAAGATTTAAACATACATAGGGACAGACAGATATAGGGACAGAGAAACCGACTTTGTTTTATACTATGTAGTGATAATGACTAGCCGTACTCGCCCGTTTCGCGGGGTATTTAAAATTAACATTATTATTTATTATCATTATTATAAAAAAAAAAGCCATTACTGTATCATAATCTACCATTTTACTCTTTGGAATGAAGGTACTACAGTATATTATTATTATCTATGCGACTGTCTACAGCTGTCAATCATATTACATTTCCAAGACGACAATATTTTCATTGCTGTCAAAATTAAATAAAAACAGGACCTAAAACTAAATTATTCACCAAAAAAAATACACACACGATATTGGAATTATAAAAGCAATGTGCTCAAACACAACTATACTGTTGGAAGTTTCACAAATATGCTCTCGAAATGTCGTAATAATGAAAATGTATAGCTGCTCCTAAAAATTTCCTAGACCAGCAAAATGTCTTTGAGGCCGGTAAGTAAAAACTTAATATTAAATAATAGCAATAGCAGAAATGGGAAGATTAATAAGATACTTAGATCTGGACCACGAGACTAACGGTGTAGGGCATGTTGATTCAACCGTCTTTGTTCCGATAACTAACTAAACTACTGCGACTAACAAAACTAACTAAAGCAGATCATAGAAAACTGGACTGAACGCCACTTCATTTGGTTGAGGTGTATCAAAAATTTAGAATCTGCTCAAAGATTGAGCTTCAAATCTACCTATTAAATAATCAAAATCGAACCCGCACAATTATAATTTGCGTAATTACTGGTGGTAGGACCTCTTGTGAGTCCACACGGGTAGGTACCACCACCCCGCCTATTTCTGCCGTGAAGCAGTAATGCGTTTCGGTTTGAAGAGTGGGGTAGCCGTTGTATAAATAACTATACTAAGACCTTAGAACTTATATCTCAAGGTGGGTGGCCTATTTACGTTGTAGATGTCTATGGGGTCCAGTATCCACTTAACACTAGGTGGGCTGTGAGCTCGTCTACCCATCTATGTATTAAAAGAAAAAATACGACCGAGTTGTCCTATGAGTACAGTCACTTTTCATAAGTACCTTCATTAATCCCTTATCATCCTTACTTAACTGCAGTGCACGATTATTTTATTCGCGTAACGTCTGTAATAATTAAACTTAATTTAATGCAGTAGTAAGTAATGCAGTAGTAGTGTAATTAATATTTTCTATTTCATTCAGGATAACACCAAAAACGATATGTCTAAAAGGATAAGTAGTTCGTCTATTTATTCTGTAAGTAAATTTTGTACAGATTTGTTTAGTACTTGTTCCCAGATTATGATGTGGCTTCACTCTGTTAATTTTTATTTTTTTTATTGCTTAGGTGGATGGACGAGCTCATAGCCCACCTGGTGTTAAGTGGTTACTGGAGCCTGTAAACATCCACAACGTAAATGCGCCACCCACCTTGAGATATAAGTTCTAAAGTCTCAAGTATAGTTACAACGGCTGCCCCTCCCTTCAAACCGAAACGCATTACTGCTTCACGGCAGAAATAGGCGGGTGTATGATGATAGGTGTATCATGTATCTTCTGTGTTGTACTTCTATATTATACTTATTTTTACTGGTTGTACGAGGTCTTGTGAGGCCGCGCAGTAACGCGTTTCGGTTTCAAGGGTGAAACAGCCGTTGAACTGTAAAAACTGAGACCTTAGAATTCTTGTCTCAAATTTGACAGCCGCATTTACGTTGTAGATATCTATGGGCTTCTGTAACCACTTAACTACAGGTGGGTCGTGAGCTCGTCCACTCATCTAAGCAATAAAGAAGTACTTGAGAAGGAACAATTTCGTAATGGACAATTAAACACGGGTCATAATGTACCCTATAGACAAACTCTGCGTTTTGCCTGCGAGTTGCCTTAATCTGAATGATTCCAAGGGTTACACATATTATCGCAAAATTATTAATATGTCATTTACATTAAGTGACTTCTCCTTATACGGGATTTCCAGTACCTATCAAATATGAATAATCATGAACATCTTCTGAACGATGCTAGACACAGTTGGGTATTTCCTTGGAACGCACCATCAAAAGCATCTTCATCAATTTTCCAAAATCCAAAACTACATTTAAGACTAATAGTATACTAGGTATCAGCGTTAGGATATTTAATAAACTACCAAAGAAATTAAGAGACCTAGACGATTTTCATTTTAAGAAAAAACTAAAAAATAATCTTATTAGTGAAAATTATTATCATCTAAAAGATTTTCTTAGGGGCGATATTGAAAATAAATGGAGTTTTTATATTATTAGTTGAATTATGGATGAATGAATGGTAAATTATCATAATATCTAGCACTGCACTAAAATTCACATGTCAAATAATGACAAAGCATACACGCTGCTTTTAACTTATGTAATAACTCATTTTCACTATGCTTAGCGAATAAATGATTTCTTTCTTTCTTTCATTCATTCTAAAGCGCTGCAAACATTCACTAAGTTCATCCCGTATTGATAATTGATTTATTGCAAAATTTGTACGAGACTTAGCTATACCTACTTGAACAACAACGTCTGTTTAGCAACATTTCAAGGATACAAGTTTATTTATAACTAGCTGACCCAGCAAACTTCGTAGTGCCTCAATCTATAAATAAAAGACCTAAGCTTTTATATAAAATAAACTTAAAACAAACAAAAGGAATCCGCCCGACGGGGGACACATCAAAGGAAAAACAAAATTGTTATTTTTATTTAATTCCGAGGATTTTTCATATTTATCTACCTTTTAAACCTTCCCTGGACTTCCACAAATAATTCAAGATCGAAATTAGCCAAACCGGTCCAGCCCTTCTCGAGTTTTAGCGAGACTAACGAACAGCAATTCAATACAGCCAACAATTGGAGAGATCAAACAGTCCAAACAAAAGCGTGTACGGAAAACTAATACTTTGGTACTTCCAGAATCGCGGTTCGCTGTCAACGAATTTGAATCAATATCTTGACTTCGAGAGAGACAGTTCGGTTGCCACCTACGAACTGTATCCGGGAACCGAAACGGACAATTACGACTTCACGGTCGAAAGACACAGTCCTCTACTATATAAGTAAAATAATTTTTACAGCTAATAGATTAAATAGTGCAAAAAATTCCATCCATCAACCATCTCGAAGTATACTTGGCCTAAAAGGGGAGATGCTCGTTATATTTTTTTTTATTGCTTAGATAGGTGGACGACCTCACAGCCCACCTGGTATTAAGTGGGTACTGGAGCCCATAGACATCTACAACGTAAATGCGCCACCCACATTGAGATAAAAGTTCTAAGGTCTCAAGTATAGTTATGGATGCTCGTGTATCGAGCAATGATGATTTCCTGAGCTTTCAGATGTTGAGCTACATGCTAATTATCAATTAATAAAGCTGTGCCTAATTTGCGATCACAATTGACTTTCACAACAAAGGAATAGGTTAAATAAAGAAATAGACTAAATAGGTCGCAGATCAATTCACTCACGGTATTTTTAGCGGCTCAAAGATGCTTAAATTCCAAATGATTTTTTTAAACATACATGAGTGAATGAAAACTGTGAAGTATGCAAAATACTGTTACGCGCTAGGGTTCGGGATAAATAAAATTTCACCAAAGTACAACATAAAAACTGTATTCAACACTTAGAACACTTCACTAACACTTTAAAATACTCTTTTCGATTGTTCCGCTTCGCTTCAGGTGATCCGTTCGCCGTTTCGCTTCGAGTAGTTCCGATTACTGACTGACTGCGTGCCATCCCTACAACGCTTTTATAGCCGATACCTCATCCCTAGAATTATCGAGAATATTCTACACATCCCTAGTAGTAGTTTCCGCTATCTGTCAATAGATGGCGTTGTACTTCTCTATCGCTCTAGATCCTTCAATATTCGTTCGACTATTCGGTGATAGATGGCGTTACTCTTACCGGCGTAACAGCACTATGTTTGACTAATTAGGTAGATCGCCGCTTGTATCTCTAACATTGCTGATGTTTATAAGTGATGATAACTAGTTAACACCGGCGAGGGAATGACGGTTTATGCTACAATATTTTAATAATCAGCTCGAATTCTTTTTCCGTAAAAATATTAAGGCAAATTTTAATGAATTTAGTGGAGAATCCAAAACAATGGAAGATGTGGGAAGCAGAAAGTTATAACCTTTATTATAGGTACCTCATATCTGTTTTTATTATTTTTTATTGACCTGGTAGGCAGACGAGCGTATGGCCTACCTAATGGTGAGTGGTTACGGTCGCCCATGGACTTCAGCAATGCCAGGGGCAGAGCCAAGACGCTGCCTACCATCAAGTACTCTCCACAAGCCTCGTTTGATGAAGGACATGTCATAGCGCTCGGGAAAACATGATGAAAATCATGAAGAAAAGTGAAAATCTTTATGTGAATTATTTATTTACTGTATACTCGTCTACATTGAGCGCAATTACTATGTTAGACCATAGTAATCTATATATTAATACGTGAAGCAAAAACTTTGTATCCCTTTTTACGAAAATTGCGCGGACGGAGGACTATGAAATTTTCCACACTTATAGAGAATATAGAGAAGAAGTGCACAATGCTAATATTTGTTTTAATAATGCATAAAGTATACATTAAATCAATAAAGAAAATATTACACACACTACATACCATGTATTTGACGCACACACGCATACATACTATTTATTGTCAAACTTTTGTTCTTGAAGTGTGTTGTCAAATTGAGAATAGATTAAATATTGTTTGTCTTTGTTAATATTTTTTATAGCGTAGTCTTGGCGAAATTTGTGATTATAGAAGTATAAAATACAATCATAATAGTGTACAAACGTACAATTCCAATTAATTATAGTCGAATTTCGACTACTGCGGGACCTCTAGTAAAAATAAATAGGTATATTACACATAAACCTGTGAATTATGAAATGTACTTTAATTCCTCAGTCTATTTGAATCTACGGCATATTTAATTAAAGGATTCTTTGGGGCTGGCATACTAAACGTCCATGTGGCTTACATGTTCGCTGGTCTTTGGACGTCTTTGGTCGTGACGTTCGTCATGGGAGGAATCATCTGTCGTTGTATGATGGTAAGTTATTGGAAAGAACTATGTTAGATGTTGTTTGAGTCAGTTCGATTTCCTCGTAGTTGGTAATTGGTCCCCAAAAATATAGTCATATTGCATCACAAGCCAAAGTAGTGTTGGGAAACTGGTTTAATTCGCAAAGAGTGTTAGGGGTCTGGCCTAGATAGACTATTTAAATAGAGCTTGAGTGCAAGCTTTGTAATATTAATCCCCAAGCTCTTTAGTCAAATCATCTAATGAACTATTTTATTATCCAAAACAAAGTTGAAGACGCTAATTAAAGATAATTTGGTCGGTCTCTAGATCCATTTTATTAAATTTGTCACGCTATGTCTTATCATACGATTGTATTGATGGAATTATTTAATATTATGGTAAAAACAACTGTCAAGAAGAAAATGCCTGGCTTAATAATCTCCCAAGAGTATCTGATTAAGAAGATGAAAGGCTTGCGCGTATGAGTGTGATAGTTCAAAAATCTTACTTAAAATCCAATTTATTCTCACTAATGTAGATATTTATTTTATCTTCGATTTTAGAGGTTTGTCAAATAATTAACCGACACTATGATTTTTTGGGATCTATTATATTTTATGATTTCCATGTCTTCTAGGCCTCATCTTCAACTACCGTCTGCATAAATAATGTAAGAGCGTTTCGTGGGAATGGCTTACAGACATTTTAGTCCAGATAACCATTCCCCAAGATGTTCATCCATATCCTTGCTAGACCACCATATTCGCAAAGTATATAATGCAAAATTTCTATCTTCTCCATTTAGAATTGGAAGACTATTTCATCACCTGATTCATCTTACACTTCCTTGTTTTTCAGCTATTGGTCAAATCAGCCCATAAAATGTACGTGTTGTTGAGAGTACCAAGGCTTACATACGCGGATCTAGTAGAGGCTGTTGTTGCTATAGGACCTTTAAAGAAGTTAAGGAACTACAGCAAAACTCTTCGGTAAATTATTTCACATTGAAACCGGTTTATGCCATTTTAAAATTTAATTCTTATAATAAATTCATTGGCATATTTGATAATTTCAAGGCGATGTTTCTGGGTTAAGTCAAATGAAGTCTCTTTAGGGTTATCGTTCAAACATCCCGAAATAAAAGATAAAAAGCCTATCACCAAGAGTCGGGCAGAAGAAAAAGAACTTTGTGGTCATTTACCAACTCTTTCAAACCATATATTTAGAGGAGCTACTAAATTCAGTATGATACCCTCGTACGCCTTAAACCTTGAAAGTGGCATTGAATTAAATTGAAAACAGTGTAACACGCGTGATCTGGTAAAATGTACCAACCATGTAACAATAATGACTTTAACAAGATTGAGCGTCTCTGGAGAGACCAATACGTTGAAGTTGTTAAGAAGGTGGTGCAATGGCCCAACTTTTCGCCGCAGATTCGTAGTGACGTAGATTGGGATTTTTAAGCTAACACTGAAAATTTTTAGGAACTTGTGTTTTTCCAGGTACTTTGTAGATATCTGTTTGTTTGTACAAATGTGCGGGACATGTTGTATTTATGAAATTATCATTGCAACAACATTGAAGAAGGTAATTTTTTGTGACCTAACACGACTACTATTATCATACTGGGCTATTTCTATTTAGCGCTAACTAGAAGTCTTCAGCGGTAGGTCCATAGATAGCCATACCACGGCTCACTTGTATGATTGACGGTGAAGGTCAGCCGCATGCTGGTCTATCTATCAATACAAAAAGCTCTTACGTATCAACAGCCTGAATGTATGACATAACAGCTGTCCCACCCGGAGTGAAAGATGCTTTGCTTCTGAAATAGGCAGGTCGATTATTCCTACCTTTGCGAGCTTCTAGTACTACTTAAGACCCAGTATATGTAGTAAGTATGCCCAAATTATTGCTTACAAATCATAACAAATATTGCTATTTTATTACAGGTTTTAGAAGCGGTATCCCCTTCGCTAAGCCATCAAGAACTGCATCTAAGGATATACGTAATGATCACAATGGTACCACTAATTGCGGTGTGCCTCATCAGGAACATGAGATATTTAGCTCCATTTTCTTTATTAGCTGATTTGTTTATAGGCAAGTTTATAGAAGGGAATTTTTAGAAACCCAAATTGGAATTTTTAACGTAGTGTGCTTCATAGATCGGGAAACCATTTTGTTTATTTATTACTAAGTCGGAAAAACGAATACGGTTTTATTTAGTTACCGGATTAATCAGTCTCATCTATCCCATCATTAAAACCGAAACGCATGGCTTACACGATAAAATATGCAGTTGTAGACCGTATCTTAAGCCCGTAAGGATAAGTACCACCAGCTTGCCTTTGCCTAATCTAGACTGGGTTTTATACCTTTAATTAGGGATAGTTTTTGAAGTTATACTTCTTTAAGCGCGTTATGAAAAATTGATGAGAATGAAAATTTACGATGCGCGCGCACCGTGACACAAAATTAACAGAATGAAGTGGCCCACTAAATCGCTCATCACAATACGACCGACGTAACTTGGCGAGTCTGAATATAGCCGCAGGTAAACTTTCCGAACCGTACCGAGAATTACCGAATTTATACGATGTCAAGACAAGGGATGTCCAATATGCGTGTTTGGGGATGTTTTTTAATCGTTTTTTTTTTCAAATTGATTAAAATTTAAATTAAAAAAAAAAGAAATAAATTTAATAAAAATAAAGTATAACTTCTTACGCGCGTACATAAGTACACGCACCCTTTTTATCCATTTTCAGGTATATGTATGGCCATAGCTCTTTACTATGGAATGTCATCAGCGGTGCCGATAAGCAAAAGACCTGCCTGGAAGAACTACGGTGGTCTGATCAGAGGCAGCAGTATTATTTTGTACGCTTTAAGTGGTATCACGGCTACATTACCGGTTGAGAACAATATGGAAAGGCCAAAATTATTCTTCATTGTTTTGCAATACGGTGAGAGAAATTTGATTCTTCTTTTCTCAAAATATATAAAGACGAACGACGGGTTAGTTTGATAAACAAATTAACAGGCACTCGTCTAGATTTTTTGTTTTTATTGTTTAGGTGGGTGGACGAGCTCACAGCCCACCTGGTGTTGAGTGGTTACTGGAGCCCACAGACATACACAACGTCAATGCGCCACCTATCTTGAGATATAAGTTCTAAGGTTTCAAGTTTAGTTACAAGAACTGCCCCACCCTTCAAAACGAAACGCATTACTGCTTCACGGCAGAAATAGGCAGAGTGGTGGTACCCACCCGCGCGGTCTCACAAGAGGTCTTACCACCAATAATTACGCAAATTATAATTTTGCGGGTTTCATTTTTATTACACGATGTTATTCTTTCACCGTGGAAGTCGATCGTGAACATTTGTTTAGAACGTATTTCATTTGAAAAATTGGTACCTGCCTGAGATTCAAACACCGGTTGCATCGCTCAACACGAATGGACTGGACGTCTTACCCGTTAGGCCACGACGACTTCAATATTAGTAATGATTGAATATCACTCAAGTGTATGGCGGGATGGATGTAACATGGTCTGCGTCGACCCTGTCCCGCCGTCTCAATGGCTTCGGCTGGGTTCCGATACGGGGTCGGGCGCCGGCTGTGAGCGGCCGGAGTTTTTAGTTAGGTTCAACTTCCACAAAATTTGATTCCAGTGAATTTCTCCTGTGGAAAAAAAAATTATAAATCACTCAAGTGTATGGTATATTTAGGTATGTCAGTGGTGCTGTGTTTGGTGACAGTTACAGGATTTTTTGGGTATTGGGGATTCGGTGAAAACTGCCAGGGTCCTATAACAGTTCACATGGGAGTGTCGGAAGTGTTAGTACCTGTTAATGTATAGTAAACAGTCTAGTATTAATATGATTCTTTTTTTATGCGCCATTAAGAGAGTTTAAAAGTACTTCGTTGGGAGAAAATACTGATAAGTTAGTAAAACTTCGTGCAAGCGTTCAGGTCCTTCAACCTCCTGGTCATATTGAGTGGTTCCACTGTGCTAGACTTCAAATTCTTTTCCAGATAATATCATTTTTTTCTTATTCGTTACCAGCCTTTGCTCAGATTATCTTTTAGGCAAAATAATAAGAATATAATTGCATAATTATTTATAGTACCCACTGGTGGTATCATATTGCTATATACATATCTCGGTGCCTATGGCCTGCGGTAAACACGGAATGCAAAGCGAGTTCATGAGCAATAACTCCAACTACATTACTTTTGCAAATTCTTTAGATCGTACTCAGTCAAATTCCTTTTTTTTTTTAACGCTGGGGAATCCATTTACGGATACCCGGTCCAGGGGGGTAACGATCCAGGTTATGTCGGACTCCGGCGCCTCCTGAGAGGAAGAGGGGGACGAGGAGGGCCAAGGTCCTCCACCTCCCCGAATTCCTCGCAAGAGACTACGCTTTGAGAAAGGCGCGCGAAGCACTTGCCCCGCAGAACGACTACCGACTAAACCCCATCGAGCTCCACCACACCGGCTACACCAGACCTACGGTACCGCAGTGCGCGCCGAAAGCTCAGTCAAATTCCTACCAATTATGTAGTTGTACCTAGTATGATACTGACAAGTTCCTTTCACAGATTTCCATTGATTTTACAATTCAAGCTGATTTTAATGCTCTGCGTGACTTTTGGTGTTAAATTCTGGGTCCCGTTCAGACTCGTTTGGTATTATCTTGGAAAATTACATAACAGGTTGAAAATATTTCAATTCTTTAATTAATTTAATTTTTAATTTTAATTCTTTAATTAATTAAATAATGTAGGCAGCAGCTTGGCTCTGCTCCTGGCATTGCTGAAGTCCATAGGCGACGGTAACCACTTACCATCAGGTGGGCCGTACGCTCGTCTGCCTACAAAGGCAATAAAAAAAAAATCGGAGTCACGCTCATCCGTAAAGCTAAATTTACGAACATCATAGATTTAATAAGCCTTATGTTAAATAGCTTAAAATCTAATACGCATTTAACACATTTCAAAATACAGTGGTAAGGCGTATTTAGAGCCGGCGCATATAGGTACCACCATCGTTTATTTTTGCTACGAATAAAGCATTCCAGCTTGAAGAGTGGGCTAGCCGTTTTTCTATAGAACTGAGACTTGGACTCAAGTCTCAAGTTGGATGGTGCATGAATACGCTCTGATTCCTATAGAATTCGATAACCAAACAGTCATATATCTCTCAAACATGTGTATTCGTAAATAATTTACGCTGCATACATTAGAATCAATAGGTGAGAGTTTAATTGAAAAAAAAACCATTTTAAACAAGCGTGATTACCTTTAAACGTAGTTATAGGCATTCATAATTACATTCTTGCATACATGCATAATTGCATACAAGTCGATTTCATTGAAATGATTTAATAAAGTAGGAATTAGTCACTTTTTTTCCTACCTATGCTGATAGCCTTGAGAGGCTATGTCAGCGTTACCCTAGCGTGTAGGTGAACTCTCAGGGCTCAAACCGGAAGTGTTGCTAATACTGGCCCTAGCAAGAGCAGCGCTTCGGAGCTGAGAAGATCCGGCGAGAAACTCAGTAGGCTTTGTCTGTGGGTTAATTAGTCACATGACGCTAATATTACTATTATTAATCTGCTTTATTCATGCAGAAATTTCATAAAAGCCATAAATTTTAGAGACCGCAAGCTGTGGGAAAGAATTTATATGATGTTTCTGATTATCATAATCACGGGTATTACAACATTAGTTCCAAATCTAACCTCCGTTATGGTATTCGTAAGTGCTACTATGTTTATATAATAGTTTATTGTATTCTAACAAATACCAAATATATATTAACTACATGTTATTAGCCTAGAAGGCTTTTATTGTCTTCCCAGGCAGAAGAAGAGTCAGGTGCATTCGGTAATAATTCACCGTCCATCTTGAATATCAATAATGGTAGCGCTTTTCACCTTTTAAATTTAATCTGAAGAAGCCCATGTCATATGCATGGAGGAACAGGAATGGTCTCTAGAAATGCAGGGGCTTTAGGTAGTAGGAATAAAAAAATAAAAAATAAAATATTTACTAACAATCACGCCACGTTAACTGGTCCCGTGATAAATTCGTAAAGAACTTGTGGTACAGGTACCAGATAACGGATATAAATGTAAGATTTTTATTATACACATACATATATTTAATATTCATCCATAACCCTGGAAAAGACATTTATATTTATCATACAAATATCTTCCCTTGGCGGGATTCGAACCCGCGACCCCCTTGTGTAGTGACCATGTCACTTACCACTACACCAGACGGCCATTAAATGAATTTGGCTCTGGCAGTTGAGGATGGCATGTACAAAAGGATATGACAGGATTATTTGAAACAATACCTGCGAACATTCCCTACACTAATACCAATTTTTCTTCGCCC
The DNA here is from genome assembly GCF_030267445.1 of Bombyx mandarina. Taxonomy (NCBI): domain Eukaryota; kingdom Metazoa; phylum Arthropoda; class Insecta; order Lepidoptera; family Bombycidae; genus Bombyx; species Bombyx mandarina. The sequence continues at coordinate 3,914,795 of NC_143230.1, read as the reverse complement.
TTCCACAGTATTAGTATCCCACTACTTACTTGTGCTTTAATGCATGCCTGTGAAGAGTATTACTAGTAGACTATATTCTGAGCCACTGTTTAATAGTGCTACCTTTTTCTGCATTGAAGCAATTTTGTGTTCCTGTCTAATTTGTTTTTTTATTTTTTTATTGCTTAGATGGGTGGACGAGCTCACAGCCCACCTGGTGTTAAGTGGTTACTGGAGCCCATAGACATCTACAACGTAAATGCGCCACCCACCTCGAGATATAAGTTCTACTGTCTCAGTATAGTTACAACGGCTACCCCACCCTTCGAACCGAAACGCATTACTGCTTCACGGCGGAAATAGGCGGGGTGGTGGTGGTACCTACCCGTGCGGACTCCCAAGAGGTCCTACCACCAGTGATTACGCAAATTATAATTTTGCGGGTTTCATTTTTATTACACGATGTTATTCCTTCACTGTGGAAGTCAATCGTGAACATATTTTGTTGAGTATGTACGTATTTCATTAGAAAAATTGGTACCCGCCTGCGGGATTCGAATACCAGTGCATCGCTACATACGAATACACCGGACGTCTTATCCTTTAGGCCACGACGACTACAAATACAAATAATTAACCAATACTATCGATATCTGGCTTGAGTTATTTTGTTTATATAGAACCACCTAACCCAAAATTATTAGTGCACGGGTGTGCCAATAAAAAACAAATCTCAGGTTTAAAAGACTACTTTTTCAAACTGTCTCTAAAAGTTGACCAAGGATTTTCATATATGTAGGATATAATATTTTATATACGATGATTCCTGTAGCTGGAAGAGAAGAATTCTGATAGGAATACAGTCTTGCAATTAGTACGACCATATCGCTGTCACCAATGTTTCCTAACGCGCTGAGAAAACCAGGAATTGAGCGGTATCATTCGTCGATGTCCCAAATGGCGTTTGGGGCGGTTTTATTTGTTCCTCATTATCCTCCTATTTTAGCGATAGGCAGCGGCTTGGCTCTGCCCCTGGCATTGCTGGAGTCCATGGGCGACGGCAACCACTCACCATCAGGTGAATCGTGTGCTCGTCTGCCTACAAGGGCAATAAAAAAAAACCAACTGGTGACGCACAGTGCTTACAACAGCTCTAAAATATAGAAAACTCATTAAAATAGTAAATCCTAGTAAAAACTCGTCAAACAATGTGTTTAGTATTAAATTTGATGTTTTGGAAAACAAACTATTTGAGTCACTTGTGGATAATGCCAATGCGATCCTACATGTGTACCGATCGCTAGAGATTCTCTTATTGACACGTAAAAACAAATGTATGGAGGAAGCGAATTACGATGCTTGTTTCAGATGGGAAGCTTTTTGTTTCCGTTGACGGCCATTATATTTCCAGCTTTAATTGACAGCTTTGCTTTTTGGAACGAATACCAGAAGGAACGTTTCAGGTATAAATGAGTTTTTGTTTGAGTTAATTTCAAAATTATTAAATTTAATTAACTTTACTGGAGCCCATCCATCCACATACACAACGTAAAGGCGCCACCCACCTTGAGATATAAATTCTACGGTCTCAGTATAGTTACAACGGCTGCCCCGCCCTTCAAACCGAAACGCATTACTGCTTCACGGCAGAAATAGGCAGGGTGGTGGTACCTACCCGTGCGGACTTATAAGAGGTCCTACCACCAGTAATTACGCAAATTATAATTTTGCGGGTTTGATTTTTATTACACGATGTTATTCCTTCATCGTGGAAGTCAATCGTGAACATTTGTTGAGTACGTATTTCATTAGAAAAATTGGTACCCACCCGCCTGGGATTCGAACACCGGTGCATCGCTCAACACGAATGCACCGACGTTATATCCGGTTATCCTTTTAGGCCACGACGACTAATCTATTCGTAATCTATCAACTTATTTATCAACAACAATAACATAGTGAAACAAAAATCAAACTCAAAAAAATTACAAGCGTAATAACTGTTGGTATTACGTTTTGTGAGTCTTCAACGGTAGGTATCATCACCCTGCCTATTTCTGCCGTGAAGAAGTAATGCGTTTCGGTCGGAAGGGTGGGACAGCAGCTGTGTTGTAAAAACAGACCTTAGAACTCATGTCTCAAGGTGGGTGGCGGCATTTACGTTGTTGATGTCCATGGGCTACGGCTTAATACCAGATAGGCCGAGACCCCATGTGGACTCGCAAGAGGTCCTACCACCAGTATTTCGAAACGAAGGTCCTTTACTCGGTCTTCATCATGTCTTGTGGACAAAAAAACATTTTAACATTCGGGTCATTAACCACCAGCCTTAATGAGGGTCGATTGTTTGAATTCATGATTGTTTTATAAAGTAACAAAGGTCTTTTTTTTTTCAGATGGAAGTTAACGATAAATATTATGAGTGTAATGATAGCTTTTACGATAGTAGGAAGTGCTTTTTGTCTGATGTTCATTAAAGTATAATTATTTGATCTGTTTTTTAATATTGTGTTAAGGTTTAGCAGGAGGCAGCGATTTGGCTATTTCCTTGGCATTACTAAAGTCAATGAGCTATTACTACTTACCGTAAAAGTGGGCGCTACATTCGTCTACTTAGCATAGCAATAAATAAAAAAAGCTAAGTAAATGCAGTGATATTGCACAGCCTGTTTGAACTAGGCAGTAGATAGAAAAAACTGTACAGATTGACAAGTCGTTCATCCAATTTTAATTATGGTTTAGCTTAATGTATAACGAACATGTAAAGCGTAACGTGAACTTGTGTGGATTGGCACCACTATCCTGCATATCTCAACTGCAAAGCAGACAGGTACAACAGTCTGCTGAAAGAGCGATAAAACCGCGTATTGCACAATTATACCTGTCTAACCCGATGGTTGAGGTTCGGGGGGATCCGCTGGATGCAAGCAGCGCAAGACCGGTCTGTGTGGCGAGGCTTGGGGGAGGCCTATGTCTAGCAGTAGGGTGATAAGAAGAAGAAGAACCCGATGGTGCAGTAGTTGGGCCCTGAATACTGCGTCAAGGGTCATGGATTCGATTTTTCTAAATCAGGCAAACATTGTGTGATAAACAAGTTTATTTACTCTTTGTCTGGGTGTTTGTTATTTATATATTATATATATATATATTTAAACGTATATAAGTGTGTATATCAGTCTCTGGTACCCATAACACGGAATCCTAAATTTGGACCGAATGACCGTGTATGATTTTTTCTTCTTTTTCTCCATATATGATTTGTTCCCAGTTAAATATGTATACCTACCTACTCTGCGTGTAGACTGTTTTTATTTAATGCTAATTGTGTTTTGGTTCCCTCTCTAAGTTGAATACTTTTCGTTACTGAGATTCGCTCTGTCATCTCTTAAGACTCCAATATCCATTTAATACAGGCCGCGAGTAAGCCATTGAAATTCCCAAAATTTCTTAATTTTTTTTTTCTCTAACTCAATCTTATATTTCCGGGTTAGCAGTTAAATAAAAGTTAATGCACGCGTAATAAAAAGTAACGTTATTATTTTATTAGCGGGATCAGGAGGGGAGCACTCTGGAACTACCAAGTAGTCAGATTCGCTACTGAGAGACGGAAGTTTGTCAAACTTGAGAGGCCTTATTCTGAAGATTTCTAACGTATTGTTACGTGCTCGGGTTCGGAATAAATAAAACTTTCATTGAATTATAAATTATAACAGTATTAAAACACTTAAAACGCTATACACATAACTATAACACGTTGTAACTATACTTGAGACCTTAGAACTTATATCTCAAGGTGGGTGGCGCATTTACGTTGTAGATGTCTATGGGTAACCACATTTTTTTTTTGGTCAGGAGGAAATCGCCGGACTTTCGCCCTCCCCTGGGGATGGAGGGCGGGGCATGTCGGAGTCGAACTGACTAAAACCTCCTGTCGCTCAAAAACCCGCGTCCGAACCTCGCATGAGACAGAACCCATGAAAAGGCGAAAGGGGGAAAGTGAAGCGTTTAGTGCGGAGCACATCTCTCCCATCACCCTCATCCTATGGGTAACCACATAACCCATCTAAGCAATAAAAAATAAAAAAAACGCTTACGAAACACTTTACGTTTCGCAATTCACTTCTTCCGCTTCGCTTCAGGTGATTTTTTCGCTGTTTCGCTTCGAGTAGATTCAATTACTAACTGCCTTCAACAACAACGCTTTTATAGTCGATTTTATAGTTCTCGGTTTTAGTAGTTACTTTAACGTTCGTTTCTTCTATTCGGCGACAGATGGCGCTACTCTTACAGGCGTAGCAGTATTTTTTTTTTTTTTTTTTTTTTCCCTACCTATGCTGATAGCCTTGAGAGGCTATTTCAGCTTCACCCTAACGTTAGTAGGTGAGCTCGCGGGGCTCAACCGGAGAGTTGCTAACACTGACCCTAGCAAGAGCAGTGCTTCGCAGAATCTACCACCGGATCGGAAACGCGACCCACTGAGAAGATCCGGCGAGAAACTCAGTGGGCTGTGTCTATGGGTTAGTTCGCTCGTCGAGCCCTTCGTCGCAAGCGACGGGTTCGACGAGGACGGTGACCGGTGCTTGTGGTGCCTAAAAGCACCGTTAATGGATCAGGAGGATCCGTAATGACGTGCTTTGGGTGACGTCGACGGTTTACCATTCGGTCTACTGGGTCGGGTATGTAATTTCCAGCGGCTACGATGAGAGGGTTCTCATGTCGTGCCGCCTTCTCAAAATGGCGCAGCGATGCCGACTGTAGATACTTACTAAAAGAGTCGAGCTCCAGGTCGTCGTGGAGATCCACATTCCTAAGGAACCAAGGCGCTCCGACGGCTATCCTGCAGAATCGTGATTGAATAACCTGAAGGGATTTCAAGTTGGTGCGGGCTGCGTGAGCGAACACTACGCTTGCATACGTCATGACGGGGCGTATACAAGTTTTGTAGAGAGTTACCTTATTGCGGAGGGACAGTTTGCTTCGACTACAAAGCATTGGATAGAGTCGTCCTAGAATAAACGCGGCGCGGTCGCGTACCGTTTTTATATGGGGACGGAATGTCATCCCTCTGTCGAGGGTGACGCCTAGATATTTGACCTTCGAGACCCACGGAATGGGTTGGCCAAAGAGAGTGATGGGACTAACGGCGGAGGTGTTTGCGCGCCTACTACGGAGTGGGATGCTCGAAGTGATGTTCGGAGGGCGACCCCTTTTGAAGAGCACCGCTGCGCTTTTCGTGGGGTTGATGTCTATTCGCCACTTCCGGAACCACTGTCCCATGGTGGCTACTGCGATCTGGAATCGCCGATGAAGCAGCGACATCTTCCTACACGAGTAGTAGATAGCCGTGTCATCGGCGAAGAGCGCTAGATGGGTCTCCGGAGACCGGGGTATATCATTGATATACAAACTAAATAATAACGGGGAGAGCGCGGAGCCTTGCGGGACTCCGGCGGTCAGTTGACGGGGACGAGAACGAGTTCCCTCTACTCGATATCGAAAAGAACGGTTCGACAAGAAGTCTCGTATGATGAGCACGAGTCTGTCTGGCACTCCCATGTTGTACAGTTTTTTAAATTAAACCGTTGTGCCAGACTTTGTCGAACGCCTTCGCGATGTCGAAGAAGAGGGCGCCGGTCGGGATTTGTTTACGCCTATTTAGTCCTATCAGAATGTGCTCCGTGAGGCGGTGCACTTGTTGTACGCACGAGTGTTTTGAGCGGAATCCGAACTGTTCGTCAATGAGAATTTTGTTCGCGGTAACAAAATCCCAGAGGCGTTTCCTAAGGAGCCGTTCGTAAATTTTTCCTATCGTCGAGAGGAGACTAATCGGACGGTAACTAGAAGTTTCGTTTGTCGGTTTGCCCGGCTTATGTATACCGATAACGTCCGCTTCTTTCCACACCGCGGGAAAGATGCAGTGCGTCATAGCGGCATTTAAAATTGTAGCCAACATTGCTATCAGTTGGACTGGCAAAAATTTTAGCGCGCGGTTGTGGATGCCGTCGGAGCCGGGTGCCTTCCTAGGTTGGAGGTTGTGGATCGCGTCTCTAACTTCGTCAGTGGTAATGGGGGGTAACGCGTCCGAGGGCGGCAGGGAAGCTCTGCGCTCGACCTCCCTGTCGACTAACTCGGTGTGTTCGGGGTCCGCGTGTTGAGTGCTGGTGGTGCACTGCTCTTGCAGTGCATCGGCCAGCAGCTCAGCCTTGTCATCGTCATCGAATGCCGGTGGTTGGCCTGAAGGGCGTATGAGGGGAGGCATAGTAGCGGTAGTTTCGGATTTGAGAGTCCTAGCTAATCGCCAGTATGCTTGGTGGGAGGGCGCGAGTTGTTCTAGATAACTATGCCAATTATCGTTACGCGCGTCGCTTAAGCGGGAGTGGACTTCGCGTTGTAGACGACGCATCCGAATCCGGTTTGAATGCGTGGGAAGACGATCGTAGGCCCGGATTGCCGCGTTCCTAACTCTTAAGAGATTCCTAAGATCGGGGGGCAGTCTGATGCGGTGGAAGCTGTCCTCCACATCGACTTCTTTTGAAGATCTAATGATCGCGGAAGAGATGTGATCGGTAATGATGTTTATGGATTCGACGGTGTCCTCGGGGGATGGATTCGAATCCGGGCCGCAAGGGAGGATTGGCGGAGCGGCGTCGGCTAGGCACGTGCCCAGCTTATTCCAATCCACCATGGTCCTCGTAACAGTGACTGGGTTGTGAGGGCGACCGAGCTGCATAACGACAGGTCGGTGGTCTGAGTCGAGCTCTGACATTGCTTCGATGGAACGTAAGCGCAGAGTTACGTTCCTAAGCAATGCCAGGTCTATAGTGCTCGGACGGAGCGCGATGTTATACGGATAACATGTTGGAGTTGGGGGACCGACTATTTCAAAGGTGAGGTCGTCTATGATGACAGAGTCTCCCATGCCGAACAGTGACTCGATGTCACTGCTCAGAAGGGGCTTGTCCGGGGGGAGATAAACGGATGCGATGACGATCGGCTGGTGTCCCGTCAGCGAGATACGGCACACTGACGCCTCGATATGTAAGAGCGAGGGAGTATCGAGAGGGACAACGTGCAGGGCCCGTCTATAGTAAATGGCAGTCCCGCCTTTGGAGGCGGTGAGTCTGTCATTCCTAACCATGACGTAGTTCGCGACTTTCGGGTCGCGACGCGAGGGCTTCAGACAGGTTTCCTGCACTAATAGAATATCTACAAGATTATCGCGGAGGAATTCAAAAATTTGATCGCGTTGCCGCGCGAGTCCGTTAGCATTGTAGAATGCTAACGTAAGGGAATACGGTTTTTCTCTACCTTTTTGCGCCATTGATTACCGGTAAAGATTTTATAACGTACGCGACACGGACTCGTAAACGTCCATGTGATCGAAAGCGGCCGCGAGCCGCTGTTCGGGGGTTACCGACCTACGGATAGCGTCAGCGAACGATCGCAGACGGTCAAAGTTCACCGCGGTGACGAAGTCGCGCACGAGCGCGAAGTCGTTGGCGGCAGAGGGTTGCGGGGGACGGAACGCGGGCGCGGGGCGAGGTGCGAGCAGGGGCTGGGGCGCGGGGCGTGTCACGAGCGGGGGCGGGGGTGCGGTTTCCGTTCCCGCCTTCGTATACGGCAGCGGTTTTTTCCACGCCGACACCGTGGGAACTGCAGCCGGCACGAAGGCGGGTTTCGGCACTGAAGGCGCCGAAGTCTTTGGGCCGACGGTTCGGGGGGCTGGGTGGGTCGGACGTTTTCGCGGAGCCCTAGGACATCCACGGTAGTTCGCGGGGTGCCCTTGCTTAAGGCATAGGACACAGCTTGGAGGTTCGGTCGCGGTTTCCCTAACACGCGAGCAATCTAGTGTGGCGTGGTCGCCGAGGCACTTTACGCAGCGGGGGCGCGCGTGGCAATTACGAGCCGAGTGGCCGTAAAGCTGGCATCTGTAGCACTGCCCGGGAGTGCCACGTCTATGGGGGGCTTCAATTGAGATCCCGGATAGGCCGCAAATTGTCGTGAGACATGCGATCTTCTTTTTGGCCTCCGGGGTGGGTTCTAGCGCTACTAGAATCATGTTGTAGGGCTGTTTGCCCCGCCCACTGTGCATCCGGTGCACACTAACTAGCGGGAGGGACTGAGCGGTCAGATCCTCCTTAATGTACTCGATATCTAGCTCTTTTGGGACTCCGCGTATTACTACGCGGAGCTCGCGGTCCTCCTGAAGAGCATAGGTGTGAAAACCTATGTTCTCCTTTCGGAGGTATGAAGAGAGGGCCCTATGGTCGCCCGGCGTTGCGACCTTTATCTGAATCCCATGCGCGACGTTACGCGCATGGGTATAATTAATTTTATTTGCCTGAAGGGCCTGGGAAACGCGGTTCCACGCAGTTTTTTCCTGGAGAATCAGCGGGGGCGGGGCAGCTACTTTAGGAGCGGGCGCGGGTTTGGGACGCGGCGGTGGGGTTACACGGCGAGCGGAGTCCGACTCCGGTGTCACGACTACCTGCGGGTGGGAGGCGGTCGCGGATTTAGTCTGCTTCGTCGTGGAGCTCCGGGACTCCACGGCGCGAGTACGCTTTTTACCGCGCGTTACGGTTTGGAACCCATCCGAAGTTCCAGGCTGAGGGCTTGACGCGGATTCGAAATCCATCTCCGATTCGGTATCGGAGCCTGAACTCGAAACGATCGAGGTCGCGACGGACGAAACGCGCGATGACGTAGTCGACGCGGGCGCGGGGGTGGGGGTAGCGTTAGGCGCTTCGTGAGTCGCTACGTCGGAACGTGCGCTCGAATTTGACGCGGCGGCGGGGGGCGCGCGGCGTGCCTCCGAGGCACGTTTGAAGTACGCGGCGACGGACGCGGGGGGGGAGGAATTGCCACGGGCGGCCCTAAACTCTAGGTACTCGGCCCTAATTGACGGGTACCTATCCCGGAGGAACCCGACAATATCACTAGCACAATCTTCTTCCATTTTTCGGTCTTCTTGCCCGGGGGGGGCGGCCCCGGGACTTTTGTTGAACTCGCCGAAAGGCGAGGCCCCGGATAGGATTTGTAACCCCCCTGTGCTGCAGGACAGCAAGGAGCAGGGGGGGGGAATGCCTATGCCGTGAAAACGGCAATCGGCGGGGAAAAGGAAAGGAACCCGCTCGGGCTGTATAGTGCTACAGCAGGCAGAATCGCGAGCGGGGGTCTAGTCTTGAAAAAGACTGTTGTTTTGGGAAGAGTTAGGAAATCGCTAGCCTGTGAGTGCCACAGGAAGCCTGAACGTAGCGATTGGTTTTGCCTTGAAAAAGGCAGTTGGTAAAGGGTGGGTTCGCGGTTACAAAACTTTAGCGCACAAAAATGGACTCCGAGACGCAAATACAAAATCAAATGCGTACCAATTTTTCTAATGAATTACGTACTTAACCAATGTTAACGATTGATTTTCACGGTGAAGGAATAATATCGTGTAATTACTGGTGGTAGGTACTGCTTACGACAGGAATAGGCGGGGTCGTGGTACCTACCCGTGCGGACTCACAAGAGGTCCTGCCACCAGTAAGATCGGACTCAGCGAAGAGCGCTGATTTTCGGCCACTCCCCTTTCTCCTTGATGTATTGCCGTATTTAGGGCTAGATACCAATCTCCAGTCCAATACTCAGAATAATATTTGTTTTATTTCTGTCGCATGTCAGAATAATACCGTAAGCGAAACGAGAATGGCCAGTAATTATCATTGCCGTTTCAACGGCTGAAAGGGATATGCTGATCCCAAGGAACCACAATCCGGAATGAAAATTAATGTTTTACGTTGGTAGTGCGTTAACAGTTGACAATTCGTTAGCACGGTATTGTCATCGACAATAGTTTGGGGGCTTCCCGTTATTTTGGATTGTCCAATTGGATTTTTTCTTTAAACGAGTAGTGGATAATCTGTAATATGCCAATTATTATGATTATCTTGTGTTTTTATTTATGACCACCAACCGCCCTCGCTTCGCTTCGGAAACATTAAATTTTATTATTGATAGATGAGTCCCGCCATGTTGCGCGCGGTACGACAATAACTGCGGGTGACACCGCGGGGCGAAGCTAGTCTAAAAAAAGTAGCCTAAGTTACTCCTTATATCATCAGCTACATATTAGTGAAAGTCTCATATAAATCGGTCCAGCCGTTCCAGAGATTAGCCGGAACAAACAGACAGACAGACAGACAGAAAGACAGACAGACAAAAATTGTAAAAAATGTTATTTTACCGTACCGTATATATATTCATATGCATGTAGTAAAAAGCGGTTATTTCAATATTACAAACAGACACTCTAATTTTATTTATATGTATAAATGGCGCGTCTATTGATCCAGGGTTGAAACTTTGTGTAAGTGCTAGACGATTAGCGCCGTAGTACCAACAAATAAGTCCAATTAGAACACTAAGCAGCGGCTTGGCTGTGCCCCTAGCATTGCTGACGACCATGGGCGACAGGAACTACTTGCATCAGTTGGGCTGAATTCTCACCTGCCTATAAAGAAAAAGTTGATTGAACTAATGTCTATTTTTTATACAATTAGCATAGTAGCCAAAGCGGATCATGACTCGGCGTCACTAGTAATAACAAAGGTAGGTTAATAAATTTGAATATAATACAGGAATTGGTCTATTTTATATAACCAATAGTTGTTGGTACAACATCTTGGGAGTCCGCACCGGTAGGTACCGCTGCCCTACCTATTTCTGCCGTAAAGGACGTGGTAGCCGTTGTAATGTAAAACCTGGGACTTTGAACTCTGTATCAATCCTCCCGATCCACTAACGATGCTTTTAAGTACCTCAAGCACCGGTCATCGTTCTCGTCGAAACCGTCGCTTGCGACGAAGGGCTCGACGAGTAGATTAACCTCCAGGCACAGCCCACTGAGTTTCTCGCCGGATCTTCTCTGCGGGTCGCGTTTCCGATCCAGTGGTAGATTCTGCGAAGCACTGCTCTTGCTAGGGTCAGTGTTAGCAACGTCATAAGGTTTGAGCCCCGTAGCTCTCCTGATGATGATTCATTTCGGCCATGGCGACCACTTTGACTCCTATCCGTCGATTTGGCGCTCGTGTGCTCGAAGATGGCTTATATAGCCTATCTTTGCGGCAAAACTCCTTGCGCATTGAGGGCACATAAGCACGCCGTTCTCATAATTATAGGTTATGGCAGCAGGTAGGCGGGCCTTCAACTGGTCGCGTTTGTAATCAAGGTCAGCTTTACGCTGATCCTCGAACTCGCGTACTTTGCTGTTCACCATCCTGCGCCATTCTAGCCGCTGTGCTGCCAAGCGCTCCCATTGAGAGGGCTCTATATCACATCTCTTCATGTGTCGTTTCACGACATCCTTGTACCGCAGGAGTTGTCCGCCATGCTTTCGCTTGCCATCCTGCAATTCAGAGAAGAAGATGCGCTTCGCCACTCTTTCCTCCGTCATGCGTGATACATGACCGCACCATTGAAGCTGCCGACGCATTAAATAGGTCTCAATGCCACCAACATTGGCACGTCGCAAGACTTCGGTATTTGGCACTCTATCAGACCATCTGATTTTCATGATGGCACGAAGGCATTTAAGGTGGAAGCGATCCAGAGTGCGAATGTGGCGGCGGTACACATACCACGACTCGGAGGAGTATAGGAGGCTTGGCAGCACAATTGCCATGTAAACTGAGATTTTAGTGGCCAACTTAAGTTCGTGTGAGCAGAAGACCTTGGAATATAGCTTTCCAAATGCTGCAGTAGCGGCACCGACCCTGCTATTGATCTCATCATCAAGGTCACACTTGGATGTTAAAGTGTTCCCCAGATAGCGAAATTTATCTACCTGCTTCAATACATCCTCACCAAGCTTTATGGTTAGTGTCTCGTGACCGTGACTGTCCAGGGACATCACCTCCGTCTTATTGACACTAATCTTCAGGCCGAATTTACGGCAGGCTTGGTGAAAAACGGACATCAGCTGTTGCAGGCCGTCTGAGGATTCTGCTAAGAAGCACAAGTCATCAGCATAAATGATCTCAGTGATCAATGCATACGACACTTTGGTGCGAGCCTTAAGTCTAGCCAAATTGAAAAGACTGCCGTCCGTACGGAAGCGGATGCGGACTCCTTGGGAAACAGTTTGTAGAACCTCTCTAACTACGACCGCAAAGTACAAGGCGAACAGAGTAGGCGCTAAGACGCATCCTTGCTTCACCCCACAGGTAACGGGGAAGAAGCCCGTCTGTTCACCATCTACAGTGACGCAGCATTGCATGTCGTCATGCAGGAGTCTAAGAAGCGCCACAAACTTTTCTGTGCATCCGAGCTTCCGTAACACCAACCATAAGGCTTCGCGAGGCACGCTGTCAAAAGCCTTCTCCAGGTCAACAAAACAGAGGTACAGCTGACGACCCTGTTCTCTGCTCTTTTCTTGTAGTTGACGCACAGAGAAGATCGCTTCGCATGTGCCTCGATCCGGTCGAAAGCCAAACTGAGTTTCGGGCAGGATCTTTTCAGATAAGTCCTTTAGGCGGTTTAAGAGTACCCTAGCAAAGACCTTTCCGGGGGCCGATAGGAGCGAAATACCGCGGTAGGAGTCGCAGTCAGATCGGTCGCCCCTGTTCTTATAGAGAGCAGTTATGCGCGATACTTTAAAGCTATCCGGAACGCGCTCTTCCTCCCACATACGAACAAACAGTTCCCAAACCAACGTGTGCAAATCCTCTCCACCGTATTTGATCAGCTCTCCTGGTATAAGGTCAGCGCCAGCCGCCCTTTTATTTTTTTGCTGTCTGATGGCAGTAACAACCTCGTCACGCAATAGGGGCTCGTCCAGCTCAAGGGCAAGAGGGAGTTGAGGCATTAAAGCGATGCTTTGCAGATCTGCTGATCGATCCACATTCAGCAGGGCATTGAAGTGCTCTGCCCAGCGCCTTAGTACATCCTCCTTGCTTGTTAAGAGGTGCCTATATATATGCTCTCCTACTAGTTAAGGCGACGCTGACATAGGCTCTCAAGGCTATCAGAATAGGTAGGAAAAGAAAAATCTGTATCAATGTGGGTCATAGAATTTACACTCTTAATGTATATGAGTTCGGGCAATCACTCAACCAATAAAAAAAGACCTCACATCCTGCCTATATTTGTTGCTAGGCCATTAATGGACATTGGAAGGGTGGGCCAGTCGTTTTTCAATATGATTGGGACTTCCACCACTGACCAAGGTAGGATTTCTACGGACCCCGGTGTGGTGGTAGCCATCATACAACACAAGATATTTGACAAATGCCTGAATCTCGCCTACGACATTTTCAAGATAAGTCTGCATATATACAAGTTCCGTACAACAACATTCTGACATATAAAATGTATAATCTATGATTCGGACCGTCGGTCTACCGAGCAATATCACCCGCTCGGTGGAAGATCTTCCCTTTCTCGTATACCTACAAACTGGTGATTCGCGACGTGATTTGAACATGCAACCTTCTGTTATACATCCCTATCTATACCTACCAGGTAACCACTTAAAGCCAAATTCCCGGTAAGTTCATTCGGGAATCTAATTAGGTTTTGGAACGAAGTTCCTTATGGGACGATGCAGAGGGGTACCCTAGCCGGAAAAAAACGTCTGTAACATAAGATTTTTATTATTTATGTATAGTCTTATATAATGGCTATACATTGTCTAATGTATAGTCTACGTGATGACGGTTATTATTATTATTCATATAAATAGCTGTTTCTATGTATATTATTATTATATATATTTTTATAAAAAATTGTGAATGAAATAAATTTGATAACTTGGTATAGTACTTTTTATTTTATTTTTATCAATAAAAAAAATCATAATAGAAAATCTATAGTACCCGAATGATTATGTTCTTTATACCTCGAATAGAACTTAAAATTTATATTTTTATAATAAGGAACTTCGTTCCTGTCCAGTGTCCCACGACACCACGCATCTTTTTTTTTAATAAGGAGCTGTAATTTCACATCTTTAGAGTCAATAACCGTGGTGCGCGGTCGCGACACTTTACATGCAATGCTTATTAAAACACAACACAATTGTTTTCAAGGTTAAAATATTCATTCATTTCAATATGAACAGACAACATTCGTATCAATTACACACACCAAGATGCGTATTAAGTGTCGTCGTCGTTAAGGCTTAAGAAATGCCAACGTCATAGTCTGGTAATAATTTTGTTTACTATACTAATCAACGACTTTAGTTAGGTGGAAATATTTAATGTTTTCTATTCCCCAAAATTACATAAACACTAGCGCACCTATCCCACAAACGTTATAGTGTGTACACGTCTTAAGACTTAAGTCTTAAAATAATTAAAAAAAAATTGTCGTGGATTTACATGTAAATCTAAACCTTTCTCAGATGAAGACGTTTGAAGGCATACAAAAATTAACTATATTGATCTATATTGATTACTGGTGGCAGGACCTCTTGTGAGTCCGCACGGATAGGCAGTAATGCGTTTCGGTTTGAAGGACGGGGCAGCCGTTGTAACTATACTGAGACCTTAGAACTTATATATCAAGGTGGGTTTTTTTTTTTTTTATTGCCCTTGTAGGCAGACGAGCATACGGCCCACCTGATGGTGAGTGGTTACCGTCGCCCATGGACTTCAGCAATGCCAGGGGCAGAGCCAAGCCGCTGCCTACAAAAGCGCATTTACGTTGTAGATGTCTATGAGCTTCAGTAACCACGTAACACCAGGTGGGCTCTGAGCTCGTCCACCCATGTAAGCAATAAAAAAAAGATCATTTCAACCGATTACGAGGAGTTCAGATATACACACGCGAATGGAATAATTGTAAATAAAAAGATAAAGATCAACTAGTCAAGCTCTTAGATGAAGGCTATTTGTAGTATTGAGAGAAGACCTGAATTTTCATTGCTTAGATAAGCGAAAGATTTCACGGCCCTCCATAGACAGCAACAGCTTACAGTACAACGGCTGCCCCACATTACAAAAGTCGATCAATCCGATCTTATTGCACATTTTTATTTTTTACTAGCTGACACGGCAGACTTCGTAGTGCCTCAATCGATAAATAAAAGACCTAAACTTTTGTATAAAATAAACTTAAAACAAACAAAAGGAATCCGTCCGACGGGGGACACATCAAAGGAAAAACAAAATTGTTTGTTTTTATTTAATTCCGAGCATTTTCATATTTATCTACCTTTTAAACCTTCTCTGGACTTCCACAAATAATTCAAGACCAAAATTAGCCAAATCGGTTCAGCCGTTCTCGAGTTTTAGCGAGACTAACGAACAGCAATTCATTTTTATATTATTTTTTATTGCATAGATGGGTGTGTCCCGGTACCCGCCTGCGAACATCGTTGTATCGCTAGATACGAATGCACCGAACGTATTATCCTTTAGGCCAGGACGGCTTAAAGTTTTTCAAAGAATGCTATTGATTGCTAGGCTAGATCGAGTAAAAAAAATGTTTTTTCGCCTTACGCTACATTGTTCATTGACGTTTAGTAACAGTCAAAGTTTAATGGAAAATATCAATTGTAACAACAAACAAAACATATTAATAACCAGTCAGGGCCCAATTACAATTCATTGTAGCAACAAATACACTTGAAAACAAAATATTGGGATATATCTAATGGCCTATTACTACGAAATTTAACCCAAACTCATAGTTTCGCCAAAGTCGTCGTGGCCTAAAGGATAAGACGTCCGTTGCATTCGTATCTAACGATGCACTGGTGTTCGAATCCCGCAGGCGGGTACCAATTTTTCTAAATAAATACGTACTTAACGAATGTTCACGATTGACTTCCACGGTTAAGGAATAACGTCGTGTAATAAAAATCAAATCCACAAAATTATAATTTGCGTAATTACTGGTGGTAGGACCTCTTGTGAGTCCGCACGGGTAGGGACCACCGCCCCACCTATTTCTGCCGTGAAGCAGTAATGCGTTTCTGTTTGAAAGGTGAGGCAGCCGTTGTAGCTATACTGAGACCTTAGCACTTATATCTCAAGGTGTGTGTCGCATGCACGTTGTAGATGTCTATGGGCTCCAGTAACAACTTAACATCAGGTGGGCTGTGAGCTCGTCCACACATCTAAGCAATAAAAAAAATATATTCTGTATCTGTGATTTTGGAATGTTTATCTCTCTCTAATGCTTCCATTACGAGAAGATCAATGACTCTTCACGTCTTGCGACCTTCCTGTAACCGAGTTAAATCTCTTGGCCATACGTACGAACATTTTCGTATCATGTAATCCTCAAGCATCCTTCCTTCTTACTGTGAGATACTCGATATTTTATACAGTTTTGAGGTCAAGTATGTGGCCTTTGAGAAACTTAGAAAAATACAATAGTGAAAACGCTCCAAGTGTAGTGTTAGCAAAAAAAGATCATTTTGGATTTGAGTTTTTCCTGCGCTATTTTTTTCTTATACATACCAATAATGGTCACGTAATGAAGTGTTATGCCATACCCAAGAATCGTACAGACAGATCTGTCAACCAAACGTGATCAAGAGCACAAATGAATTTGCCAACTCTTCTTCTTTCTCTTCTTTTTTTCCACCTTATCCCACTAGGTGGGGCCGGCGCAGCTAATTTTTCTCTTCCATTCTCTTCTATCAGACGTCATCTGAACACTCACTCCTCTCTCCTCATATCGTAATTCACATACTCCATCCATGTTTTTTTTTTTTTATTGCTTGGATGGGTGGACGAGCTCACAGCCCATCTGGTGTTAAGTGGCTACTGGAGCCCATAGACATCTACAACGTAAATGCGCCACCCACCTCGAGATATAAGTTCTAAGGTCTCAGTATAGTTACAACGCCTACCCCACCCTTCGAACCGAAACGCATTACTGCTTCACGGCGGAAATAGGCGGGGTGGTGGTACCTACCCGTGCGGACTCCCGAGAGGTCCTACCACCAGTGAAAAACCAGTCCTCTTCAGTCGACCTCTTCCCCCTCTACCTTGCACTACCATTCCCATACATCTCCTAGTCACATGCATCTTCTCTCTACGCATCACGTGCATGTCCATACCACGCCAACTAAAGTTACCAAAAAAAAAAGCATTAAAACACAATGAGATGCCGTCAAACAAATTTGAAGCATAATCTTGTAATCGCATTCTGTTGAACAACAAAATGTGAGACACAAAATCTTATGCTAATAATGATTTGAAGATAACATATTATTAAAGATAATGTACAGTCGAGCACTTAATATCTGTATCTCGGTTTAAGTTAGGCGCGGTCTCCGGTTTCATTCGCAAAAACTCGCATTTATAGTTTTACAGTAACGAAACTCGTCTGTACTCAGAATAGAAACCTATGTCGCTTTTCATCCCAAAACCAAAAGTTGACGTCCATCCCGGGTGGGCGTCTACCATTGTCTATGTGCTGCTTGGAGCTGCTTGGATAATTATCATCGATCGTCATTTGACATGATAAAACCAGTCAAATCAAGTCCTTTGACTTTGAATTGAGACTAAAAACGTGTCACTAAGAGATGTATGAGAGATGTATGGAAATGGTAATGCAAGGTAGAGAGAGAAGAGGTCGACCGAAGAAGACATGGATGGAGTGTGCGAATGACGATATGAGAGAGAGAGGAGTGAGTGTTGAGATGACGGCTGATAGAAGAGAATGGAAGAGAAAAATTAGCTGTGCCGACCCCACCTAGTGGGATAAGGTGGAGAAAAAGAAGAAGAAAAACGTGTCACTAAGTTTTGAGAAACAAAATGTAGTTCACGTTTTGTTGTTTTTGTCAATTGTAAACTGAACTGGTAGTTTATAAAAAAAATTGAGGAAAAGTCTGAATAAAATACATAGATATTAATGTATTCAAACGTGCCAGATGTCCGTGATTAAACTGTAGAGTACGTCTGTTAATTTCGAAAGAAAAAAAAACCCATATATTTTGTTCACCCACAAAAAATACAATTAGTAATCTATATATATATATAAATGAATTGCTGTTCATTAGTCTCGCTAAAACTTGAGAATGGCTGGACCGATTTGGCTAATTTTGGTCTTGAATGATTTGTGGAAGTCCAGAGGAGGTTTAAAAGGTAAATAAATATGAAAATATGCTCGGAATTAAATAAAAATAACAATTTTGTTTTCCCTTTCATGTGTCCCCCGTCGGACGGATTCCTTTTGTTTGTTTTAAGTTTATTTTATACAAAAGCTTAGGTCTTTTATTTATCGATTGAGGCACTACGAAGTCTGCCGGGTCTGCTAGTATGGTATACAAAATCTTTGGAAAATGTTCTTAGTCTCTCCAGTGAAACCGACAGATTACGTACGCGACCCAGTCACCAAATATGGCCCCTTGGCCTTTTCCGTACTGCCTTTTATAGACAGCGACCACACAACAGGTCTCAAAAAGAACCCCTTTTTTCTTGTCCTACCTAAGCCTGTAACCTAAGGGATTATGCCAGCGTAACCAGGCGAGTAGGTGAGGTCGCGGGGTCCTAGCTTGAAGACGAGGTTCTAACCCTAACAAGAGCAGTGCTTCGTAGAATCACTGGATCGGAAACGTGACCCACTGAGAAGATCGGGCGAGAAACTCAGAGGGCTGTGTCTATGGGTTAGTTTACTTGCCAAACTTTCGCTCGACGAGAACAGGGACTGATCCTTGAGGTACCCACAAGCACCGATAATGGATCGGGAGGATGAATACGAAGCCCAGTAATGGCTTGTTTTTAGTGTAGCGTTAGTGAGGGGAGCCTGGGCTTGATAATAAGGCCGTTCCTAACGGCAAGTCGTCCTCGATCGCCTCATCTCTCAACAGAGGCATATCTCCTCCAGCTACGTCAAAGTTTGCGTTAACGATTTCACACTGTGTAACACAGAAAAAACTTATACTTAGACCTTAATGTTCTAAAACCTTCTAAAACTTAGAATCTCCACTACAGATGCAATCGTGCACTATACATAGGCAGCGTGAACGAGCCAAAAATAAAATTCTGAAGTGAGAAGAGAGGATATCGTACAACTGTCCCAAACTGCGCAATTTGAGACACATGCACGATATATTTACTGTGTTAGTCCGTTTGTAAAATGTCTTACACAGTAGCGCGCTATTGTCGGCAATATTTCCACATACAGATAATGAACATTACCGACACAACAGAGTTAAACAGCAGGAAGGAAAGATCCAGCCGAAACAGCATCTAACATACTGCTCTAAAAAAAGATGGGAAGTAAAGTACCGAAGTGTCCACCTCGACCTTGACACTCTCATACATCACGATCTACTCGACGTGCTCATCGACCACTCGATCGCCCGGTCTTTGTTCGCCCGGCTTTTGTTAGCCCGGCCATTGTTCGCGCGGCCTGTGTTTGTGGTACATCTGCCGACTAAGTGCTCTTCCTGGAAGTTTTTATTTGTTTTGTTTCCTTTTGTTGTTTCTGTGTTCGTGGTACATCTGCCGACAAACTGTTTTCCTGGAAGTGTTTAATTGTTCTGTTTCTTTTTGTTATTTCCGTTTTGTTGTGTTTTTTCTTTGTCCTGTAGTAATCGTGCCGCATCGCCACCTGTGTTCAATAGAACCGCTCAGGTCCGAGAAGTTGGGGCCGCCCAACCTGGGCACTCAGCGATCATGGACGCTGTATTCGCGGAATTCCTCCGACTTCGCCACCCACAGCTCGCCTCAGAGTTTCTGGCCTTCAAGGCCGATCACACCGCGAGCCCTCTCGTGGATTCCGCCGAGCTCGCTGCTCCTGCGTCGCCTGTACCTGCGTGCAAAGCTTCTGCATCGAGCACCGCAGCCTCCGTCGTGCCTGCCGTTCCCGCGTCGCCTATACTGGCGAGTAAAACTGCTGCGTCGTCCGCCGTGGCCACCGTTCCAGCAGCGCGATCATCCGCAGCCTCCGTCGTGCCCTCCAAAACACCTGCTCGTAGGTCACCTGCGCCCGCCTCCTCGTCCTCCGACTCTGACTCGGAGATGGAGGTCGACCTCGCTCCCGCCTCATCGACGGATGGATTCACCCTGGTACAAAAGGGTAAGAAGCGTGCCGCGGAGTCTCGAGCTCCCGCGGCCGCTAAAATTAGCAAAGCCGCGAACTCGTCGCGCCCCCGCCCTCAGACTCCCGTTGCGCCTCCAGCCCGTGCCACTCCGTCGCCGCGTCTGGTGGCACAAAATAAAACCCAGACCCCTCCCCCGGTAATCCTCCAAGAGAAGGCAGCTTGGGATCGAGTTTCCCTGGCCCTTAAGGCCCAAAAATATCAACTTCACGAATGCCCGTAACCTCGCGAACGGCATTCAAATTAAGGTTCGAACACCCGACGACCATAGGGCCCTCTCTTCTTACCTCCGTAAGGAGCGTATAAGTTTCCACACGTATACGCTCCAGGAGGAGCGCGAACTCCGTGCCGTCATACGTGGCATCTCTAAAGAGTTGGATGCCGAGCTAGTCAAGGCCGACCTTGTCGAACAAGGCCTACCGGTTAACTCCGTACACCGCATGCACACAGGTCATGGAAGGGAGCCATATAACATGGTTCTCGTCGCCCTCCAGCCTACCCCCGAGGGTAAGCAAATATTCAACATCCGAACGGTCTGTAGCCTTTCCGGAATCGCCGTCGAAACCCCACACAAGAAAGGCACACCTAGCCAGTGCCATAACTGCCAATTATACGGGCGTTCTTCCCGTAACTGTCACGCGCACCCCCGATGCGTCAAGTGTTTAGGAGATCACGCCACGGCCCTCTGCACTCGCGATCAAAAAACCGCGACGGAACCGCCTAGCTGCGTCCTGTGTCGTACACAGGGTCACCCCGCAAATTACCGCGGATGCCCCCGAGCCCCGAAAATAAATCGCCGCGTCGCCCGCCAAACCGCCTCCGAGCTTCCGGCCCAGACATCAAAGCCTCGGCACCCTCTGTGTCGCAGGCTAAGCCAGCGTTCGTTCTGGCGCCGGTGCCCAGTGTCTCAGCTTGGGCGAAACCGCTGCCGTACACGAACACGGTTACAACTCCCTCCTCCGCGATTCGTCCCGCCCCCGCAACTCGTCCCTCTCCAGCGACTTGCCCTCCGACCGCGTCCGACAATCTCGCTTTAGCGTTCGACTTCTTTCAGTCGATCAACTTTGAGCGCGTTAATGCTTTGGGCGACGCCATTCGCGCTGCCTCCACTGCACAACACTTTATCGCCGTTGTGCAAGAATACGCCGACGTATACGCGTCATTAAATACGTACGTCCTCCCCTCACTCCGCCGGTAATCAATGGCGTATATAAGTAGAATAAAGCCCCTATCCGTAACGATAGGATTTTTTAACGCTTACGGTCTCGCAAATCAACGTGATCAGGTTTCTGACTTTTTGCGTGACCATCAAATTGATATTTTTTTAGTGCAGGAGACCCTACTTAAGCCCGCGCGCCGTGACCCTAAAATCGCGAACTATAACATGGTCAGGAACGACAGGCTCTCTGCTCGTGGTGGTGGTACCGTCATTTACTATAGAAGAGCCCTGCATTGCGTCCCGCTCGATCCTCCCGCGCTCGCTAATATCGAAGCATCAGTGTGCCGAATCTCACTGACGGGACACGCGCCGATCTTTATCGCGTCCGTTTATCTTCCACCGGATAAGATCGTTCTAAGCAGTGATATCGAGGCGCTGCTCGGCATGGGGAGCTCTGTCATTCTGGCGGGCGACCTAAATTGTAAACACATCAGGTGGAACTCACACACCACAACCCCGAACGGCAGGCGGCTTGACGCGTTAGTCGATGATCTCGCCTTCGATATCGTTGCTCCGCTAACACCGACTCACTACCCGCTAAATATCGCGCATCGCCCGGATATACTCGACATAGCGTTATTAAAAAACGTAAATCTGAGCTTACACTCGATCGAAGTAGTTTCAGAGTTAGATTCAGACCACCGTCCCGTCGTTATGAAGCTCGGTCGCGCTCCCGACTCCGTTCCCGTCACGAGGACTGTGGTGGATTGGCACACGCTGGGCATCAGCCTGGCTGAATCTGATCCACCATCGCTCCCGTTTAACCCGGACTCTATCCCGTCTCCTCAGGATACCGCTGAAGCCATAGACATCTTAACGTCACACATCACCTCAACATTAGATAGATCATCGAAACAAGTTGTAGCGGAGGACTTCCTTCACCGCTTCAAATTGTCCGATGATATTAGGGAACTCCTTAGAGCTAAGAACGCTTCGATACGCGCCTACGACAGGTATCCTACCCCGGAAAATCGTATTCGAATGCGTGCCCTACAACGCGACGTAAAGTCTCGCATCGCCGAAGTCCGAGATGCCAGATGGTCTGATTTCTTAGAAGGACTCGCGCCCTCCCAAAGGTCTTACTACCGCTTAGCTCGTACCCTCAAATCGGATACGGTAGTAACTATGCCCCCCCTCGTAGGCCCCTCAGGCCGACTCGCAGCGTTTGATGATGACGAAAAAGCAGAGTTGCTGGCCGATACATTGCAAACCCAGTGCACCCCCAGCACTCAATCCGTGGACCCTGTTCATGTAGAATTAGTAGACAGTGAGGTAGAACGCAGAGTCTCTTTGCCACCCTCGGATGCGTTACCACCCGTCACCCCGATGGAAGTTAAAGACTTGATCAAAGACCTACGTCCTCGCAAGGCTCCCGGTTCCGACGGTATATCCAACCGCGTTATTAAACTTCTACCCGTCCAACTCATCGTGATGTTGGCATCTATTTTCAATGCCGCTATGGCGAACTGTATCTTTCCCGCGGTGTGGAAAGAAGCGGACGTTATCGGCATACATAAACCCGGTAAACCAAAAAATCATCCGACGAGCTACCGCCCGATCAGCCTCCTCATGTCTCTAGGCAAACTGTATGAGCATCTGCTCTACAAACGCCTCAGAGACTTCGTCTCATCCAAGGGCATTCTCATCGATGAACAATTCGGATTCCGTACAAATCACTCATGCGTTCAACAGGTGCACCGCCTCACGGAGCACATTCTTGTGGGGCTTAATCGACCAAAACCGTTATACACGGGAGCTCTCTTCTTCGACGTCGCAAAAGCGTTCGACAAAGTCTGGCACAACGGTTTGATTTTCAAACTATTCAACATGGGTGTGCCGGATAGTCTCGTGCTCATCATACGGGACTTCTTGTCGAACCGCTCTTTTCGATATCGAGTCGAGGGAACCCGCTCCTCCCCACGACCTCTCACAGCTGGAGTCCCGCAAGGCTCTGTCCTTTCACCCCTCCTATTTAGCTTATTCGTTAACGATATTCCCCGGTCGCCGCCGACCCATTTAGCTTTATTCGCCGACGACACGACTGTTTACTATTCCAGTAGAAACAAGTCCCTAATCGCGAAGAAGCTTCAGAGCGCAGCCCTAGCCGTAGGACAGTGGTTTCGAAAATGGCGCATAGACATCAACCCAGCGAAAAGTACTGCGGTGCTATTTCAGAGGGGAAGCTCCACACGGATTTCCTCCCGTATTAGGAGGAGGAATCTCACACCCCCGATTACTCTCTTTAGTCAATCCATACCCTGGGCCAGGAAGGTCAAGTACCTGGGCGTTACCCTGGATGCATCGATGACATTCCGCCCGCATATAAAATCAGTGCGTGACCGTGCCGCGTTTATTCTCGGTAGACTCTACCCCATGATCTGTAAGCGGAGTAAAATGTCCCTTCGGAACAAGGTGACACTTTACAAAACTTGCATAAGGCCCGTCATGACTTACGCGAGTGTGGTGTTCGCTCACGCGGCCCGCACACACATAGACACCCTTCAATCTCTACAATCCCGCTTTTGCAGGTTAGCCGTCGGAGCTCCGTGGTTCGTGAGGAACGTTGACCTACACGACGACCTGGGCCTCGAATCTATACAGAAATACATGAAGTCAGCGTCGGAACGGTACTTCGATAAGGCTATGCGTCATGATAATCGCCTTATCGTAGCCGCCGCTGACTACTCCCCGAATCCTGATCATGCAGGAGCCAGTCACCGTCGACGCCCTAGACACGTCCTTACGGATCCATCAGATCCAATAACCTTTGCACTGGACGCCTTCAGCTCTAGGAGCAGGCTTAGGGACCTCGGTAACCGTACTCGTCGAACTCGACAAAGAGGTCGACGTGTAACCCATGCATCAGCCCGCTGAGTTTCTCGCCGGATCTTCTCAGCGGGTCGCGATTCCGATCCGGTAGTAGATTCATTCGCGAAGCAGCTGCTCTTGAGTTGTTAGGTTTCCTATGAAGGCGCTCGGGCAGCTGTTAGCAAATCCCACTCCTTCTGGCTGAGCCTTTGCTCGCCCACCTGTCCTGGTGAAACTGGAAAGGCCTCCGGGCCACCAGTAATCCTTCAATCATAAAAAAAAAAAAAAAAAAAATCACGATCTACACTTATCACATGATATATCAGCTGAGCCGAATTCCACACGCCCAAAGTGTGTCTGCTAGTTTTAGCATCCAGCGCAGCCCTTCCACAAGAACCACCCAACAAGCACAGCTCGTATCAGCCACCCTCACGATTCGTCATTTTTTTAAGTCATTTTCTCGGTTTGAAGGGTGGGGCAGCCGTTGTAACTATACTTGAGACCTTAGAACTTATACCTCAAGGTGGGTGGCGGCATTTACGTTGTGGATATCTATGGGCTCCAGTAACCACTTAACACCAGGTGGGCTGTGAGCTTGTCCACCCATCTAAGCAATAAAAAAAAAACTTCAGAGAACCATGTCAGTTTTGCGTGTGTCGATTCCGCATATACGTATGTTTCAACCCGATTAAAAATGCAGTAAATACTAATGAAAATAATATCACGTCACGTCTCCTTTTGCGATATACCAAGAAACGATTTTATAACTTGTCGTGCAAGCAAGGTTGATAACTGAAACCTTTACATTTCAGTTGTTATCTTGCAGGATTCAATGTAATTTACTTGTAAGCAACCTTAACAGTAAAAACACTAAAAGTGGTAGGGAAACAACTATGTTAGAAGTACAAGCGTGCACTCAAGTACAACCAACACATTATTAATTACATTGTAATAAAAGTTAATAAATAACAATTGTATACAAGGCCATAAATTTAAGGCATTTCACACGCACAACATCACATAGTTTCGTATGAATTACCTGATGAGATAATATATATTTTTAAGATATTATTGAAATAATAATTCTTCTACTCATATCTATCAGAAAAATATTTATAACTAATAACACCATGCACCCCACGCTTTTTTTACAATAAAATATATTTTGTTTTACACTATTTTCAATTTAAATTTATTAAAATTTATTTTCTATTTTTTAGTTGAATTTTATATAAAGCGTGTTTTTTTGTTTTTTTAAACTATTCTTTATTATGTTTGAGGTATTTCTGGTGGCCCGGAGGCCTCTCCAGTTTCACCAGGACAGGTGGGTGAGCAAAGGCTCAGCCAGAAGGTGCTGAATTTGCTAACAGCTACTCGAGCGCCTCCAGAGGAGATGTAACAACTCCAGGGCAGCTGCTTCGCGAATGAATCTGCTACCGGATCGGAATCGTCACCCGCGAAGATTCGGCGAGAAACTCAGAGGGCAGATGCTTAGGTTAGGTTGCACGTCGGACTCTTTGCCAAGTTCGACGAGTACGGTTACCGGGATCCCTAAATCTGCTCCTAGTGTTAGAGCTGAAGGCCTCTAATGCAAGGGTTATTGGATCTGATGGATCCATAAGGACTATCTAGGGCGTTACTTCTAGTTACGTACCATCTAGTCAGTCCCCGGACGACCCGCCGATCGAGAGGACCGACCTGCTAGTCTAGTGAGTGACAGCATTCATCAGTGCGAGCCAGCGCTGTAGTAAAAACCATAACAAAACGTCTCAAGACATCTCAAACACCTTCTAATAGATCATCAATTAATAACAAAAAATTATTATCGAATAAAATTATTATCGACTAGCGACCCGCCCTCGCTTCGCTTCGGAAACATTAAAACACACATGAAACCAAAAAAAAAAAAACAATTTTAAAAAAGTAGCCTATGTTCATCAGGGACAATGTCGGCTTCTAATGGCAAAATAATTTTTCAAATCGGTCCAGTAGTTTCGGAGCCTATTCGAAACAAACAAAAACAAATCTTTCCTCTTTATAATATTAGTATAGAAAACCTTGTATCCGGTTTTTCTGTCCGCGAGTGTACACGGAGAGGCTGCTGAATGTCGTACGTACCTATTCGGTGTCTTCAGTTCATTGATGTTCCGTTTGATAATAAGTCGTATTCTGTGTTCGTTATTATTAAAATGGAATTGAGCAGTAATGTTGTAAGTGAAAATAATATTAAATGTGCATTTTCTCACCACAATACTTCCGTAATGCTTGGAAATTACAAAACATCCTATACCTTAGATCCTAACGTTATAAATTTGATAATAGATATCATTATATACTCGTGCTCAGACGTACCTATAGTGAACAAGTATCAACAGGTAGCAATACTCTCAGATATCGCTATAGTTTCAAATGCTGTCATACTTGATAATGTCAAAGCGAGTCACAAAAATCGCCTTATTTATCGAGTGGGAAAGAATTGGTGAAATATATTTTTATTATGTGCATCTATTGTTTGGATATGGTATTTCTATGTATATATATATATTTTTAAGTGCTAATAAAATTCTAAAAGATATTCATAATGGTATAAGTTTAGGACAGTTTTGTTTACATATGTGTTTTTTCTTTTACGTCGGATTAAAATGCATGACAATTATATAACCTTAAAAAAGGCATGTATTTATACCTAACTAGTGTTCCCGCAGTAATCGAAATTTGACTATAATAATGAATTTAAATTATAAATTTTAACATCATTATAGTTCTATTGTCAAAGACAAACAATATTTAATCTATTCTCAATTTGACCATAGATTTTATTCAATAAGAAAAGTTTGACAATAAACAAATAGTATGCATGCGTGTGTGTGTCAAATACATGGTAGTGTGTGTAATGTTTTCTTTATTGATTTAATGTATATTTTATGCATTATTAAAACAAATATTAGCATTCTGCACTTCTTCTCTATATTCTCTATAAGTGTGGAAAATTTCATACTCCTCCGTCCGCGCTATTTTCGTAAAAAGGGATACAAAGTTTTTGCTTCACGTATTAATATATAGATTTTAATGAACTCTTATTTTCATTTAAATAATATTTTTATTTTTATCTATTTTTTCATCATTTTTATGTTATTATTTTTCTAATTTTCGTAACATTATTAGAGTTTTAGTGAGGATCCATAATTAAAAAAAAAAGTATTATAGCCTATGTCAGTCGGGGATAGTGTAGCTACCAAACAGTTAAAGAATTTTTCAAATCGGTTCAGTAGTTTGGGAGCCTATTCAATACAAACAAACAAGTCTTTATTAGTATAGATTAGACCAATTATTATTCTTATTTTTTATATATTAGACCAATTATTATTCTTATTTTTTATATATTAGACCAATTATTATTCTTATTTTTTCGTTATTTTGTTAACATTAACCGCTAATTGACTAATCGATTTTGGTGGTAGGACATATTTTGAGTCCGCACGGGAAGGTACCACTCTATCCTTTTTCTCTACCTAATCGTTGGTACGGTATCTAAGGGGCTATTCCAACTTCGCATGGTGAGCTCACTGGCTCAAGCTGAGATAGTTGCTAATGCTGGCCCTAGCAAGAGCAGTGCTTCTTTGAATCTACTACCGGATCGGAATCGCGTCCCACTGAGAAGATCCGGCGAGAAACTCAATGGGTTTTACTGCTTATATTTTAAATCTAAAGTATGTGAGTACGAGTCGATGTATGTTAATCTTTCACGGTAAAACCACTGGATATTTTTGGATAAAACTTCCTTACCCTTAATTTATACATAGGATACTTTTTATCAAGGTAATTAACATAAACAGTATAAGATCGGGCCGGATATTTTTGCGCGAGTATCTAGTCGTCTAGATCTCATCTGCCCATCTACGCCAGTGTATAAAACCTTATTAAATAATAAATAAATAAATAATAATAAATAAATATTTACTAATAATCACGCCACGTTAACTGGTCCCGTGATAAGTTCGTAAAGAACTTGTGTTACAGGTACCAGATAACGGATATAAATGTAAGATTTTTATTATACACATACATATATTTAATATACATCCATAACCCTGGAAAAGACATTTATATTTATCATACAAACATCTTCCCTTGGCGGGATTCGAACCCGCGACCCCCTTGTGTAGTGACCATGTCACTTACCACTACACCAGACGGCCGGAGTATAAACAACGACATTGCCTTTTATTGTGGTGCAGTAATTAACGGCTCAACTCTTGCGTCGAGGCTGTGGGCTGTATAAGTATGTACATATGTCACAAACAGGGTATCCTAAATTGGGCCCAGATGACCGTACGTGGTTTTTTCCCAGTAATCATTAGTTATGTGATGTCCTGACCGAGACAAATCGAACGGTAGCTTACGTATCAGAGAGGACACAAGCAACTCACGATGCCGGGAAAATGTAACGTCTTTCCTTCCTATTAATGACAAATATTAGCGCGGGTAAAACCACAGGGAATTTCTATTACGAAATATAAACATTGATAGCTACAAATTTGGTACATCATCACTGTCAAGTTATATTTGAAACAGTATTTCGAATTTGATTTATTACTATTTAAAATATCGCTCTTGTACGACTTTTTTTTTTTTCCTACATAAGCTGGTAACCTAGAGAGGCTATTCCAGCGGAACCTTAACTAGTAGGTGAGATCACGGGGCTCAAACCTGACGACGATGCTAACACGAACCCTAGCAAGAGTCGTGCTTCTCTGAATCGACTACCAGATCGGAAACGCGACCCACTGAGAAGATCCGGCGAGAAACTCAGTGGGCTGTATCTGAGAGTTAATTTACTCGTCGAGCCCTTCGTCCCAAGCGACGGGTTCGACGAGAACGGTGACCGGTGCTTGAAGTACCTAGAAGCACCGTCAGTGGATCGGAAGGATCCGAGATGACGTGTTGTACGACGCTAATACAATTGGTCTAGCGAAACTCACCACCGTGATTCACAGGTTTTATTTATTGCTTAAATGAGTGAATGAACTCATAACCCACATGGTGTTAAGTTGCTCCGGTAACTTGCCATCCTGAGACATGAGGTCTGGTTCTTTAAGGAATACATTGTTGCTTCGCGACAGAAATACAACAGTTTTCAGCGCCTTCTTCGTGACCTTAAAGGATGAGACGTCCGTTGCATTCGTGTTGAGCGATGCACCGGTGTTCGAATCCCAGGCGGGTACCAATTTTTGTAATGAAATACGTACTCAATAAATGTTCACTATTGACTTTGACGGTGAAGGAATAACATCGTGTAATAAAAATCAAACCCGAAAAATTATAATTTGCGCAATTACTGGTGGTAGGATCTCTTGTGAGTCCGCACGGGTAGGTACCACCACCCCGCCTATTTCTTCCGTGAAGCAGCAATGCGTTTCGGTTTGAAGGGTGGGGCAGCCGTTGTAACTATACTGAGACTTTAAAACTTATATCTCAAGGTGGGTGGCGCATTTACGTTGTAGATGTCTATGGGCTCCTGGGACCACTTAACACCAGATGGGCTGTGAGCTCAAAGACCCACCTAAGCTATATATATTTTTTTAACTGAGAAAATCAACTATCATAATTTTTATTATTATTCTTTTTTTAACCTCGCCCATGGAGGTCAAGAATACCAGGAGCATAGCCAAGCTGCTCCTTTATTAATGTTGCTTGACGCTGTCGCCCAGATCCAGCCCATCTTGAGACGTAGTACCGAAATCTTGTTTATGCTCAGTACACAAATTATTTTAATATAAATTCTCTGACGTCATCAATATTGTATTGTATTAAGATCTCATCGAAAATCGTTGGAGGAATGCGCGAATCTTCCTCATCAGACCGGTTTAGTTTTTTATTTTCCTCCTATTTCGCGAAGATATCTGCGTGTTGAATTTAGTTGTATCCATATAACTATAGAACGAAGAGGTAAATAAAGATTTTAGACATAATAAATTATTTATTTATCTATTTATCTATATATATACAAATAAATTTCTGTTCGTTAGTCTTGCTAAAACTC
Source organism: Bombyx mandarina (assembly GCF_030267445.1). Taxonomy (NCBI): domain Eukaryota; kingdom Metazoa; phylum Arthropoda; class Insecta; order Lepidoptera; family Bombycidae; genus Bombyx; species Bombyx mandarina. The sequence continues at coordinate 3,884,702 of NC_143230.1, read as the reverse complement.
GAGAACAGCTGGATCGATTTGCATAATTTTGGTCTTGAATTATTTGTGGAATTCCAGAGAAGGTTTAAAAGGTAGATAAATATGAAAGTGCTCGGAATTAAATCAAAACAACAATTTGGTTTTCCCTTTGATGTCCCCCGTCGGACGGATTCCTTTTTTTTGTGTCTTTTATTTATCGTTTGAGGCACTACGAAGTCTGCCGGGTCAGCTAGTTTAATATATTTTGTACACACAGCTGTTAGAATAAACACGACAACAAGGATACAGAGTACAAGGGCACTACTTATTTCATGTTGAAATCTCTTCCAGTAGGCCCGCAGAAGGAAAGAAGAATTAGGAACACAAACCTAGTGTATACAGTAAACATTACATATAATAATATATACATATTACAAGATACAAAACAATATATATACATACATATACACTTACTTTTTTTTTTGCTTAGATGGGTGGACGAGCTCACAGCCCCACTGGTATTAAGTGGTTACTGGAGCCCATAGACATCCACAACGTAAATGCGCCACCCACCTTGAGGTATAAGTTCTAAGGTCTCAAGTATAGTTACAACGGCTGCTCCACCCTTCAAACCGAAACGCATTACTGCTTCACGGCAGAAATAGGCAGGGCGCCAGTAATATATATATTAAATAAAGTATAGGTATACTTTGTTATTTTTTTGATTAGATAACGCTTTAGCATCACGCGAGCCTTGAGCTCGTTAAGCTAATTCAAATATATATTACATACCTAAATAACTAACTCGCACACAAATTTTATTTAGAAATTTTAATTCGGCCAACAGCCTTGTTAGTTACTATCAAACAAAAATTTAGATAATTCTATAGTATTCTAAAAAACGACTAATTATTTGGGTTGTGTAGTTCAAGTAATAATAGAAATAGAATTTAGGTTAACGTGGTATGGACATGGGATGCGTAGAGAGAAGATGCATGTGACTAGGAGATGTATGGAAATGGTAATGCAAGGTAGAGGGGAAAGAGGTCGACCGAAGAAGACATGGATGGAGTGTGTGAATGAGGATATAAGATAGAGAGGAGTGAGTGTTGAGATGACGGCTGATAGAAGAGAATCGAATAGAAAAATTCGCTGTACCGATCCCACTTAATGGGATAAGGTGGAGAAAAAGATGAAGAGTAATAATAGAATTTATTCCAATCCCGCCAATAGCCTAGTTAATCTCAAACAAAAATTTTGATAATTCTATAGTGTTCTGAAAACGACTAATTATTTGGGTTGTGTAGTTCCAATAACAATATAATTTAAAATATGAAGATTAAATTTTAATTAACCCTTATTTGGTAGCAGTAGTAGTAGGAAGTTTACAAGCAACTGATGACTACAATTTTTAATTAATACCATTTATAATTTTCTAATCCAACGTAGAATATACAAGCTTCAACAAAGAACATCTTAAAATTCAGTAAACATGAAAACTGCATTTCTAACATCGGAAATTGTAAAAAGCAAAATTAAGCCGTAAACTATAGTTTCAATCACGTTTTGGTCGTGGCCTTAAAGATAAGGTGCCTGGTGCATTCGTATCGAGCGATGCGATCGTGCCGGTGTTCGAATCTCGCATGCAACTATCAATTTCCAGAGATCTTTTTTGCTTTGTTCGGTGTTTCCTGAGCGCTATAAAATGTATTTCTTCAAAGTAGCCTTGAAAAGAGCTCGCAGCAATAGACAGTAACTTGGTTGTGCACCTAATATTGCTAATGCCCATCTGCGGTGACTTATCATCACTTTGGACTGTAAGCTGGTCTGCATGCAGTTAGAATCAATAATAAAAATACACCTTGCCTTTGTATATCCCTTTAGGCAAATACCACTTTGAAATCCACTGTTATTAAATAATTAATTCTAATCGTTTTCCAGAACCACTGCTATACAAACACAGAAGTTGAACCTTCGAGCAAGCCGCCTCCACACCCACCACCGGACAAGAAGAAATACACCCTCCATGCAGACAAGGACAGTTATGATTTTGTCGCTCACAGATCTACCAGAAAGCCAACCAAGTAAGTGGTCAATAGGTATTAAGTATGTTTGAAGGTTATATTTAGCAGATCTAAAATAGTACCACCTCAGATTTTTCTTTGGATGTCATGAAAGACAATAAAGATTCATCAGAGACTCGGTAGCAGCGTTTTCTAAGCATGCCGCGATCCAACCCATATTTTCATATGCTCTGGTTGCAATAGGATATATTCCGAGCGAGCACACATAATGCAATTATGCACTCCGGTATGAAGAATTGGACAGCAATTCTTAAAGGTCTAAGAGGTTATGTTTTGATTTAAAGAAAAAAAATTTTTTTTTCTTTGTACGTTATTACAAAGTTAAGCCGTACACTGTGTGCACTACTAATAAAAATCTTACGTTACGGACGTTTTTTCCCAGTTAGGGTGCCCCTCCGCATCGTCTCATAAGGAACTTTGTTCCAAAAACAGTATATTTTCGGAAATTATTTCAAGAAATTAGAAACTACCGGGTGTTTGCTTTATTTAAATAAACAAGAGGGTGTTCCATTACGTAAAACAAAATTAATCAAATGGTTACCATGGCTTCGCTAGTAGCAATTTCTTTTTTCATAAAATTTGCTATCACTAATTCGCACATTTGCGGCTGTATGTCCTCAATAACTTTACGAATTCCATCTTGAATCGATCGTGGACTTTTGTCACAGACATTACATTTCACGTAGACCCATATGCGTTTGGCTCAGATTCATTTCCATTGTTAATGGCTTATATGCTTCCATAAAACTAAATGAACAGCCGATCATGACATTTAAAAACCTCGTTTTAAAAAAATCAAAGTTTAACCTTTTTTTTTTATTTTTTTTATTGCCTTTGTAGGCATACGAGCATACGGCCCACCTGATGGTGAGTGGTTACCGTCGCCCATGGACTTCAGCAATGCCAGGGGCAGAGCCAAGCCGCTGCCTACCGCTTAATACTCTCCATAAGCCTCGTTTGAAGAAGGAATAAAATAAGCAATATAATATTGCCTTAACCTCTAAGCCCTTCAGCGTAAAATTGAAGCTTCAAGCTTGTGTCTTGTGCAGATATATGTCTATGAGCTACAAACCAGATTAATAAGAAATTAAGCAGATAAAATTCAGTATACAAATGTTCACTGTTATTCCTTACCCATGTATCTGATCATTAGTAGCCGGAATATCAATACATTCCAATTATCAACGTAATGCAAGGTCGAATTCGTTAAGGACCGAAATTGACCGTCGATCATCAAATTGTAACGCTTGAAATGAGACCTACATTTATCTGAATAATTGTTTTATTGACAATGACAAAGTGGTGCTAATAGAATATAGTATATATTTTAAAGAACGAATTTAAATGAACCAATGCATTATCTAATCGAAACCTATGAAACCAGTATTCTCGCCTCGAAACCCGAATGATATGGTACATCTTGACATACGATGTCCAAAAAGTATATTAGATTGGCATAGTGACAAGCACGACAATCGATTTGAAAAGCTTGATTGCTTTGCCACAGAATTGTCTGGCTTCATCAAAATCAAGCAACACTGAGCTTAGAACCTAGAAGAGATCTATTCAAAATAAAGATAAATGTAATCCATTTATTACTGTCGTGAAGCAGTAATGCGGTAATTTCGGTTTGAAGGGCGAGGCAACCGTTGTAACTATACTGAGATCTTAGAATTTATATCTCAAGGTGGGTGGCGCATTTACGTTGTAGATGTCTATGGGCTCCAGTAACCACTTAACACCAGGTGGGCTGTGAGCTCGTCCACCCAATTAAGCAATAAAAAAAAAGAAAAATCAACAGCGTCACAACACATCACGTCTGCTCATCCCAAGTCAAAAATATTCTTGGTACACTAGCTGTTACCGACAAGCAGATTCTGATATTCAATTCAGTAGGTTTAAATTATATTTGTAACATAGTACTGGGGAACCGGAGATAAAAATCACAAGAATATTAATATCAGAATCACATTTTATAGTCTCGTCGTTTAAATATTAATAAGGTCACCTAAGTAAATCAATTTCACTGTTGTTTTAATCAATTAATTCCACGAACGCGTGGAACCTTTAAGTTTTAATCTGCGTCCAGAATTTTCAACGCAATGCACGTTTTATTCGTGATAACAGCTTTTATTATCACAGATATTAGTGGAAATGAGGTATGTTCAATTTTTTATTCACGTCCAATATTGTCTGTTGTGTATTGTCTATGGGCTCCGGTAACCACTAGCACCAGGCGGGCCGTGAGCTGGTCCACCTACCTAAGCAATAAATAAAAAAGGTCAAATTTTCAAAATGCCTTTCCCACCTAAAGCGCCACGTACAAGTGCGAACTCAAAATACCAGACTTTACCACAAGTGATTATGCAAAGTCAACTATTTAGCATATTTTATTTTTGTTCTACGAATGTCTATGGGCTCCAGTAACCACTTAACACCGCAGCATAGGCAGCGGCTTGGCTCTGCCTCTGGCATTGCTGAAGTCCATGGGCGACGGTAACCACTCACCATCAGGTGGGCCGTATGCTCGACTGCCTACAAGGGCATTAAAAAAAAATTTAAAAAAATGTGGGCTTTGAGCACGTCCTCCCATAAAAGCAATAAAAATAAAAAATCCAAAGATTTTGTGATATCCTCGTGCGTGATAACCCTTTCGAAAAATTTCGTGACTTGTGAAATGACAATACAGACGAAGAAGATCAGAAATAGTAACTACATTTGCTGATTAAACTATTATAAGAACGTTGTCCTCTCTGTTCTTGTTTCAGTACCTTAGAATCAATAGGGCATCTTGTAAAAGGTTGTTTGGGTGGTGGAATTTTGGGTATACACGAGGCTTACATGAAATGTGGATTGTGGAGTTCTCTCGTTATTACAATCGTCTTCGGATTTTACATCACGTACTGCGTGCATGTGAGTTATTTTATACATTTATATATATTTTTTGTCAATAATCTCACCAATCAAGTTGTCTATTCCCGGTATCCTCTTAACATCACATAAGTCCAAAGCATAACCATAGGTTCAACAACCGGTAAATTGGTAACCAGCTAATAGGTTACCTTATGTTCTTTCAGATTCTGGTGAAATCAGCACAAATATTGTACAAAAGGCTGCATGTACCAGAGATGTCATATCCTGATGTCGCTGAGGCGTCATTGGAGATAGGACCGTTCCCAAAACTAAGGAAGTACAGCAAATGGTTCAGGTAGATAGATTTTCATCAAATAAACAACAATATTTTAATTATATCTAAATCTAAAATCGTTTCCTCCCAACGTTTGATTCAAAGTCTGTTAAAGAACGAATGCCAAATGAAATGTAAAGAATAACTGATTTTCTGTTTCAGATACGCAGTAGACTTGATTATCTGCATAGACCTGTTTGGGGCGTGCTGCGTCTACCAAATCATCATAGCGAAGACCATTAAACAGCTGATCGGGGGCAACGAAGGAATCGATTCAGAAAACCTGAACTACTTGAGGCTTTACATCTTAGCTCTATTAGTTCCAATACTTCTGTTATGCATGATCACAACACTGAAATACTTAGCGCCTTTCACTCTCCTCGCTGATGTGTTCATAGGTAATTTTGTAACTGGAATATAACTTGTTTTATGATAAATTCGAATATTGAAGGACTAAAAAAGATGGTACATGTCGCTAAGTTAACGCGATATGCTTTAAATAAATCAAGGGTGGAAAAGAGGATGGATTTCGTGGAAATAAAAATTGAAAAATGAGCAATAAAATAATAAGCTAATCAGTAACTGTTACATAAACAGGCTATATAATCGAATTATTTTTATTAGTTGAAAGACATACTGTGTACCTATAAAGAAAGGTACGTCCATCGCCTATTACTGTCGTGGGGAATAAGTGCATTTTGTGCTTAAACATTGGTTAATACTCTGCACGAAAATTAAGACACGGACGCCATGCTTCAACAGGAATGACACGTTGTGAAGTTTTTTCAAGCCAGGTTTACGGAGAGTGCTTATCGATAGGTAGCCGCTTGGCTCTGCTTCTAGCATTGCTGAAGTCCATGAGGGACGGTAACTACTCACGAATTCACCATCATGTAGGCCGGATGCTCGTCTGCCTACAAGAGCAATTAAAAAATATGATTAGGCTAAAGTTCTTCAACTCAGCCAAAAATTCGTTACCTCAATAATGACTTTAGAACTTGTATAAATTTGGGAAGCTCAGATTTTATCAATCGCGTATCTATCACGACCTTAATTGGATGCTTTCATTTAAGCAATATCAATCTAGCAATATCAATCAATCAAAAACATTAGGTGGAACCTCTTTGAGTCTGCACGGGTAGGTACCACCACCCTGCCTGTTTCTGCCGTGAAGCAGTAATGCGTTTCGGTTTAAAGGGCGGGGCAGCCGTTGTAACTATACTGAGAACTTAGAACTTATATCTCAAGGTGGGTGGCGCATTTACGTTGTGGATGTCTATGGGCTCCAGTAACCAACACCAGGCGGACCGTGAGCTCGTCCACCCAACTAAGCAAAAAAACATTACAGTTGCGTGCGTGATAGCGACGGTGGTGTACAGTCTACGTTCAGCGCCGGATATCTCGACGGTTCCAGCTTGGAAAGATGTCATAGGGTTCTTTGAATTCTGCGGAATCGTCGTCTTCAGTATGGAGGGCATCGGTGTTTCGCTTCCAATTGAGAACAATATGAAAGAGCCAAAGAAATTTCCAATAATCTTAAGTGCCGGTAAGTTTGTTTAACTGCTTGGCTAATTAGTACGTCAGGACCGGCGCAGAATGCCAGGTTCTTGTACCTTCTAAACGGGAGTCAAGCAGATCATGCATTAATCACCTTGAAAACTCGACGTAGTGAAGAATAGTGAGCACACAGAGATGAAAGCCTCATTCCGATATAGGCACCCGTCACGTGCGGACGTGCTCATCGACCACTCGATTGCCCGGCCTTTGTTCGCCCGGCTTTTGTTAGCCCGGCCATTGTTCGCGCGGCCTGTGTTCGTGGTACATCTGCCGACCAAGTGTTTTTTCTGGAAGTTTTAATTGTTTTGTTTCCTTTTGTTATTTCTGTGTTCGTGGTACATCTGCCGACAAACTGTCTTCCTGGAAGTGTTTAATTGTTTTGTTTCTTTTTGTTATTTCCGTTTTGTTGTGTTTTTTTCTTTGTCCTGTAGTAATCGTGCCGCATCGCCACCTGTGTTCAATAGAACCGCTCAGGTCCGAGAAGTTGGGGCCTCGCCGCAAGGCGAGTGTTTTCTAAGACCCAGGGTAGCCCCACCTGGGCACGTAGCCATCATGGACGCTGTATTTGCGGAATTTCTCCGGCTTCGCTACCCAAAGCTCACTTCCGAGTTTCAGGCCTTCAAGGCCGATCACACCGCGAGCCCTCTCGTGGACTCCGCCGAGCTCGCTGCTCCTGCGTCGCCTGTACCTGCGTGCAAAGCTTCTGCATCGAGCACCGCAGCCTCCGTCGTGCCTGCCGTTCCCGCGTCGCCTATACTGGCGAGTAAAACTGCTGCGTCGTCCGCCGTGGTCACCGTTCCAGCAGCGCGATCATCCGCGGCCTCCGTCGCACCCTCCAAAACACCTACTCGTAGGTCACCTGCGCCCGCCTCCTCGTCCTCCGACTCTGACTCGGAGATGGAGGTCGACCTCGCCCCCGCCTCATCGACGGATGGATTCACCCTGGTGCAAAAGGGTAAGAAGCGTGCCGCGGAGTCTCGAGCTCCCGCGGCCGCTAAAATTAGCAAAGCCGCGAACGCGTCGCGCCCCCGCCCTCAGACTCCCGTTGCGCCTCCAGCCCGTGCCACTCCGTCGCCGCGTCCGGTGGCACAAAATAAAACCCAGACCCCTCCCCCGGTAATCCTTCAAGAGAAGGCAGCTTGGGAACGAGTTTCCCTGGCCCTTAAGGCCAAAAATATCAATTTCACGAATGCCCGTAACCTCGCGAACGGCATTCAAATTAAGGTTCGAACACCCGACGACCATAGGGCCCTCTCTTCTTACCTCCGTAAGGAGCGTATAAGTTTCCACACGTATACGCTCCAGGAGGAGCGCGAACTCCGTGCCGTTATACGTGGCATCCCTAAAGAGTTGGATGCCGAGCTCGTTAAGGCCGACCTTCTCGAACAAGGCCTACCGGTTAACTCCGTACACCGCATGCATACAGGCCGCGGAAGGGAGCCATATAATATGGTTCTCGTCGCCCTCCAGCCTACCCCCGAGGGTAAGCAAATATTCAACATCCGAACGGTCTGTAGCCTTTCCGGAATCGCAGTCGAAACCCCACACAAGAAAGGCACACCTAGCCAGTGCCATAACTGCCAATTATACGGGCATTCTTCCCGTAACTGTCACGCGCGCCCCCGATGCGTCAAGTGCTTAGGCGATCACGCCACGGCCCTATGCACTCGCGATCAAAAAACCGCGACGGAACCGCCTAGCTGCGTCCTGTGTCGAACACAGGGTCACCCCGCAAATTACCGCGGATGCCCCCGAGCCCCTAAAATAAATCGACGCGTCGCCCGCCAAAACCGCCTCCGAGCTTCCGGCCCAGACATCAAAGCCTCGGCACCCTCTATGTCGCAGGCTAAGCCAGCGTTCGTTCCGGCGCCGGTGCCCAGTGTCTCGGCCTGGGCGAAACCGCTGCCGTACACGAACACGGCTACAACTCCCTCCTCCGCAATTCGTCCCGCCCCCGCGACTCGTCCCTCTCCCGCGACTTGCCCTCCGACCGCGTCCGACAATCTCGCTTTAGCGATCGACTTCTTTCAGTCGATCAACTTTGAGCGCGTTAACGCTTTGGGCGACGCCATTCGCGCTGCCTCCACTGCACAACACTTTATCGCCGTTGTGCAAGAATACGCCGACGTATACGCGTCATTAAATACGTACGTCCTCCCCTCACTCCGCCGGTAATCAATGGCGTATATAAGTAGAATAAAGCCCCTATCCGTAACGATAGGATTTTTTAACGCTTACGGTCTCGCAAATCAACGTGATCAGGTTTCTGACTTTTTGCGTGACCATCAAATTGATATATTTTTAGTGCAGGAGACCCTACTTAAGCCCGCGCGCCGTGACCCTAAAATCGCGAACTATAACATGGTCAGGAACGACAGGCTCTCTGCTCGTGGTGGTGGTACCGTCATTTACTATAGAAGAGCCCTGCATTGCGTCCCGCTCGATCCTCCCGCGCTCGCTAATATCGAAGCATCAGTGTGCCGAATCTCACTGACGGGACACGCGCCGATCGTTATCGCGTCCGTTTATCTTCCACCGGATAAGATCGTTCTAAGCAGTGATATCGAGGCGCTGCTCGGCATGGGGAGCTCTGTCATTCTGGCGGGCGACCTAAATTGTAAACACATCAGGTGGAACTCACACACTACAACCCCGAATGGCAGGCGGCTTGACGCGTTAGTCGATGATCTCGCCTTCGATATCGTCGCTCCGCTAACCCCGACTCACTACCCGCTAAATATCGCGCATCGCCCGGATATACTCGACATAGCGTTATTAAAAAACGTAACTCTGCGCTTACACTCGATCGAAGTAGTTTCAGAGTTAGATTCAGACCACCGTCCCGTCGTTATGAAGCTCGGTCGCGCTCCCGATTCCGTTCCCGTCACGAGGACTGTGGTGGATTGGCACACGCTGGGCATCAGCCTGGCTGAATCCGATCCACCATCGCTCCCGTTTAGCCCGGACTCTACCCCGTCTCCTCAGGATACCGCTGAAGCCATAGACATCTTAACGTCACACATCACCTCGACATTAGATAGGTCATCGAAACAAGTTGTAGCGGAGGACTTCCTTCACCGCTTCAAATTGTCCGACGATATTAGGGAACTCCTTAGAGCTAAGAACGCCTCGATACGCGCCTACGACAGGTATCCTACCGCGGAAAATCGAATTCGAATGCGTGCCCTACAACGCGACGTAAAGTCTCGCATCGCCGAAGTCCGAGATGCCAGATGGTCTGATTTCTTAGAAAGACTCGCGCCCTCTCAAAGGTCTTACTACCGCTTAGCTCGTACTCTCAAATCGGATACGGTAGTAACTATGCCCCCCCTCGTAGGCCCCTCAGGCCGACTCGCGGCGTTCGATGATGATGAAAAAGCAGAGCTGCTGGCCGATACATTGCAAACCCAGTGCACGCCCAGCACTCAATCCGTGGACCCTGTTCATGTAGAATTAGTAGACAGTGAGGTAGAACGCAGAGTCTCCTTGCCACCCTCGGACGCGTTACCACCCGTCACCCCGATGGAAGTTAAAGACTTGATCAAAGACCTACGTCCTCGCAAGGCTCCCGGTTCCGACGGTATATCGAACCGCGTTATTAAACTTCTACCCGTCCAACTCATCGTGATGTTGGCATCTATTTTCAATGCCGCTATGGCGAACTGTATCTTTCCCGCGGTGTGGAAAGAAGCGGACGTTATCGGCATACATAAACCCGGTAAACCAAAAAATCATCCGACGAGCTACCGCCCGATTAGCCTCCTCATGTCTTTAGGCAAACTGTATGAGCGTCTGCTCTACAAACGCCTCAGAGACTTCGTCTCATCCAAGGGCATTCTCATCGATGAACAATTCGGATTCCGTACAAATCACTCATGCGTTCAACAGGTGCACCGCCTCACGGAGCACATTCTTGTGGGGCTTAATCGACCAAAACCGTTATACACGGGAGCTCTCTTCTTCGACGTCGCAAAAGCGTTCGACAAAGTCTGGCACAACGGTTTGATTTTCAAACTATTCAACATGGGCGTGCCGGATAGTCTCGTGCTCATCATACGGGACTTCTTGTCGAACCGCTCTTTTCGATATCGAGTCGAGGGAACCCGCTCCTCCCCACGATCTCTCACAGCTGGAGTCCCGCAAGGCTCTGTCCTCTCACCCCTCCTATTTAGCTTATTCGTTAACGATATTCCCCGGTCGCCGCCGACCCATTTAGCTTTATTCGCCGACGACACGACTGTTTACTATTCCAGTAGAAACAAGTCCCTAATCGCGAAGAAGCTTCAGAGCGCAGCCCTAGCCCTAGGACAGTGGTTCCGAAAATGGCGCATAGACATCAACCCAGCGAAAAGTACTGCGGTGCTATTTCAGAGGGGAAGCTCCACACGGATTTCCTCCCGTATTAGGAGGAGGAATCTCACACCCCCGATTACTCTCTTTAGTCAATCCATACCCTGGGCCAGGAAGGTCAAGTACCTGGGCGTTACCCTGGATGCATCGATGACATTCCGCCCGCATATAAAATCAGTCCGTGACCGTGCCGCGTTTATTCTCGGTAGACTCTACCCCATGATCTGTAAGCGGAGTAAAATGTCCCTTCGGAACAAGGTGACACTTTACAAAACTTGCATAAGGCCCGTCATGACTTACGCGAGTGTGGTGTTCGCTCACGCGGCCCGCACACACATAGACACCCTTCAATCTCTACAATCCCGCTTTTGCAGGTTAGCCGTCGGAGCTCCGTGGTTCGTGAGGAACGTTGACCTACACGACGACCTGGGCCTCGAATCTATCCAGAAATACATGAAGTCAGCCTCGGAACGGTACTTCGATAAGGCTATGCGTCATGATAATCGCCTTATCGTAGCCGCCGCTGACTACTCCCCGAATCCTGATCATGCAGGAGCCAGTCACCGTCGACGCCCTAGACACGTCCTTACGGATCCCTCAGATCCAATAACGTTTGCACTAGACGCCTTCAGCTCTAGGAGCAGGCTTAGGGACCTCGGTAACCGTACTCGTCGAACTCGACAAAGAGTTCGCCGTGCAACCTAACCCATGAATCAGCTCGCTGAGTTTCTCGCCGGATCTTCTCAGCGGGTCGCGATTCCGATCCGGTAGTAGATTCATTCGCGAAGCAGTTACTCTTGAGTTGTTAGGCCTCCTTCGGAGGCGCTCGGGTAGCTGTTAGCAAATCCCACCCCTCCTGGCTGAGCCTTTGCTCGCCCACCTGTCCTGGTGAAACTGGAAAGGCCTCCGGGCCACCAGTAATCCTTCAATCATAAAAAAAAAAAAAAAAAAAAAAAAAAAAAAAAAGATGAAAGCCTGTTTTGAAACGTCCTTTGCCTAAAACTATGCCAAGGGTCAAAACTTGAAAGCAAGTTTTTTTTTGTATTTTCATGAACTGTTCCCATCATGTGCGAATTATTATGCATAATAAAAGTCTAACCCTCAAATCTTCTTCGCTTGAACCCTGTCCTTATCTCACTATGTGGGGTCGGAACAGAATTTCGACTATTACCATTTGGGCCTATTATAGATCCTCTCTCCACTCTCATCCTTCTCTCGTATATTCTCGTTCACAAAGTAATTCCAAGTAATTTTACAACACCCCTAGGAGTGTAGCCCTCAAATAAGTTTGCGTCAGTACAGGTGGTAGGTATTGTAAGCCAATATGGTCACAATACTCTGCCTATTTCGTAGCCTTTGCAGTAAAAACAGAACGCATATCGCATAACAATGCACTCTTGTTTGAAGGAGAGGAGATAAACGTTATACAATATAATGATTTTAGGCAAGAAGAAAGGCGATAAAAAACTTAATGTTGTCAATCATATTATTATTTTCAATGCAATTTTGCCTATAAAAGGCTTCTAATAACGTTCGAACCGTCTATCTAATGTGACATAGCATCGGCTTTAGGACCTGTGGCAGAGTTAAGACATTTTGCTAAGATTCAATTTCGTTTCATTGTCCCTTTAAGGTTGAGTATATTCATTTTTTGAATGCAGTTTGACGATTATCGCATTGCGTGGTTTGCAGCCACTTATCCGATTGGAAAGTCTACGGAGAGCACATATATTGCGAATTTACCTTCTTTTTTTATTGTCCTTGTAGGCAGACGAGCATACCTGATGGTGAGTGGTTACCGTCGCCCATGGACTTCAGCAATGCCAGAGGCAGAGCCAAGCCGCTGCCTACCGCTAAATACCATTATACCTAATAAACATTATAGAGGGGTATTCCGTTTTTTAGACATTTTTGCAACTTTACAGGAGAGTCATTTAAAATTTAAAAATTTGACAAAATATCATACATACCAAAAACGTTCTTCGACTATTTCAATTCAGTAAGCTTAATTGAAGTTCAGTTAAGAACGTCGAACTGTGGATGCTATTAAAAAATAAAACGCACCTTTAATTACAAATATAAACCTCGCGTATTAAAAATATTATAATATAAAAAAATATTAAAAATATTATAAAACTATTCAAATCACTTTTTTAATTTCAGGTATGACCGTGGTGGTGTCGTTTTTGATAGTAGTTGGGTTTTTCGGATACTGGGGCTTCGGCGAAAGCTCCAGGTCGCCTGTAACTCTGAATTTTCCATCAGAAATGTGAGTATTGTTGCCAACAAAGACACATAAAAATTACGATAAAATGGCCAGTATTTAAAACGGCAACTTCGTAGGTAAAGACCTGTTATAATTGGATAAGTCTCCGAAACTCTGCGATGAATTAAATAGATTTTGTTTTTGCGTAGATGGCTGGATATGCTCACAGCCCACCTGGTGTTAAGTAGTTACTGGAGCCCATAGATATCTACGACGTAAACGCGCCACGCACCTTGAGATATAAGTTCTAAGGTCTCAAGTATAGTTACAACAGCTACCCCGCCCTTCAAACCGAAACGCATTACTGCTTCACGGTAGAAAGAGGCAGGGCGGTGGTAGGTACCTACCCGCGCGGACTCACAAGAGGTCCTACCACCAGATTAAACAAGGTTGTAAGTCCTTTAGTTGTATCTGAAAGTAATTCTCTTATTCTTTTCAGTTTCGCTACAATAATGAAGTGCCTAATGGCTGTCATGATCTTCGTAACCTTCGCCTTGAACTTCTGGGCTCCTTTCAATTTGGTGTGGCACTATGTGTCGAAGAAGCACGACCCTAAAAAGCACTGGCTGTGGGAGAGACTATACCGAGGCTCATTCATTATTGTCATCACAGCCATTGCTATCGCCTTCCCCAATATTGGAAATTTGATGGGATTGGTAAGTTGATCAGATGCATGATAAATTCAAGGGCGATAGTATGCCAACTTCAAAAGCCCATTTACCGCAACTCTCACATATTGAATTGTAATTATATGAGTAGGGTAGAACGAATTATTGATATGCCAATAATGTCTGAGAGGGTTAACGTATAGATAGATACCATATTATTATTATATTTCGGTCAAGTATACCTGACGTCTATAGACGAAAACAAAGGTATTGATAAAACATTTAGTATTTGTCAAAAACCAAACATATCTTTGCTTACTTAGCTGACCGATCTTCTAATTTGACTTTGATCTCATCACTACCAAACTAGAAGATCCGCTAGGGCAGTCTGAATCTCATTACAGCCGTTTCGGAGTATGTAGAGATTTAAAATTGGTGGTCACTGGAAAGGTCGAGGGCAAGCGACCAAGAGGCAAGAACCCGACCCGTTGGACGGACCAGATTCGTGCAACCCTGGATACCACAGTGCACAATGCTCTGCACTCAGCTGCAGATAGGAACAGATGGCGGTGCATTATAAAACACAAACTGTTTCAAGGCCATGACCACGACCCTCAGTAATGAGGAAACCAACGCAAGGAGGAGGAGAGAGATTTAAAGCGTTTACTCGTCGACTCAGAAGTCGTTGGGGCCTAAAGGATAAGGCGTCCGGTGCATTCGTGTTGAGCGATGCACCGATATTCGAATCCCAGGGGGGTACCAATTTTTCTAATGAAATACGTACTCAACAAATGTTCACGATTGACTTCCACGGTGAAGGAATAACATCGTGTAATAAAAATCAAACCCGCAAAATTATAAATTGCGTAATTACTGGTGGTAGGACCTAGTCCGCGTGGATAGGTACCACCGCCCTATCTATTTCTGCCGTGAAGCAGTAATGCGTTTCGGTTTGAAGGGTAGAGCAGCCGTTGTAACTTACAACTTATATCTCAAGGTGGGTGGCGCATTTACGTTGTAGATGTCTATGGGCTCCAGTAACCACCTAAGACCAAGTGGGCTGTGAGGTCATCCACTCATCTAAGCAATAAAAAATAAATAAATAAATAAAATATTTTTGCCCTATGTGTTTTAGGAATATTTACCACAGAAGGAAACGTTGGCTTCATTATTGCATGCAATTATATTCTGCATCTCTTTTCACAGCTAGGAGCGTTCTGCCTATCCAACATGGGCTTTATATTCCCAGCTATCATAGAGCTGTTAGTTGTTTGGGAGGATCCGGGTCTCGGGAAATACCGATGGCGTTTATGGAAGAATGTATTCGTTTTGTTAATAGGAATCCTCCTTTTCATAGCGGGTACTTATTCAAACGTCAAAGGTTTGATAGCTAACTTATAGCTCAAACGATGTACCAAAATATATAAAGTTAAGTATTTAATTAAATGTAAATTATAGTTTTATGTGAAATTTGTTTTATTTTTGCAATTGCATTTTTTTGCTGTTTTTTTTTTTTTTTATGATTGAAACTTTACTGGTGGCCCGAAGGCCTTTCCAGTTTCACCAGGACAGGTGGGCGAGCAAAGGCTCAGCCAAGAGGGGTGGGATTTGCTAACAACTGCCCGAGCGCCTCCGAAGGAGACCTAACAACTCAAGAGCAATTGTTTCGCGAATGAATCTACTACCGGATCGGAATCGCGACCCGCTGAGAAGATCCGGCGAGAAACTCAGCGGGCTGATGCATGGGTTAGGTTGCACGTCGACCTCTTTGTCGAGTTCGACGAGTACGGTTACCGGGGTCCCTAAGCCTGCCCCTAGTATTAGAGCTGAAGGCATCTAATGCAAAGGTTATTGGATCTGATGGATCCGTAAGGACGTGTCTAGGGCGTCGACGGTGACTGGCTCCTGCATGATCAGGATTCGGGGAGTAGTCAGCGGCGGCAACGATAAGGCGATTATCATGACGCATAGCCTTATCGAAGTATCGTTCCGACGCTGACTTCATGTATTTCCGAATTGATTCGAGGCCCAGGTCGTCGTGTAGGTCAACGTTCCTCACGAACCACGGAGCCCCGACAGCTAACCTGCAAAAGCGGGATTGTAGGGATTGGAGGGTGTCTATGTGTGTGCGGGCCGCGTGAGCAAACACCACACTCGCGTAAGTCATGACGGGCCTTATGCAAGTTTTGTAAAGTGTCACCTTGTTCCGAAGGGACATTTTACTCCGCTTACAGATCATGGGGTAGAGTCTACCGAGAATAAACGCGGCACGGTCACGGACTGATTTTATATGCGGGCGGAATGTCATCGATGCATCCAGGGTAACGCCCAGGTACTTGACCTTCCTGGCCCAGGGTATGGGTTGTCTAAAGAGAGTAATCGGGGGTGTGAGATTCCTCCTCCTAATCCGGGAGGAAATCCGTGTGGAGCTTCCCCTCTGAAATAGCACCGCAGTACTTTTCGCTGGGTTGATGTCTATGCGCCATTTTCGGAACCACTGTCCTAGGGCTAGGGCTGCGCTCTGAAGCTTCTTCGCGATTAGGGACTTATTTCTACTAGAATAGTAAACAGTCGTGTCGTCGGCGAATAAAGCTAAATGGGTCGGCGGCGACCGGGGAATATGGTTGACGAATAAGCTAAATAGGAGGGGTGAGAGGACAGAGCCTTGCGGGACTCCAGCTGTGAGAGGTCGTGGGGAGGAGCGGGTTCCCTCGACTCGATATCGAAAAGAGCGGTTCGACAAGAAGTCCCGTATGATGAGCACGAGACTATCCGGCACGCCCATGTTGAATAGTTTGAAAATCAAACCATTGTGCCAGACTTTGTCGAACGCTTTTGCGACGTCGAAGAAGAGAGCTCCCGTGTATAACGGTTTTGGTCGATTAAGCCCCACAAGAATGTGCTCCGTGAGGCGGTGCACCTGTTGAACGCATGAGTGATTTGTACGGAATCCGAATTGTTCATCGATGAGAATGCCCTTGGATGAGACGAAGTCTCTGAGGCGTTTGTAGAGCAGACGCTCATACAGTTTGCCTAGAGACATGAGGAGGCTAATCGGGCGGTAGCTCGTCGGATGATTTTTTGGTTTACCGGGTTTATGTATGCCGATAACGTCCGCTTCTTTCCACACCGCGGGAAAGATACAGTTCGCCATAGCGGCATTGAAAATAGATGCCAACATCACGATGAGTTGGACGGGTAGAAGTTTAATAACGCGGTTAGATATACCGTCGGAACCGGGAGCCTTGCGAGGACGTAGATCTTTGATCGAGTCTTTAACTTCTATCGGGGTGACGGGTGGTAACGCATCCGATGGTGGCAAGGAGGCTCTGCGTTCTACCTCACTGTCTACTAATTCTACATGAAAAGGGTCTTTTTTGCTGTTTGGTTATTGAGAAACTATGGTTACTATGCCGAGGAATTCAGTATATTGCCGAACCGAGTCAAAATCTTTAATTATATTAAAATGTGCTATTAGAAATCTAGGTGTAAGTAAATTGTACAGAGGAAAAAATGTTGCACTTTCGCCATGTCTAGTTTGTTTTCTGCTATATTAATAAACTATTTTTCTACTGCGTTATCGACTTCAATCTCTTCTCAATACTTCGATTCATTAATTCCTTAATTAATACCCGACTGACTTTGATGCAAATTTTTAAAATACGCCATAATTGGGTACGCTTGTAAGTAGACAAGAAGATGCCGAATAAAACTTAATCGATAAACAGAACCCACTGAGTTTCTCGCCAGTTCTTCATAGTTTAACCGTTCCGGTGATAAATTCAGACGAAGCACGGCTCTTGATAAGGCAGATGTTAGTAAGTTCTTCCAAGCTGAGCCACGTTAGTTGACCCATCAATCAAGGTGAAGCCAGAATAGGTCCTCGAGACAAAAAGCAAACGGTAAATTATTAGGTCTTTACCAACCCCAGTCAGTTTTTCAGCTAAGCGTCCGCTCTCGCCGAGAAAAGACAGCTAAGACTGGTTCAGACATATTTCTGCACCTCACAAATGACGCCGAACGGGCAATCTTTTCACTGGTGGTAGGACCTCTTGTGATTCCGTACGGGTAGGTACCACCACCCCGCCTATTTCTGCCGTGAAGCAGTAATGCGTTTCGGTTTGAAGGGTGGGGTAGCCGTTGTAACTATACTGAGACCTTAGAACTTATATCTCAAGGTGGGTGGCGCATTTACATTGTAGATGTCTATGGGCTCCAGTAACCACTTAACACCAGGTGGGCTGTGAGCTCGTCCACCCAATTAAGCAATAAAAAAAAAGAAAAATCAACAGCGTCACAACACATCACGTCTGCTCATCCCAAGTCAAAAATATTCTTGGTACACTAGCTGTTACCGACAAGCAGATTCTGATATTCAATTCAGTAGGTTTAAATTATATTTGTAACATAGTACTGGGGAACCGGAGATAAAAATCACAAGAATATTAATATCAGAATCACATTTTATAGTCTCGTCGTTTAAATATTAATAAGGTCACCTAAGTAAATCAATTTCACTGTTGTTTTAATCAATTAATTCCACGAACGCGTGGAACCTTTAAGTTTTAATCTGCGTCCAGAATTTTCAACGCAATGCACGTTTTATTCGTGATAACAGCTTTTATTATCACAGATATTAGTGGAAATGAGGTATGTTCAATTTTTTATTCACGTCCAATATTATTTATTTTTATTTTACTGTTAGTAGAGTATATTGTGTGTCCGCGGTGATGTAACCATTTGGTCTATTTCTGCCACGAAGCAATTTGGCTCTCCGTTTTGAAGAGTGCTGCAGTTATACAACACAGCCTTCGTATGGGTAGCGGTATTCAAGGTTTAAGCTCCTCGGACCGGTGATAAGACGTCTTGTAAGTCCGCACAGGTAGGTACCATACCCCACCTATTTCTGCCGTGAAGCAGTAATATGTTTCGGTTTAAAGGGTGGGGCAGCCGTTGTATTATTAAAGCTGTGACCTTACAACTCGTGTCTCGAGATGGGTGGCGGCATTTTAAGTTGTAGATGTCTATGGGCTCCGGTAAACTACTTATCACCAGGTGGGCCGTGGAATTAAAAACCTTGCTTTAAGATAAGTTTTTTAAGGAAACATGAGCGACCTATAGTCATTTTAAATTTGATTCATGAACCTTTTTATAAATACAAACGTTTTTTTTAGACAACAACTGAACGATTGTCCAAGATAATTCGTATAGTAATTTCTAAGCCAGAAACGGACAGCGAAATTGTCTTAGATGATAATGACGGAAATAAAATATCGAGCGAGGTTACGAGAATTCAACACGAAACGTATCCGAATGATTATGATGATGCTATTTCAAAATCAGGCTACGACGGAGATTACTCTTTAGAAGAATTTGCTGAAACATTTAAATATGAACAAGAGGGAGCAGAGAAAATACAGAAAAAAGAACAATTTCTGAACGATGTAAACAATATTGCGAGATCCCTAAACGTTTTAGTGAATGTCGATAAAATTGATGTTATTAATGATTCTACGAAGAAATCTGATGATTCTAGGTCCGATTTAAATAACAGAAGATCTAGTTTTGGGCAAACGAAGCACGATCATGACGTGAATCCTGGGGTAGTTCTGTTTTACGCACCCGTCCTTTACTGTCTCACGCCACAAGGTAAATCTCAGAACTAGAATTAATCGTATTGGATAAATACCTCCAGTTTCCGAAGTGCGTCTTGGAATGAAACATTCATCCGAACCTCCTGTTGGAATTCGAAACTGCTCTTGACCTGGGACGACTCACACCATACTTGCCGATTTGCGGCACGTGATAACTTAACTTAGACAGCTAATTAAACTGTTCCATATCCTAAGTGCTATCTAGTTCCCAGAATAATCAAATCATTGTTCCATACCCTAAGTAGGTATCCAGATCCCAGAATAATCAAATCGCTCAGCCAATAGACCTACGGTAATTTGACTATGTCACTAGCAAATTCATGTTGCCCAATTATCATAATATCTTTCTTTTGTTGTAGATTGACAGAGAACCGCCTGGTATTAAGTGGGTAGCCGAGACCATAGACATAAAGATGTCAATGACCCCACCCTATTAAAACAGACAGTTTAAGATCAATTGGTTTGCATAACGAACCCAATCTTCAATTAGCAGAATGTAATTGTTTCAAAACAGATATAAGTTGAATGGTTGTTCAATCGACGTTAAGGAATCAAAGTTAAAAAGTGTAATTACCACAAACGAAAAACCTTAGGGCAAATATAATTTTTTTTATTGCTTGGATGGGTGGACGAGCTCTTAGCCGACCTGGTGTTAAGTGGTTACCGGAGCCCATAGATATCTACAACGTAAATGCGCCACCCAAGCTGAAATATAAGTTCTAAGGTCTCAGTACAATTACAACGGTTACCCCACCCTTCAAACTGAAACGCATTACTGCTTCACGGCAGAAATAGGCAGGATGGCGGTACCTACCCGTGCGGATCCACAAGACGTCCTACCACCAGTGAATACAAACAAACCACATGTCATATTTTTGGGCAATTACAAAATAATATTCGTGTCTAAAGAACTTAAATTGAAATATGAATAAGGTTTAGTGATGTTAGTAACAGTTCGAACAATCAAGTTACAGAGTTAAAGGCGCGATGCATTTATTAATTTGTCTTCAGATCATTTGATATCGAGAAGGGTTTGACCATATAGTCAGCCATTCTTGTCAATATTTGATTCAAGATATCTACTACAAGATATACTACCAATGGTCATATAATAATTAGAGTCAAAAGGCGATAAGTGCGTTGTCCCTTGCTCCAGTATTTTTATCAATAAAACTGTAGTGTACTTTATCGCGTCATCCATGATTTTTTCAGGGCACACAAGAATTTGCGAAAAATATACCAATCCAGGGATATATCGTTCACGGCATTTCTTCCAAAAGGCTTTGCTGTCGCCAATCAAGTTGCCACTGAGACATCATCACCACGAACCGATGTTGCCAATTAACAGGATCGTATTACCTTCATTGACGAGTAAAGAATATAGGAAAAATCTAAAAGATCATACCTTTGATTCGGTGTATGGTTCTAAAAGACATTCAAATCGCATTTGCGCTGTTGGCCAACAAAATTACCCGAATTCATACGATACTGTGCAATGTTAAATGGCATCTTTGGTTACATTCAGGCAATGTTCAAGCTCTGTAGAATTTAATTTGATTCACATCTTTACGTAATATACAAAAGCGAACCGTGCGTTATTTTTATTTAAATCTAAAATCCTTCAGACGTTACCCGTCGGTCCTTGATAGTGCTAGGATGATAAAATCATATCTAAAGTACCAACAACTGTGTGCGAGAACTTAAATCACGAACAAACTGTGACTTGAACGATTAAAGCGCCGTGCTTTTTCCCTACCGATTCGCTGATACTCTAAGGGGCTATTCCTCGCGGACGGGTAAGTTAGCCCACGGGCTCAACTTGAGAGAGAGCTAACACTAGCCCTAGCAAGAGCAGTGAATCGCAGAAATCGCACCCCCAATGAGAAAACCCAGCGAGAAACTCATTGGGTAAGCGTCGCCGTCGTGCCCTAAAGGCGAAGATGCCTGATGCACTTGTGAGTGTCAAGTGTCAGTCAACTTGATGTGTCAAGCGATGTGACTATTGCAATGTTAAAAGCCCTAGAAACTATATACATGGAAATATACTCATACCTACTGTTGGCGGAATGTGAAATATGCCTCCACGAGTAGGATTCATCTTATCTTATCTTATACCTTTAAACGAGCAATTCTTGTATAATATATATAATCTGAATCTCGGAAATGGCTCCAACGATTTTCATAAAATTTAGTATACAGGGGATTTCGGGGGTGATAAACTGATCTAGCTACGATTATTTTCAGAAAATGTTATTTTATTCGTGTTTTCAATAATCAACTCTTCCCGACATCTATTGGCGAATAATAATACTATTTTTCTTAATTGAGGGCAACTAACTGCTTTAAAGACACAACAAGATGGCGTTGTAAAAAAAAACCGAGCAAAGCTCGGTCATCATCTAATTTAAATATAGGCAGAAGAGGACGTTCCTTCTGATATTAAGTGGTCTTCGTCGCTCATAGACGTGGTCAGTCCGAGTCATCACGCCTAAATACCGCCGCCCTGTCTATTTATGTAGCAAGGCTATCTACATTTCGGTTTAAGAATGGAACAGCGGTTATATAACTCAATTGAGATTTAACCTCAGGTGGCGGCATATATTTCTGTGATGGCCCAAAGTTTAATACTAGATAAGCCGCCCACGCGTCTATCGTGCCAATAGTATTATTAGGTCATAGGCTATTAGTATTAGATTATCATTTGTTTAGTCATAAGCTCTTCACAAACCACGTCGGACTATTCTGTAATACTTCTGATCTCTTCTCATCTCGAGTGATGTAGGTAATTAACTTTTTAATATCTTAATGAGTTACAAAACTTTGATGACTAGATTAAACTATTTAATATTATTAAGCACTAAATAAAAGTCATTTTCAGCTCAACAAAGTTAAATCTAACGACTCAACAAAAGTATTGTGACATCCCAGATTTGTCCCTATTCCAACTCTAGTCTCTATTCCCCCAATCTACTGTACTTAAATAATATAATTATATATTCCGCTCACGAGATTATTCGATACTTACATGCGTTCGGTCGTACTATAAAATCAATTTAGTGTCTTATATCGCTAAATTATCGTAATCGCCGATATAAATCCTAAATCCGAAACTATATCTAATATCCGTATTTCCCTTGGGGTGTTTCAAGAATATTCTAGACATCTTTGTAGTGCGCATAGTGTAAGAAAGAAATGAATGTATATCTATCATAACCTATTAAAACAGAATGCCCGTTGTCAGCGTGTTGTTTGATTGATAATATGTAACGCTGAGTTATCGGAACACTGCCATTTTATTATCATATCAATTCGCATTACTTTTGGATAACCAAATGATAATGGAACCTATGCTACGAACCGTTAGGTTGATATTACTCTAACCTATGATTTAGTATTACGTCATAATTAAAATATACTTAAAAAATGCAATTGGATAAACAAGACTCGTTAGCTCAGCGGTTAGAGCAGCCCGTCTGAAACATGGTAGAGGTGGTCGGGGGTTCAAATCCCTCACGAGTCGATTTTTGCGATCTGAATAGGATTATGTTTTTTTTTATTGCTTAGATTGGTGGACGAGCTCACAGCCCACCTGATGTTAAGTGGTTACTGGAGCCCATAGACATCCACAACGTAAATGCGCCACCCACCTTGAGATACAAGTTCTAAGGTCTCAAGTATAGTAACGACGGCTGCCCCACCCTTCAAACCGCAAAACACATTACTGCTTCACAGCAAAAATAGGCGGGGCGATGGTACCTACGCGAACGGACTCACAAGAGGTCCTACCACCAGTAATTATGCAAATTATAATTTTGCAGGTTTAATTTTTATTACACGATGTTATTCCTTCACCGTGGAAGTCAATCGTAAACATTTGTCCAGTACGTATTTCATTAGAAAAATTGGTATCTGCCTGCGGGATTCGAACACCGGTGCATCGCTAGATACGAATGCAATGGACGTCTTATCCGTTAAGCCACGACGACTAAGCGACGGTGTTTTTTAACATTCTCCATAATAACAATCGCAGGTGGTTTAAACTGGTAACTACATTCCCGATCCTGCGGACCGAATGGAAAGCAGTAGACGTCGCCCCAAGCACGTCATTTTGGATCCTCCTGATCCACTAACGGTGCTTTTAGGTACCTCAAGCACCGGTCATCGTTTTCGTCGAACCCGTCGCTCGCGACGAAGGGCTCGACGAGTAAATTAACCCTCAGACACGGCCCACTAAGTTTCTCGCCGGATCTTCTTAGTGGGTCGCGCTTCCGATCCGGTGGTAGATTCTGCGAAGCACGGCTTGCTAGGGTTCATGTTAGCAACGTCGTCAGGTTTGAGCCCCGTGAGCTCACCTACTAGTTAAGGTTACGCTGATATAGCCTCCCAAGGCTCTCAGCTTAGGTAGGAAAAAAAAGAAAAAGAAGGTTTAAGCTAATGGGGATAAAGCGAAGTCGATCTTAACCTTCAGACTAGTTCGAGCCTAGAATAACACCACCCCTCTCTTTCCGAGGGCATCGCAAAAGACGACTAAGAAATTCTCATGAGAATGTTCAGTCAATACTTTGAACATTATACCACGCTGGTATATGGTATATGACCTCATGCGCAACGTTTTGAATAGTGAGCATCCTGTATATATGACAATTTGAGACTTCAACCTTTTATCTTGAGGTATCACTCACTCACCTTCCTGTAGTCTTTTCGTTCTTATTTTCTTCGGTAAATTAGAATATATTAATTTTATTAGGAGGGCAACGTGCTGTAGATACAAATAAACACAAGAGTCGATACTACTCGCAAGATTTGAAGTCGTCATGGCCTAAAGGATAAGACGCCGGGTGCGTTCGTTTTTTTTTTTTTTTTGATTGTAGGATTACTGGTGGCCCGGAGGCCTTTCCAGTTTCACCAGGACAGGTGGGCGAGCAAAGGCTCAGCCAGGAGGGGTGGGATTTGCTAACAGCTATCCGAGCGCCTCCGAAGGAGACCTAACAACTCAAGAGTAGCTGCTTCGCGAATGAATCTACTACCGGATCGGAATCGCGACCCGCTGAGAAGATCCGGCGAGAAACTCAGCGAGCTGATTCATTAGGTTGCACGGCGAACTCTTTGTCGAGTTCGACGAGTACGGTTACCGAGGTCCCTAAGCCTGCTCCTAGAGCTGAAGGCGTCTAGTGCAAACGTTATTGGATCTGAGGGATCCGTAAGGACGTGTCTAGGGCGTCGACGGTGACTGGCTCCTGCATGATCAGGATTCGGGGAGTAGTCAGCGGCGGCTACGATAAGGCGATTATCATGACGCATAGCCTTATCGAAGTACCGTTCCGTTGACTTCATGTATTTCTGGATAGATTCGAGGCCCAGGTCGTCGTGTAGGTCAACGTTCCTCACGAACCACGGAGCTCCGACGGCTAACCTGCAAAAGCGGGATTGTAGAGATTGAAGGGTGTCTATGTGTGTGCGGGCCGCGTGAGCGAACACCACACTCGCGTAAGTCATGACGGGCCTTATGCAAGTTTTGTAAAGTGTCACCTTGTTCCGAAGGGACATTTTACTCCGCTTACAGATCATGGGGTAGAGTCTACCGAGAATAAACGCGGCACGGTCACGGACTGATTTTATATGCGGGCGGAATGTCATCGATGCATCCAGGGTAACGCCCAGGTACTTGACCTTCCTGGCCCAGGGTATGGATTGACTAAAGAGAGTAATCGGGGGTGTGAGATTCCTCCTCCTAATACGGGAGGAAATCCGTGTGGAGCTTCCCCTCTGAAATAGCACCGCAGTACTTTTCGCTGGGTTGATGTCTATGCGCCATTTTCGGAACCACTGTCCTAGGGCTAGGGCTGCGCTCTGAAGCTTCTTCGCGATTAGGGACTTGTTTCTACTGGAATAGTAAACAGTCGTGTCGTCGGCGAATAAAGCTAAATGGGTCGGCGGCGACCGGGGAATATCGTTAACGAATAAGCTAAATAGGAGGGGTGAGAGGACAGAGCCTTGCGGGACTCCAGCTGTGAGAGGTCGTGGGGAGGAGCGGGTTCCCTCGACTCGATATCGAAAAGAGCGGTTCGACAAGAAGTCCCGTATGATGAGCACGAGACTATCCGGCACGCCCATGTTGAATAGTTTGAAAATCAAACCGTTGTGCCAGACTTTGTCGAACACTTTTGCGACGTCGAAGAAGAGAGCTCCCGTGTATAACGGTTTTGGTCGATTAAGCCCCACAAGAATGTGCTCCGTGAGGCGGTGCACCTGTTGAACGCATGAGTGATTTGTACGGAATCTGAATTGTTCATCGATGAGAATGCCCTTGGATGAGACGAAGTCTCTGAGGCGTTTGTAGAGCAGACGCTCATACAGTTTGCCTAAAGACATGAGGAGGCTAATCGGGCGGTAGCTCGTCGGATGATTTTTTGGTTTACCGGGTTTATGTATGCCGATAACGTCCGCTTCTTTCCACACCGCGGGAAAGATACAGTTCGCCATAGCAGCATTGAAAATAGATGCCAACATCACGATGAGTTGGACGGGTAGAAGTTTAATAACGCTGTTGGATATACCGTCGGAACCGGGAGCCTTGCGAGGACGTAGGTCTTTGATCAAGTCTTTAACTTCCATCGGGGTGACGGGTGGTAACGCATCCGAGGGTGGCAAGGAGGCTCTGCGTTCTACCTCACTGTCTACTAATTCTACATGAACAGGGTCCACGGATTGAGTGCTGGGCGTGCACTGGGTTTGCAATGTATCGGCCAGCAGCTCTGCTTTTTCATCATCATCGAACGCCGCGAGTCGGCCTGAGGGGCCTACGAGGGGGGGCATAGTTACTACCGTATCCGATTTGAGAGTACGAGCTAAGCGGTAGTAAGACCTTTGAGAGGGCGCGAGTCTTTCTAAGAAATCAGACCATCTGGCATCTCGGACTTCGGCGATGCGAGACTTTACGTCGCGTTGTAGGGCACGCATTCGAATTCGATTTTCCGCGGTAGGATACCTGTCGTAGGCGCGTATCGAGGCGTTCTTAGCTCTAAGGAGTTCCCTAATATCGTCGGACAATTTGAAGCGGTGAAGGAAGTCCTCCGCTACAACTTGTTTCGATGACCTATCTAATGTCGAGGTGATGTGTGACGTTAAGATGTCTATGGCTTCAGCGGTATCCTGAGGAGACGGGGTAGAGTCCGGGCTAAACGGGAGCGATGGTGGATCAGATTCAGCCAGGCTGATGCCCAGCGTGTGCCAATCCACCACAGTCCTCGTGACGGGAACGGAATCGGGAGCGCGACCGAGCTTCATAACGACGGGACGGTGGTCTGAATCTAACTCTGAAACTACTTCGATCGAGTGTAAGCGCAGAGTTACGTTTTTTAATAACGCTATGTCGAGTATATCCGGGCGATGCGCGATATTTAGCGGGTAGTGAGTCGGGGTTAGCGGAGCGACGATATCGAAGGCGAGATCATCGACTAACGCGTCAAGCCGCCTGCCATTCGGGGTTGTAGTGTGTGAGTTCCACCTGATGTGTTTACAATTTAGGTCGCCCGCCAGAATGACAGAGCTCCCCATGCCGAGCAGCGCCTCGATATCACTGCTTAGAACGATCTTATCCGGTGGAAGATAAACGGACGCGATAACGATCGGCGCGTGTCCCGTCAGTGAGATTCGGCACACTGATGCTTCGATATTAGCGAGCGCGGGAGGATCGAGCGGAACGCAATGCAGGGCTCTTCTATAGTAAATGACGGTACTACCACCACGAGCAGAGAGCCTGTCGTTCCTGACCATGTTATAGTTCGCGATTTTAGGGTCACGGCGCGCGGGCTTAAGTAGGGTCTCCTGCACTAAAAAGATATCAATTTGATGGTCACGCAAAAAGTCAGAAACCTGATCACGTTGATTTGCGAGACCGTAAGCGTTAAAAAATCCTATCGTTACGGATAGGGGCTTTATTCTACTTATATACGCCATTGATTACCGGCGGAGTGAGGGGAGGACGTACGTATTTAATGACGCGTATACGTCGGCGTATTCTTGCACAACGGCGATAAAGTGTTGTGCAGTGGAGGCAGCGCGAATGGCGTCGCCCAAAGCGTTAACGCGCTCAAAGTTGATCGACTGAAAGAAGTCGATCGCTAAAGCGAGATTGTCGGACGCGGTCGGAGGGCAAGTCGCGGGAGAGGGACGAGTCGCGGGGGCGGGACGAATTGCGGAGGAGGGAGTTGTAGCCGTGTTCGTGTACGGCAGCGGTTTCGCCCAGGCCGAGACACTGGGCACCGGCGCCGGAACGAACGCTGGCTTAGCCTGCGACACAGAGGGTGCCGAGGCTTTGATGTCTGGGCCGGAAGCTCGGAGGCGGTTTTGGCGGGCGACGCGTCGATTTATTTTAGGGGCTCGGGGGCATCCGCGGTAATTTGCGGGGTGACCCTGTGTTCGACACAGGACGCAGCTAGGCGGTTCCGTCGCGGTTTTTTGATCGCGAGTGCATAGGGCCGTGGCGTGATCGCCTAAGCACTAATCGCCTAAGCATCGGGGGCGCGCGTGACAGTTACGGGAAGAATTCCCGTATAATTGGCAGTTATGGCACTGGCTAGGTGTGCCTTTCTTGTGTGGGGTTTCGACTGCAATTCCGGAAAGGCTACAGACCGTTCGGATGTTGAATATTTGCTTACCCTCGGGGGTAGGCTGGAGGGCGACGAGAACCATATTATATGGCTCCCTTCCGCGGCCTGTATGCATGCGGTGCACTCCTGCGCTTAACTCCGTAGTTAACCGGTAGGCCTTGTTCGAGAAGGTCAGCCTTAACGAGCTCGGCATCCAACTCTTTAGGGATGCCACGTATAACGGCAGGAGTTCGCGCTCCTCCTGGAGCGTATACGTGTGGAAACTTATACGCTCCTTACGGAGGTAAGAAGAGAGGGCCCTATGGTCGTCGGGTGTTCGAACCTTAATTTGAATGCCGTTCGCGAGGTTACGGGCATTCGTGAAATTGATATTTTTGGCCTTAAGGGCCAGGGAAACTCGTTCCCAAGCTGCCTTCTCTTGAAGGATTACCGGGGGAGGGGTCTGGGTTTTATTTTGTGCCACCGGACGCGGCGACGGAGTGGCACGGGCTGGAGGCGCAACGGGAGTCTGAGGGCGGGGGCGCGACGCGTTCGCGGCTTTGCTAATTTTAGCGGCCGCGGGAGCTCGAGACTCCGCGGCACGCTTCTTACCCTTTTGCACCAGGGTGAATCCATCCGTCGATGAGGCGGGGGCGAGGTCGACCTCCATCTCCGAGTCAGAGTCGGAGGACGAGGAGGCGGGCGCAGGTGACCTACGAGTAGGTGTTTTGGAGGGTGCGACGGAGGCCGCGGATGATCGCGCTGCTGGAACGGTGACCACGGCGGACGACGCAGCAGTTTTACTCGCCAGTGTAGGCGACGCGGGAACGGCAGGCACGACGGAGGCTGCGGTGCTCGATGCAGAAGCTTTGCACGCAGGTACAGGCGACGCAGGAGCAGTGAGCTCGGCGGAGTCCACGAGAGGGCTCGCGGTGTGATCGGCCTTGAAGGCCTGAAACTCGGAAGTGAGCTTTGGGTAGCGAAGCCGGAGAAATTCCGCAAATATAGCGTCCATGATGGCTACGTGCCCAGGTGGGGCTACCCTGGGTCTTAGAAAACACTCGCCTTGCGGCGAGGCCCCAACTTCTCGGACCTGAGCGGTTCTATTGAACACAGGTGGCGATGCGGCACGATTACTACAGGACAAAGAAAAAAACACAACAAAACGGAAATAACAAAAAGAAACAAAACAATTAAACACTTCCAGGAAGACAGTTTGTCGGCAGATGTACCACGAACACAGAAATAACAAAAGGAAACAAAACAATTAAAAACTTCCAGAAAAAACACTTGGTCGGCAGATGTACCACGAACACAGGCCGCGCGAACAATGGCCGGGCTAACAAAAGCCGGGCGAACAAAGGCCGGGCAATCGAGTGGTCGATGAGCACGTCCGCACGTGACGGGTGCCTCTATCGGAATGGGGTGCGTTCGTATCAAGCGATGCAACGGTGTTCGAATCCCGCAGGCAGGTACCAATTTTTCTATTGAAATACACACCTAACAATTTTTAATAAAAATCAAAATTATTATTTGCGTAATTACTGATGGTAGGTTGTTCTCTGAGTCCCCATAGGTAGGTACCCTGTCAATTCCTGCGTGACGCAGTAATGCGTTTCGGTTTGAAGGATGGGGCAGCCGTTATACTGTTACAACTGAGACCTTAGAACTCTTGTCTCAAGGTTTGTGGCGGCATTTTCGTTGCAGTTATCTATAGGCTCCGGTGACCACTTAACACCAGGTGCGTCGTGAGCTCGTCCACCCATCTAAGCAATAAACCAAAAAAGCTCCCATCACAGAATTTTCCCCGAAGCATTCGCGTGTGCTGTGTTTGAAAATTCTTTCTTATTGGGCGCACGTGCTCAACCTTCGTCTGATCTGACTGGTTAGGAGGTACTCAGGTAGTTAGGAGGTAGTCAGGAGCCTACAGAAGTAACAACACGAATGTCACCACACCCCGTGAAGTTAAAGTATTAATTAACAACTGCCCTACCCATCAGACAGAAACGTATGACTGTTTCACCAAAGAAAAAGTCAGGATTGCGGACCCTGGACGTGCCGGCTGACACAACGCGTTACGGAATCCATATTTTTTTTTAGAATTTTACCACAGAATGACATCCCCTCACAGTCGGAGTTAATTTGGGCTACTGCTAAGGACATTTTTCCATAGAATATTAGTACTTAAGCGGGCTTTCAGCGCTGGTAACGTTGCTTGATACGAATATACGACATCATATCCTTTAGAACACTTCGATTTAAAATTTAAGAGATAATGAAAAACACGAGAAACGACAACTGCTCTTTAAATGTGTTTCAGTAAATCCAAGGAAAATAATCCAGAAAGCTTTTTATTGCTTAGATGGGTGGACGAACTCACAGGCCACCTGGTGTTAAGTGTTCACTGGAGCCCATAGACATCTAGAATGCCGCCACTCACCTTGAGATACGAGTTTTAAGGTCTCAGTATAGTTACAACGGCTGCCCCACCTTTCAAGCCGAAACGCATTATTGCTTCAAGGCAGAAATAGGCGGGGTGGTGGTACCTACCCATGCGGAATCATAAGATGTCCTACCATCAGGATTTTGGTGTGTCGTCACAAACAGAATTGAGACTGAAAGATCGAAGGCTCTACGACAAGGCTCGTTAGCTCAGCGGTTAGAGCGCCCAGCTGGCGCACAGTCATGGGAAGACGAGGGTTCAAATCCCTCACGAGCTAATTTTTTCCAAGATTTTTTTATGTTGAATTTACTTCTCCTAAGCTCTATCATTGTTACCATTACTAAAATGACCGTTTAGTCTCCAATCTACCTATGGCAACTGAGTGAGGAAATAATCGATAGTATTATTTAACGGGTTCTTACCAATATTTTGACTTTTATTGAGTTCTAGATAATTCGGTGTATTTGTTGCAAACGCCATGATCACGAATTGTATAGATTTTTTTTATTTAGATTATCACGCAAAAATTAAAACGAATCGTAAGGAAGCTTAGTTGAAAGTAGAATTGTAGTTGAAAATGGCAAGAAATGTCAGTCTGTGGGCAAGAAGAAGACAAAGAAAACACTATGTAGAGTATGCAAATATTCTAGTGATAGGTAATGTAAGCCCAAAGTAGACCGCATTTTCCATTTCCTTTGAGTATGACGTCATAAACAGGAATGAGAGTGGAAGATCGAAGGCTCTACAACGAGGCTCGTTAGCTCAGCGGTTAGAGCGCCCAGCTGGCGCACAGTCATGGGAAGACGAGGGTTCAAATCCCTCACGAGCTAATTTTTTCCAAGATTTTCTTATGTTGAAATTGCTTCTCCTAAGCTCTATCATTGTTACCATTACTAAAATGACAGCTTAGTCTGCACTCTTCCTGTGGAAAATGAGTAAGAAAGAAGTGAGAAAGTTTTAATGATTTCCCGACACCTCCCCGCTGATCCAAGCGCCATGACCTTTATTGCTTGGTAACGCAGACAGCTGCTTTGATAGCTAATCGAATAGAACAAAACCACATACACAATTAACCAGAAGTGAGAAGGCATCTCGAGTAGAGATGTTTCAATTATAATCAGTTAGCTGAAATAATCGATAATATTATTTAACGGGTTCATACCAATATTTTGACTTTTATTGAGTTCTAGATATTTCAGCATATTTGCTGCAAGTGCCATGATCGCGATTTTGTAATTAAGATTACCGCGCAAAAGTTAAAACGAATCGTGAGGAAGCTGGGTCGAAAGTAGAATATGGCAAGAAATGTCAATCTGTGGGCAAGAAGATAAAGAAAACTCAATGTAAAGTATGCAAATAATCTAGTGATAGATATGTAAACCCAAAGTAGATCGCATTTTCCATTTCCTTTAAGTATGACGTCATAAACAGGAATGAGAGTGGAAGATCGAAGGCTCTACAACGAGGCTCGTTAGCTCAGCGGTTAGAGCGCCCAGCTGGCGTACAGTCATGGGAAGACGAGGGTTCAAATCCCTCACGAGCTAATTTTTTCCAAGATTTTCTTATGTTGTAAATGCTTCTACTTAGTTGTCTCATTTTTACCATTACTAAAACGACAGTTTAGTCTCCACTCTTACCGTGGAAAGCGAGTGAGAAACAAGTGAGAAAGTTTTAATGATTTTTCGACATCTCCCCGCTGCTCCAAGCGCCATCCATGATTGATAATCTTCAGAGCTTGGTTATGCAGACGACTGCTTCGATAATTAATCGAATAAAACAAAACTACAAACATCAGTAGTGAAAAGGCATCTCGAGTAGAGAAGCTTCAATTATAATCAGTTAATTGAAATAATCGATAATATTATTTAACGGGTTAATACCAATATTTTGAGTTTTATTGAGTTCTAGATAGGTATTTCGACATATCTATTGAAAACGTTATGAATGCGAATTAAATAGAATTTTAATATAGATTCTTCTTTTTCTCTACCTCATCCCACTCGGTGGGGTCGGCACAACAAATTTTTCTCTTCCATTCTCTTCTATCAGCCGTCATCTCAACACTCAATTCTCTCTCTCTCATATTGTCATTCACACACTCCATCCACGTCTTCTTCGGTCGGCCTCTTCCCCCTCTACCTCGCATTACCATTTCCATACATCTTCACTATCACCTATGATTATCACGAAAAAATTAAAATGAATCCTAAGGAAGCTGGGTTGAAAGTAGAATCGTAGTCGGAAATGGCAAGAAATATCAGTCTGTGGGCAAGAAGAAGACAAAGAAAACACTATGTAAATATTTTAGTGATAGGTAATGTAAGCCCAGAGAAGACCACATTTCCCATTTCCTTTGAGTATGACGTCACAAACAGGAATGAGAGTGGAAGATCGAAGGCTCTACAACAAGGCTCGTTAGCTCAGCGGTTAGAGCGCCCAGCTGGCGTGCAGTCATGGGAAGACGAGGGTTCAAATCCCTCACGAGCTAATTTTTCCAAGATTTTTTATAAGTTGAATTTGCTTCTCCTAAGTTGTGTCATTTTTACCATCAATAAAATAATAGCTTATTCGTACCCTTCCTGTGGAAAGTATGTTACCACTGGTCATCAGGTGACATCGTGGTATTGTCACCAAACTCCCAATATTTCCTTTAAATATTTTTCAAGAACGGGCAACTGGCTTAGTCAGTACTATTTTGTTTATATCAATGAAAATAATTCCTAAATTCATATTAATGTAGATAATAAATGCCATTTTCAGTTCGTTCGGATTTATATTTTAGCTCCATCTAGCTGAAATGTTTACAATTTGCTACACAGGTGAGAACCGTCCATCGGAGGTCCTGTGGAGAGCCTGAGAACCTGATCAAACGTTTTACTGTGTGTATTTATGTCGCATTGTCATAGTATTTACTGACTTAGACAAGTAGAGGAAACCCAGTGTTGATATCGTATTCAGCGGCCACCGTAGCCCGAGGAAACTGAACAACTTAAATGAGTTGGAAATGAGATGGAGTCTTTGTTTTTATTTATTTTTATTGTACAGATGTGTGTGAACGAGCTCATGGCCCTCTTAATTATAAGTGGCTACTGAGGCCCGTAGATATCCTGTTGTAACACGAGCTCGAAGTTTCAATTGTTTCTCTATTGTATAATGACTCTACTGCTCTACAAACCAGAACGCATTACTGGCTTATGGCAGAAATAGGCAGAGTGGCAGTGACTTTTTTTTTTTTTTCGGGTAGACGGCCGTACCTCCTACGAGGTTCCCGCGCAAAAGGGGCGCCCGGGGTATGTGAGACTCAACGATCTGCATGGTGTTGTGAGCAGACCGCAGGCCCAAGGATTTTAGGGCCCACCCACTAAACGACTCCCCTGCACTCTTACACCCGACGTCCGATCCCCCCCGAGGTCAGAACCCGGATGAGGTAGGGGGGCTACCGCGGTCAACACTACAACCAGACGGCGCGGCTCACCCCAAGGACGCCCAGCCGACGGAGCCTTCGAGGCGAATCGAAGGCTCTGAAACGTCGGCCGTCTCGGTACGGCAGCCCGTCGGGCCGCCCGGACGGTGCCGCTGGTGTCCCGGAATACCCCGCTGGACCAGAACCAGCCTGCCGGGTCGGGACGCGATACACCCTCGACAGAGTAGCAGTACCTGCCTGTGAGGAATCACAAAATGCCCTGCCACTAGTGATGTAAGCCCAGAGAAGACCACATTTCCCATTTCCTTTGAGTATGACGTCACAAACAGGAATGAGAGTGGAAGATCGAAGGCTCTACAACAAGGCTCGTTAGCTCAGCAGTCAGAGCGCCCAGCTGGCGTGCAGTCATGGGAAGACGAGGGTTCAAATCCCTCACGAGCAAATTTTTTTAAGATTTTTTTATGTTGAATTTGCATCTCCTAAGTTCTATCATTGTTACGATTACTGAAATGACAGCTTAGTCTGCACTCTTCCTGTGGAAAATGAGTGAGAAAGAAGTGAGAAAGTTTTAATGATTTCCCGACATCTCCCCGCTGATCCAAGCGCCATCCATGACCTTCTTAATTTGGTAATGCAGACAGCTACTTCGATAGTTAAAACGAATAGAATAAAACCACAAATACCAGTAGTGAGAAGCTATCTCGAGTAGAGAAGCTTCAATTATTCTCAGTTAACTGAAATAATCGATAGTATTATTTAACGGGTTCATACTAATATTTTGACTTTTATTGAGTTCTAGATATTTCGGCGTATTTATTGCAATGATCGCGAATTGCTGTTTTTTTTTTTTATTGCTTAGATGGGTGGACGAGCTCACAGCCCACCTGGTGTTAAGTGGTTACTGGAGCCCATAGACATCCACAACGTAAATGCGCCACCCACCTCGAGATACAAGTTCTAAGGTCTCAAGTATAGTTAGTTGCTGTTCGTTAGGCTCGCTAAAACTCGAGAACGGCTGGACCGATTTGGCTAATTTTGGTCTCAAATTATTTGTGGAAGTCCAGAGAAGGTTTAAAAGGTAAATAAATATGAAAATGCTCGGTAATAAATAAAAATAACAATTTTGTTTTCTCTTTGATGTGTCCCCCGTCGGACGGATTCCTTTTGTTTGTTTAAAGTTTATTTTATACAAAAGCTTAGGTATTTTATTTATCGATTGAGCTCAGCTAGTATCTAATATAATATCTATAATAATTATTAAATTCATATATGTTGATAATAAATGCCCTTTTCCGTTTGTTCAGATTTATATTTCAGCTCCATCTAGCTGAAATTTTCACAATTTGCTACACAGGTGAGAACCGTCCATCAAGAGTCCTATGGAGAAGCCCGACCAAACATTACTGTGTATTGATGTCGCATTGTCAGTATTTATTGACTTGGACAAGTAGGCGAAGCCCAGTATTGATTAAATAAGAACATTAATGAAATATAATTACGGGACATCTAAAATGAATAGTCAATAATGAAATAATGAATGAATAATGAAATACGTACTCAACAAATGTTCACGATTGACTTCCACGGTGAAGGAATAACATCGTGTAATAAAAATCAAACCCGCGAAATTATAATTTGCGTAATTAATGGTGGTAGGAACTCTTGTGAGTCCGCACGGGTAGGTACCACCACCCTGCCTGTTTCTGCCGTGAAACAGTAATGCGTTTCGGTTTGAAGGGCGGGGTAGCCGTTGTAACTATATTTGAGACCTTCGAATTTATATCTCAAGGTGGGTGGCGCATTTATGTTATAGATGTCGATGGGCTCCAGTAACTATTTAACACCAGGTGGGCTGTGAGCTCGTCCACCTACCTAAACAATAAAAACAATAAATAATAATAATAATGACAGACAGGCTCTTGCTTCGTGTAAATGATTCTGATCACATCAGAGGCTACAGTTTAAAAACGAAATTTTAGAAATAATTTTTGAAACAAACAATAAAACATTATTCGTAAATTATGACAGGAAGGACTAAATGAAAAAGATTAGCTCGTGAGGGATTTGAACCCTCGTCTTTCCATGACTGTCCGCCAGCTGGGCGCTCTGACCGCTGAGCTAACGAGCCACGTTGTAGAGCCTTCGATCTTCCACTCTCATTCCTGTTTATGACGTCATACTCAAAGGAAATGGGAAATGCGATCTACTTTGAGCTTAGATATCTATCATTAGCATATTTGCATACTTTACATATTGTTTTTTTTGTCTTCTTCTTGCCCACAGACTGATATTTCTTGCTATTTCCGACTACAATTCTACTTTCAACCTAGCTTCCTCACGATTCGTTTTAAGTTTTTCGTGATAATCTATATTAAAAATTCTATACAATTCGTGATCATGGCGTTTGCAACAGATATGTTGAAATATCTAGAACTCAATAAAAGTCAAAATATTGGTAAGAACCAGTTTTTTTTTGTTTTTTTTTATTGCTTAGATGGGTTGATGAACTCACGGCCCACCTGATGTTATGTGGTTACCGGATCCCATAGACATCTACAACGTAAATGCCGCCACCCACCTTGAGATATGGGTTCTAACGTCTCAGTATAGTTACAACGGCTGCTCCACCCTTCAAACCGAAACGCATTAAACAGATTTCTGTGAATTATTTCTATATTGCAGTACTAGTGGCAGGGCATTTTGTGATTTCTCACAGGCAGGTACTGCTACTCTGCCTATTTCTGCCGTAAATCAGTAATGCGTTCTGGTTTGTAGAACAGTAGAGTCATTATACAATAGAGAAAAAGTTAAAACTACGAGCTCACGTTACAAGGTGATGCCTACAGACCCTGGTAGCCACTTATAATCAAGAGTGCCATGAGATCGTTCACACACACCTGTACAAGAAAATGAAATAAAAATACAGACTCCATCTCATTTCCAACTCATTTAAGTTGTTCAGTTTCCTCGGGTTACGGTGGCCGCTGAATACGAGATCAACACTGGGTTTCCTCTACTTGTCTAAGTCAGTAAATACTATGACAATGCGACATCAATACACACAGTAAAACGTTTGATCAGGTTCTCAGGCTCTCCA
Organism: Bombyx mandarina; assembly: GCF_030267445.1. NCBI lineage: Eukaryota > Metazoa > Arthropoda > Insecta > Lepidoptera > Bombycidae > Bombyx > Bombyx mandarina. Next base: position 3,847,483 of record NC_143230.1, on the reverse strand, counting down.
CAGGACCTCCGATGGACGGTTCTCACCTGTGTAGCAAATTGTGAACATTTCAGCTAGATGGAGTTGAAATATAAATCCGAACGAACTGAACTTGGCATTTATTATCTACATTAATATAAATTTAGGAATTATTTTCATTAATATAAACAAACTAGTACTTACAGAGCCAGTTTCCCGTTCTTGAATAATATCTAAAGGAAATATTGGGAGTTTGGTGACAATACCACGATGTCACCTGATGACCGGTGGTAACATACTTTCCACAGGATGAGTCTGACTAAGCTATCATTTAGGAATGGTAAAAATGACATAAGTAAAAGCAATTACAACATAAGAAAATCTTGGAAAAAATTAGCTCGTGAGGGATTTGAACCCTCGTCTTCCCATGACTGTGCGCCAGCTGGGCGCTCTAACCGCTGAGCTAACGAGCCTCATTGTAGAGCCTTCGATCTTCCACTCTCATTCCTGTTTGTGACGTCATACTCAAAGGAAATGGAAAATGCGATCTATTTTTAGCTTACATAGATATGTAAACTAACAATAGAATATTTGCTTACTTTAGTGCCTGCGTTAGCATGAAATGCAGGTCATGGCATTTCAAGCAGCGGGGAGATATCGGGAAATCATTAAAACTAAATAAAACCCGTCAAATAATACTACTTAAACTGAGCTAAATTAAAAATTTCCTTAAAAACGAAACTGCGGTGATAAAAATTTTCATGATTTCGATTTGTTTCAAAATATAATTTTGTAGTCGACGTTGCCCAAGTGATAAGAAGCCCGGTGTGTTGGTTTCTAGCGATGAGAATATCTTAGTGTTCCAATCCCGCAGGCAGATGCCAATCTTTCTTAGAAAATACGTATTATATAGAATTCTGTGAATTACTTCTATATTGCAGTACTAGTGGCGGGGTATTTTGTGATTCCTCACAGGCAGGTACTGCTGCTCTGCCTATTTCTGCCGTAAGCCAGTAATGCGTTCTGGTTTGTACAGCCGTAGAGTCATTATACCATAGAGAAACAATTGAAGCTACGTGCTCACGTTACAAAGCGATGCCTACAGGCCCTGGTAGCCACTTATAATCAAGAACGCCGTGAGCTCATTTGCACACATCTGTACAAGGAAATGAAATAAAAACACAGACTCTATCTCATTTCCAACTCATTTAAGTTGTTCATTTTCCTTTTTTTTTTTTTTATGATTGAAAGTTTACTGGTGGCCCGAAGGCCTTTCCAGTTTCACCAGGACAGGTGGGCGAGCAAAGGCTCAGCCAAGAGGGGTGGGATTTGCTAACAACTGCCCGAGCGCTTCCGAAGGAGACCTAACAACTCAAGAGCAATTGTTTCGCGAATGAATCTACTACCGGATCGGAATCGCGACCCGCTGAGAAGATCCGGCAAGAAACTCAGCGGGCTGATGCATGGGTTAGGTTGCACGTCGACCTCTTTGTCGAGTTCGACGAGTACGGTTACCGAGGTCCCTAAGCCTGCTCCTAGAGCTGAAGGCGTCCAGTGCAAAGGTTATTGGATCTGATGGATCCGTAAATACGTGTCTAGGGCGTCGACGGTGACTGGCTCCTGCATGATCAGGATTAGGGAGTAGTCAGCGGCGGCTACGATAAGGCGATTATCATGACGCATAGCCTTATCGAAGTACCGTTCCGACGCTGACTTCATGTATTTCTGTATAGATTCGAGGCCCAGGTCGTCGTGTAGGTCAACGTTCCTCACGAACCACGGAGCTCCGACGGCTAACCTGCAAAAGCGGGATTGTAGAGATTGAAGGGTGTCTATGTGTGTGCGGGCCGCGTGAGCGAACACCACACTCGCGTAAGTCATGACGGGCCTTATGCAAGTTTTGTAAAGTGTCACCTTGTTCCGAAGGGACATTTTACTCCGCTTACAGATCATGGGGTAGAGTCTACCGAGAATAAACGCGGCACGGTCACGGGCTGATTTTATATGCGGGCGGAATGTCATCGATGCATTCAGGGTAACGCCCAGGTACTTGACCTTCCTGGCCCAGGGTATGGATTGACTAAAGAGAGTAACCGGGGGTGTGAGATTCCTCCTCCTAATACGGGAGGAAATCCGTGTGGAGCTTCCCCTCTGAAATAGCACCGCAGTACTTTTCGCTGGGTTGATGTCTATGCGCCATTTTCGGAACCACTGTCCTAGGGCTAGGGCTGCGCTCTGAAGCTTCTTCGCGATTAGGGACTTGTTTCTACTGGAATAGTAAACAGTCGTGTCGTCGGCGAATAAAGCTAAATGGGTCGGCGGCGACCGGGGAATATCGTTAACGAATAAGCTAAATAGGAGGGGTGAAAGGACAGAGCCTTGCGGGACTCCAGCTGTGAGAGGTCGTGGGGAGGAGCGGGTTCCCTCGACTCGATATCGAAAAGAGCGGTTCGACAAGAAGTCCCGTATGATGAGCACGAGACTATCCGGCACACCCATGTTGAATAGTTTGAAAATCAAACCGTTGTGCCAGACTTTGTCGAACGCTTTTGCGACGTCGAAGAAGAGAGCTCCCGTGTATAACGGTTTTGGTCGATTAAGCCCCACAAGAATGTGCTCCGTGAGGCGGTGCACCTGTTGAACGCATGAGTGATTTTTTTTTTTTTTTTTTTTTTTTTTTTTTTTTTTTTTTTTTTTTTTTTTTTTTTTTTTTTATTGCCCTTGTAGGCAGACGAGCATACGGCCCACCTGATGGTGAGTGGTTACCGTCGCCCATGGACTTCAGCAATGCCAGGGGCAGAGCCAAGCCGCTGCCTACCGCTTAATACTCTCCACAAGCCTCGTTTGAAGAAGGACATGTCATAGCGCTCGGGAAACACCGTGGAGGGGAGCTCATTCCATAGCCGGATGGTACGTGGCAAAAAAGACCTCTGGAAACGCACTGTGGATGACCGCAGTGGCTCCAGGTAGTATGGATGAACTCTACTCCGGTGGCGGGCGGTGCGATGGTAAAAACGAGATGCCGGTATCATCTCGAACAATTCCTCAGAGCACTCCCCATGGAACATACGGTACAAAATACAGAGGGAACCGAACTCCCTCCGCAGACCCAGAGGTTCCAAACGATCCGTGAGACCGGGATTATCGACAATCCGAACGGCTCTCCTCTGTATGGAGTCAAATGATTTGTACGGAATCCGAATTGTTCATCGATGAGAATGCCCTTGGATGAGACGAAGTCTCTGAGGCGTTTGTAGAGCAGACGCTCATACAGTTTGCCTAGAGACATGAGGAGGCTAATCGGGCGGTAGCTCGTCGGATGATTTTTTGGTTTACCGGGTTTATGTATGCCGATAACGTCCGCTTCTTTCCACACCGCGGGAAAGATACAGTTCGCCATAGCGGCATTGAAAATAGATGCCAACATCACGATGAGTTGGACGGGTAGAAGTTTAATAACGCGGTTGGATATACCGTCGGAAATTTCCTCGAGCTACGGTGGCCGCTGAATACGAGATCAACACCGGGCTTCCTCTACTTGTCTATTTCAGTAAATACTATGATAATGCGACATCAATACACACAGTAAAACGTTTGATGAGGTTCTCAGGTTCTCCACAGGACCTCCGATGGACGGTTCCCACCTGTGTAGCAAATTGTGAACATTTCAGCTAGATGGAGTTGAAATATAAATACGAACGAACTGAAAAAGGCATTTATTATCTACATTAATATAAATTTAGGAATTATTTTCATTGAATAAACAAAATAGTACTTACAGAGCCAGTTGCCTGTTCTTGAATAATATTTAAAGGAAATATTGGGAGTTTGGTGACAACACCACTATGCCATTCCCGTGATATTCCTGATGACCGGTGGTAACAATGACTTTCCATGAGAAGATTTTGACTAAGCTGTTATTTAGTAATGGTAAAAATGATAGAACTTTGGAGAAGCAATTTCTACATAAGAAAATCTTGGAAAAAATTAGCTCGTGAGGGATTTGAACCCTCGTCTTCCCATGACTGTGCGCCAGCTGGGCGCTCTGACCGCTGAGCTAACGAGCCTCGTTGTAGAGCCTTCGATCTTCCACTCCCATTCCTGTTTATGACGTCATACTCAAAGGATATGGAAAATGCGGTCTACTTTGGGCTTACATTACCTATCACTAAAACATTTACATAGTGTTTTCTTTGTCTTCTTCTTGCCCACAGATTGCCATTTCTTACCATCTCCGACTACGATTCTACTTTCAACCCAGCTTCCTTAGGATTCATTTTAATTTTTTCGTGATAATGATAGGTGATAGTGAAGATGTATGGAAATGGTAATGCAAGGTAGAGGGGGAATAGGTCGACCGAAGAAGACGTAGATGGAGTGTGTGAATGACGATATGAGAGAGAGAGGAGTGAGTGTTGAGATGAGGGCTGATAGAAGGGAATGGAAGAGAAAAATTTGCTGTGCCGACCCCACCTAGTGGAATAAGGTGGAGAAAAAGAATAATCTATATTAAAAACTCTATATAATTCGCGTTCATTAAGTTTACAATATCTATGCCGAAACATCTAGAACTCAATAAAAGTCAAAACATTGGTAAGAACCGTTAAATAATATTAACGATTATTTCAGTTAACTGAGATTAATTGAAGCTTCTCTACTCGAGATGCCTTCTCATTTCTGGTTAATTATGTATGTGGTTTTGTTCTATTCACTTAGCTATCGAAGCAGCTGTCTGCGTTACCAAGGAATAAAGGTCATGGCGCTTGGATCAGCGGGAAGGTGTCGGGAAATCATTAAAACTTTCTCACTTCTTTCTTACTCATTTTCCACAGGAAGAGTGCAGATTAAGCTGTCATTTTAGTAATGGAAACAATTATTGAACTTAGGAGATGCAAATTCAACATAAAAAAATCTTAGAAAAAATTAGCTCGTGAGGGATTTGAACCCTCGTCTTCCCATGACTGCACGCCAGCTGGGCGCTCTAACCGCTGAGCTAACGAGCCTCGTTGTAGAGCCTTCGATCTTCCACTCTCACTCCTGTTTTTGACGTCATACTCAAAGGATATGGAAAATGCGGTCTACTTTGGGCTTACATTACCTGTGACTAGAATATTTACATACTTTACTCAGTATTTTCTTTGTCTTCTTCTTGCTCACAGATCGCCATTTCTTGCGATTTCCAATTCTACTTTCAACCCAGCTTCCTCTCGATTCGTTTTAATTTTTGCATGATAATCTAAATTACAAGCTACATAATTCGCGATCATGGCGTTTGCTACAGATTTGCTGATATATCTAGAACTCATTAAAAGTCAAAATATAGGTAAGAACCCGTTTTTTTTATTGACTACATTGATGGACGAACTCACGGCCCACCTGGTGTTATGTAGTTACCAGAGCCCACAGACATCTACAACGTAAATGCCGCCACCCACCTTGAGATATGGGTTCTAAGGACTCAGTATAGTTACAACGGCTGCTCCACCCTTCAAACCGAAACGCATTAAACAGATTTCTATGAATTACTTCTATATTGCAGTACTAGTGGCAGGGTATTTTGTTATTCCTCACAGGCAGGTACTGCTGCTCTGCCTATTTCTGCCGTAAATCAGTAATGCGTTCTGGTTTGTAGAGCAGTAGAGTCATTATACAATAGAGAAACAATTGAAGCTACGTGCTCACGTTACAAGGTGATGCCTACAGGCCGTGGTAGCCACTTATAATCAAGCGGGCCATGAGCTCGTTCACACACATATGTACAATAAAATGAAATAAAAACACAGACTCCATCTCATTTAACTTGTTTAGTTTCCTTGGGCTACGGTGGCCGTTAAATACGAGATCAACACTGGGCTTCGTCTACTTGTCCAAGTCAGTAAATACTATGACAATGCGACATCAATACACACAGTAAAACATTTGATGAGGTTCTCAGGTTCTCCACAGAACTCTTGATGGACGGTTCTGACCTGTGTAGCAAATTATGAACATTTCAGCTAGATGGAGTTGAAATATAAATACGAACGAACTGGAACAGGCATTTATTATCTACATTAATATAAATTTAGGAATTATTTTCATTGATATAAACAAAATTCTACTTACAGAGCCAGTTGCCCGTTCTTGAAAAATATTTAAAGGGAAAATTGAGAGCTTGGTGACAATACCCGTGTGCCATTCCCGTGATATTCCTGATGACTGGTGGTAATGACCACTTTCCATGAGAAGATTTTGACAAAGCTGTAATTTAGTAATGGTAAAAATTATAGAACTTTGGAGAAGCAATTTCAACATTAGAAAATCTTGAAAAAAATTAGCTCGTGAGGGATTTGAACCCTCGTCTTCCCATGACTGTGCGCCAGCTGGGCGCTCTGACCGCTGAGCTAATGAGCCTCGTTGTAGAGCCTTCGATCTTCCACTCTCATTCCTGTTTGTGACGTCATACTCAAAGGAAATGGGAAATGCGGTCTACTTTGGACTTACATTACCTATCACCAGAATATTTGCATACTTTGCATAGTGATTTCTTTGTCTTCTTTATGCTTACAAATTGCCATCTCTTACCACTCTGACTACGATAAATTATTCAAATTCGTAATTATTTGGATAAGAACAAAGATTAAAAGATTTGCTACGTCTCGAAATCACCAAAATTATTCGACTGTGAAATATTGCAGTAGTTTCCCAATTTGTATCCACCTAGGAATATTCGTATGGTTAGCTAAGACCCATTGTATCCTCTGCAGCCCATCACGGAGGTTCCGCTCGTGAGTATCGATGCTATTATCAAACGCCATCGACTCTGTTGTCGTGGAGTTCCACTAAAGGAATCATATGTTGAAACTACGAACCTAAGATTCCGTAGCCCGGGATTCGGTGAAGGATTAAGATCGCGAATTGCAAGATGTTATATAATGAGAACATACAACAAGAGACCGACTGGAAACAGTCCAGGAGAACCGAAAATTGGGATAATTGGTACAAATTTGTCACTGGTGGTAGGACCTCTTGGGAGTCCGCACGGGTAGGTACCACCAGGGTGGGGTAGCCGTTGTAACTATACTGAGACCTTAGAACTTATATAACGAGGTGGGTGGCGCATTTACGTTGTAGATGTCTATGGGCTCCAGTAACCACTTAACACCAGATGGGCTGTGAGCTCGTCCATCCATCTAAGCAATAAAAAAAACAATAAAAAAAATTGAACACTATTGACTAAAATAAACAAGTTTGACTGCGACATGCCTCCCGTGAACAATCTTAACCTTCGATCAATGCGTTCTCGAGTTTCTAAATTCCCTGTAGCAGTTTATTGAGTGAGGAACACTTGGAGCCGATATTATTGTGGTATTGTTAATGATGCACGGGCAAGATTTAAGAAACACGAAATTCAGTCGATTTATGATGACGAAAATGAAAATTAACGACTGAAACTTAATTATTAGTTGTTGCATCAAAAAAAATACTTTGTAGAAAACTGCACGGTCAATGAAATCGCAATAAGAAAAAGTAATAAGCGTTTTCGTTTTGTTTTTAAAAGATTGGAGTTTCCGATGGATTTTAATTCGAGCTTATTAATTTTCTGTATTGTAATACTAACGAACCAGGTATGTTGATTGTTTGTGGAAAACATCTAAATATGTATCTCAATTATCCAAATCAGCTCCTTATCTCGGTGCTTCCTGAATGCTAATACATATCCTTCTTCTAGCAATATGCAATACTTCTTCAAGCGAGGCCTGTGAAGGGTACTTAACGGTAGGCAGCGGTTTGATTCTGCCCCTGGCATTGCTGAAGTCTATAGGCGACGGTAACCACTCACCAGGTGGGCCGTATGCTTGTCTGCCTTTTTTTTAAAGCAAACATAGGTGGACGAGCTCACAGCCCACCTGGTGTTAAGTGGTTAGTGGGGCCCATAGACATCTACAACGTAAATGCCACCACCCACCTTGAGATATGAGTTCTAGCTTCCCTACGCTAGCTGCGCAACCCTTCAAACCGAAACGCATTACTGCTTTACGGGAGAAATAGGTGGAGGCGTGGTACCTACCCGTGCGGACTCACAAAAATTCCTACCACCAGTACAGGGGCAATAAAGAAAAGGAAATAGATTATTAGATTATTTATGTCCCTGAAATTAAAACGGATGGTCATTACCGACGATAGTCATTACGATAATGACATAATAATATCGTTTGCCTTCGAAGATAATTAAAGACACATTCGTTTTTATCGTAAAATTTTTAAATCGAATTTTATCGACTTTATATCTGACAGCCCTACTTTGTTATAAAAATACTATATGTATTTAACAAAAAAACCGACAGTTTATCAGTCAGGATAGAGCGAATTGTGGCTCTTAATAATAATCCAAGATAACAACTTTGTGCCTCTGTTACAGAGATGTGAAGCGAAACACAAAGTCGTAAGCCAACGGGACCGCGAAAACCAAATAATTAAATTGTTGAGGGCTGCTACCGCTGATGCCAATAATCAAGACGAGATATGGAAGTATATGGATGAGGTCTTAAAAAAAACAGCTACTCTGCGTCAATAATTCTGTTCAATAATTCTGCGTCAAGGGCTCTGCCTGTAGTATATCTGTAATTCACACGTCATTTCGGATCCTCCCGACCCACTAAGGGTGCTTTTAGGTACCTCAAGCACCGGTCGCTTGCGACGAAGGGATCGATGAGTAAATTAACCCACAGACACAGCCCACTGAGTTTCTCGCCGGATCTTCTCAGTGGGTCGCGTTTCCGATCCGGTGGTAGATTCTGCGAAGCACGACTCTTGATGGGGTTCGTGTTAGCAACGTCATCAGGTTTGAGCCCCGTGAGCTCACCTACACGTCAAGGCGAAGCTGAAATAGCCTCTCAAGGCTATCAGCTTAGGTACAAAAAATAATTCTGTAATTCTAAATTAATTCATTACCGTATACATTGTGATGTATGTAAATCTTAACTATGGCTTAGGTCGCACTAGGATTTTTTTTTATTGTTTGGATGCGTGGACGAGCTCACAGCCCACCTGGTGTTAAGTGGTTACTGGAGCCCATAGACATCTATAACTTAGATATAAGTTCTAAGGCCTCAAGTATAGTTACAACGGCTGCCCCAACCTTCAAACCGAAACGCATTACTGCTTCACGGCAGAAATAGGCAGGGTGGTAGTACCTACCCGTACGGACTCACAAGAGATCCTACCACCAGTAAGTAACGATTAAATATAGAATATATAAAATATATAAAAATATAGAAAATAATTTTATTGTAAAAAGAAACGTGCGTATAAGTATGCCAAATTTCGAGTTAATCCGACGTTTGGAAGGGAGTCAAAATCACGGTCAAAGATTCCGTGACGTACATACACGTATCAAGCTAATAAAAGCGTATTAAAAATAGGACTCCATGAAGAATAGGATTGTTTTGGCTAGTTTCTCTGGTGGCTTTCTTTTTATGGAACTTGTTATTTTGAAACTTAAAAAGTATAGTATGTTACGTGATATCAAATTTTGATATTGACGATATTGAATTTGGATTATTCAGTAAAATGTCTGTATCATTTTTTTAAGCCAGATAGCATTCATTGCCTTGCAGCAGGAACATGAATAAGACTTTGGGCCGTATCAGCTCCTAAGACCTACCTTCTTAGGGATAATCATTTAAATGGTAAAACTGAATTCACAGAAAGAAATGCAACGGTTCATTGCTGAACTGAACTCTAGAGATCCTTCGTCGTGGTCAGCTACCAATCCACATTTTGCGCAGCCCAACGTGTATAAAGATTTGGGGAGAAGATTCGTACCACAATATCCTTATACGGAGGTAAGAACAAGTGATGGCATTGGAAGGTTTTCATGTGTAACCAACAGACGTGTTCAAAGCCTGGTGTTAAGGGGTAGAATCCATAGACTTGATAACATTAGACCCGGCAACCGTTTGGACCTAACCATTTGGCCTAATGTCTCACGAAAGATTGTTGTTCTAATTGGTGTGTTTTTAAACTCATCTATGCAATAAGAAGACCATAACGATGTATGCCGTATGGCATATTGTGAGCCAACACGGATATACGTATTCTGTTTATTTCTTCCGTAAAATAGGCACGTGTTCCAATTTGAAGGCCGCTGTTAAGAAATAAAATTGAGATGGTAGGTGAAACTGGTGGTAGGACCTCTAGTGATTACTCGTGGTAGGACCTCATTTGAGTCCGCAAGGGTAGTTACCACCACACTGCCTATTTTTCCCGTGAAGCAGTAATGCGTTTCTATTTGAAGGGTGAGACAGAGGTCGTGACTATACTGAGACCTTAGAACTCATATCTCTAGGTGGGTGGCAGCATTTACGCTGTAGATGTCTATGTGCTCCAGTAACCACTTAACACCAGGTGGGCTGTGATCTCGTCTACACATCTAAGCAATAAAAATATCTTCGATATCATCACTCAGAGTGGGTGGGCGGTCACCATGCCGTTCATTTGTTTATTGTCTTCAACTATAGCTACTATCTGTAAAAAACTGGTAAAGCTCTTCTGTCTTTTGAGCCTCGAATAACAATGCATTATTTTATAACACCAACGAACTTATCTGATGATGAACTTGGGTCAAGGGTAACGGAACCCTTCAAACGTCTGCTTAAAAATCTATGTTTGAGCAGAAAGATTTGTCTGAACGTGTAAATACATGTTTACTAAAATATTGTTTTAATTTTGCTTCAGAATCAAGAAGAAGAGGATGTCAATCATCTAACACCAGAATTGGTAAGACATTTTTTCTCATTCTTTTCATTCTTTGATAACTCATACATCATCCAGGCGGTTCGATTGTGGAATGCTCTGCCGGATGCAGTGAGAAGTGCTCCAACTTTAAGCTGCTTTAAAAGAATTTTGAAAAAACATTACCTATCCGCCTAGTGTTGTTTGCTGGTTTTTGTTTTATCCTTACTGTTAATTTATTATGTGTATGTAAGTATATATTTAAATATATTGTATGTATGTATTTTCTTTAATAACGTGTTGTTAATAGTACATCGCAAAATACCTGATGTATCTTTATCTGTGGAGAATTTCAGGTAATTAAACGCTTGTCTGGAAGAGATCACTTTTAGCGATAAGACCGCCTATTGTACAAACGTATCTGCTTGTTGACTGTTTTCTGATGTCAATTGTGTTTTGGTGTGCAATAAAGTATGTTCTCTTTCTCTTTCTCTCTCTCTCTCTCTTTCACTCTCTCTCTACACTTCTTCTCACTACACCTTTCGTTTAAATTTCTTCGAACTTAAACAATTTTTTAATTTGCTTTGCAATTTATTTTTTGCTGCATAAACTGACCATAAATGATTAAAATAAACCATGGAAGCAATTGCATGATTGATTTCATTAAAATTGATTGCTTTCGAAGTTGTGTCGGCGTTGTGGACTTTCCAATCGATTTTTTTATTATGGTCAAAAAAATATTGGCACTGAAAGTAGACTTAAGTCACCACGCTCGTGGAGATAATCAATGCCAAAGGTAAGCTAAGCTGCCTATCCCTGGTTATATATAAAGATCACACTAGGGATCCACACTCAGGATACACGCGGCATTCGATGACTGAATAATAATATGATGAAGGTCGGGCCGAAGATGTTAAAGGCCCACTCACTAAACGACTACCTTGCACTCTCGTCCGGCGTCCAATCCTTGCTCAAAACAGAACCCGACAAGGCACAAAGGATTCCGTGGTCAGTACTTCAACCAGACGCACAAATCTTCTCAAGCGCCCCAGCTGAAAAAGTCGTCGTGGCCTTATCGACGACTCTACATCTTCCGTCGCGGTACGGAACTGGTTAGGTCGCCCTAAGCAATGCCACTGGTGTCCTGAAACATCCCATTGGACCAAAACCTGTCAGAAATGGCGGGACACGATACACTGTTATTATTATTATTATTTTCATAGGTTTTCTCTTTCTTAGTTCAGTCTGTCGACAGAGCCGGTAGAACTGTATATACAGGCTTTTGGCCAAGTAATATACAGTAGCAATGAGTTAATATGCTAGTTTTTATTACGTGTAGTACGCTTGGTTTTCTTCAAGCTGCAGGAACTTTCTCACTATTCTGCATGTACTTAGTATAGCTGCCTTTTGTAGTGAAAGAAATATGCTGTCTTTTAAATCTAGAAGCTTTAAGCTGTTGTGGATGTGTTATTATTATTATATTTTTTATTTTTTATTATTATTATTACTGTCGACCGGTCGCTCTTTCACATCAATGCTAAGATCTAAGAATGATTCAGAAATAAAGCTATCAGCCTTTGAAAAAATTACAGGCAACCCCAGAACTTCTGCTGTCATTAGCAAAGCAAGCCTCGCTTTGGACAAGTTCCGACTTGAACAATGCTTATAATAAGCCAAGACACAATCAGAAGAACATATTGAGAAGCGGTGTGAGTCTCACTTAAGCTATTTTTAATACGCTTTTATTAGCTTCATACGTATGTTAGTATGTATGTTAGTATGTATCTTTGAACATGATTTTGAACCCCTTCAAAACGTCGGATTAACTCGAAATTTGGCATACTTATTAAAAATGATTTTATTGTAAAAAAAAAGCGTGAAGCGCATGGTATGAATAGTTATAAATATTTTATGAACAAATATGAGTAAATTATTTTGATAGTAGTAGTTATTTTGATAATATCCTGAAAAGCACCTCATGCTTTTTTGACAATAAAATCATTTTTTCTTACACTATTTGTAATTCAAATTTATTAAAATTTATTTTCTATTATTTAGTTAGATTTTCTATAAAAGCGTATTTTTTTTAGTTTTTTAACTATTAGTTGTTGTGATACATTTCCTAAAAACAAACAGATCATTTCTAACCGTTGTGAAATGTACGACATTGAGCAGATAGATAAATATTTTTACTCGATAATTGAAGTTATACTTCTTTAGACGCGTTATGAAAAATTGATGAGAGTGAAATTTTACGATGCGCGCGCACCGTGATACAAAATTAACAGAATGAAGTTGCCCACTAAATCGCTCATTACAATACGACCGACGTAACTTGGCGAGTCTGAATATAGCCGCAGGTGAACTTTCCGAACCGTACCGAGGATTACCGAATTTATACGATGTCAAGAAAAGGGATGTCCAATATGCGTGTTTGAGGATGTAGTTTAATCGATTTCTTTTCAAATTGATTAAAACTTAAATTAAAAAAATATATATATATAAAAATAAAGTATAACTTCTTACGCGCGTACATAAGTACACGCACCCTTTTTTTTATATGAAACAAGAACATGTACACTTAGAAATCCCAAAAATTCAAAGTTTTTAATTCCGAAAAACTTACGATATAATGGTATTTTATGTTATCAGGGTTTTTTAAATGCTCTGAGAAATTGGTACCATCATTTTCTTTTGAACATTGCACAAACATAACCCAACACGGCTAGCAGAATCCGCTGATTTGCTTAATATTGCGTTTTGTTCAACCTCGCTTCCTACATACAACATATTGACATTATTTGAACCTTCATTGCTTTCAGAATTATTGGGATGGTTTCTGGAAAGAAGATATGGTTCCCAAGACTCTGTTAAGATCAAATGATAAACTCAAAATGGTAGGTGTGTCTACATTTTCTGCGGCAATTTACAAGATATTCTGTAAGAGTTTACAGTCGGTCATAAGCACCACAGAGCAAGGTCACGCTCGTGACATATCTGGAAAGTTTTAATAGTATTTAAATAAGAATTAAGTTTGGAATCACCACATATGTAAGCTTCGCGGTATAAATCGTTGGATGACGGTAGCAAAGTTCCTAATTCTACAAATCGAGATATTTAATTCTATAATACATATCAAACTGGTGGTAGGAACTCTGGAGAGTCCGCGCGGGTAGGTACCACCACCCTGCCTATTTCTGCCGTGGAGTAGTAATGCGTTTCGGTTCGAAGGGTGGGGCAGCCGTTGTAACTTTACTTGAGACCTTAGAACTTATTCTCAAGGTGGGTGGCGCATTTACGTTGTAGATGTCTATGGGCTCCAGTAACCACTTAACACCAGGTGGGCTGTGAGCTCGTCCACCCATCTAAGCAATAAAAAAAAATAAAAAAAAAATACTTCATTCAGTTCTGCATAGCTTTTTTGCAAATTATTTTGCTTGTTCTTCTCGGTTCATCCTTCCTTTTCAATTAGCTCCAAATTTCTGATTACCTCAACAATAGTTCAACTGTGTGCTTAGTGCGAGTTTTTTGACGTTCTCGATAACGTAAAAGTTAGCTCGTATTTGGAATGGAATAGGATCGTTTGTGTACATTTGCCGCTAGGGGCGCTGTTCCAACTGCATACAAAATTGGGTTAACTTTTACGTTAACGAGAACGTTAAAAAACTCGCACTAAGCACACTGTTCTCACGTCACGCTTTGACTAAATGCAATTGCCGCAGCCGAGGCGCAATCTTCATGAGATCTTATTAAGCCCTTCAAATCAGAAAGCAAGTATGGCCCTTAGCGAGAATTCAGAGAATAAAACTTTGATTTATAGATAGGCAATAAGTGAAAAACGTAGATACCTTATCCAATTTTGCTAGAATGAAGATGAATTAATTTGAACATTGCAAAATAAGCTTTTCTTAAGTCTCAAGATGTTGCCAGCATTCACGAAAGGGACTGCAAATTGATAATGTATTGACTAAACAATAATTCGTTTGTATTGTACAACTAGATAATATTGTCTGTATGGATATAAAAAAAATCTTGTGTTATATTTTGTGTTTGAATTCAGGTAAATAAAGAAGAGGAAATTGCTGATGATTTGACCCCACAGTTGGTAAATATAAATTTAATTGAAATTTTACTCTGCAATTTCCTCCTTGCGTCAATTACAAAATGCTGGGGCTTGTTACCGATGAGTATATCAGCTTCTTTTGTAATGTAATCCTCTATCAGTTCTGACTTTCAGCAACATGTACCTAACATCATCATTGAACGCTTTGAACCCCATCCTCCTGGCTTCTTGTCCCATATTTTTTCGGCAACAATCAGTTTTTGGACGCTATCACCAGATTTACAGACCGTGTCCGAAGAACTCAAATACTTACCCACCGTGGGCCTTTGTTTGAGGATCTCACCGTTTTAAATTTGAATTCGCTCAGAACCGAAGGTTACCGTAAAAATTCCAGACTAGCTGTGAACTTCTCTGCTCGTATGCAGCAGTAGATTGAGGTTTTTTTCTCCCTGAAAGCCCTAATTTTTAACATCTACTTTGGAACGTGATGTCGGAATCTTTGTTGTAATATATAATAGTTGCACCATTCCTCAATATGCAGAGAGAAGTGTTGGTTATGTAATTCTTTCACAATCGTTAGGTAGAGCAAAGGGTATCTTCATGCAGGATTTTAACCCCGTTATAGGCACATCGCTCAAGGTCGCCGATCCTCTAATTCTTTATCTCACATAAAATGTTCACTTTAGGTACCACGTATAAATTAAAATAAGTTTCCACTTCCGTCACTTAATTTACCCGCGTCAACATTTATACAGGCATCGCCAGAAATTGTCCTAGCGTTAGCCAAACAAGCAGCAATTCTAGAAGCATCTAAACCTGTAAATCCGAGCGAAGATATCGTTCAGAAAAACATTTTAAGGAGTGGGGTAAGTGTGATTTATGAAAATACTGATGTCCGATACGTATATTATTCTACCTGAATTTTGTCTTAGCAAATCTTTTTTTCGAGTCAGATACTACGAGAATTAAAAAATCAAATTTTCAATACTGAATCATGAAGATCCTATTCAACTCTATTTTGGGGTGGTCACAACAGAATCACGTGGATGAGCGTGACACTTGGGCTTAGTCCCACAATACCTTTAACAATAACTTTTTTTAACTATGCTGATAGCCTTGAGAGGCTATTTCAGTGTTACTCTAGTGTGTAGGTGAGCTGTCGGGGCTCAAACCGGAGGTGTTGCTAACACTGGCCCTAACAAGAGCAGTGGTTCGAAGAATCTAACCACCGGATCGGAAATGCGACCCACTGAGAAGATGTGTCTATGGAAACAATAACAATATGTACTAGTATTTAAACTAAACCTTGCCATAGTCAATGTCAGCCATATTCAAATACCATAAAGCATGAATCTTTCTCCATCATTTTGAATTTATTGAATAAATGATCTCAAGGACCCCTTGATGTTAATTAGTTACAGGAGCTAATAAACATGTGAATATGATTACGCACGAGACACCGGGCATCTTATCTTACAGACATAAGAAAGAACTTTGCGGTTTATTCAAACCATCGGACTAATTTCTCTTTCAGAATTATTGGAACGATTTTTGGAAAGAAGACGTTAATGATGCTACGAACATTTTGCGATCCAACAAAAAAATCAACCTGGTAAGTTATTTTTTTCTAATTTTAACTACTTACAGGAGAAAATCAATTGTTAGGTCTACAAACATATCAATATCTTAATTAATTTAATTTGTTATTAATTATTTTAATTAAATAACATTAAATTATCTCGATTAAGGAGGTACAGTCAAAGGCCCTTGTGCCTAGGTTTTTTACTGGAAGTACTGCATCTTAGGAGCCCGCACGGAATGGTACCACCTACCTGCCTAATTCTGCCGTAAAGCAGTAATGCGTTACGGTTTGAGCAGGGGGACCGTTACACTGTAAAACAAAGACTTAGAAATTACTAGCGGTACTCGCCCGCTTCGCCGGGGTTTTAAAATTAATATTATCATTTATTGTCATTATTATTAGGGAGCCCAAAACTCATATAAATATTAGCCTATCCATTGAGTACATGTATTTTCTACACGGATACCAAGTTTCAAGTCAGTCGGATGCATGGTTCAGTAGTTATAACGGCATATCCGTAAAAACCACTGTAGATTTATATATTAGTATAGATTTCTCAACATGGGCGGTGGCATTTACGTTGTTGGTGCCCATGAGCTCCGATACTCATTTAACACCAGATGCGCCGTGAGATCTAGCACCCAACAGAGCAGAAAACCCTCGGTGACAATGCAGTTTTAAGTTGGAATGAGCAGTTAACATATCCTGTATACCTACTTAATGTTGGTTTTTTTTTTTATATTGCTTAGATGGGTGGACGAGCTCGCAGCCTACCTGATGTTAAGTGGATACTGGAGCCCATAGATATACACAACGTAAATGCGCCACCCAATAAGTTCTAAGGTCTCAAGTTTAGTTACAACGGCTGCCCCACCCTTCAAACCGAAACGTATTACTGCTTCACGGCAGAAATAGGCAGGGTGGTGGTATCCACCCGCGCGGACTCATAAAAGGTCCTATCACCAGTAATTACGCAAATTATAATTTTGCGGGTTTCTATTTTATTACACGATGTTATTCCTTCACCGTGGAAGTCAATCGTGAACATTTGCTTAGTACGTATTTCTTTAGAAAAATTGGTACCCGCCTGAGATTCGAACACCGGTGCATCGCGCTCAACACGAATGCACCGGACGTCTTATCCGTTAGGCCACGACGACTTCAAAAGGAATGAATGATCAGCTAACATAATAATATCTTGTATACATAATGATTGAAAACTTTACAGAAAACCATTAAGATTAAAATCACGCCAGAAGATGACGAGTACGAGGCTATAATGAAATTGAAGAAAATATCACCGTATTTAATTTACGCGGTAAATAATAAAAAAACATACTAAATAAAAGGTGGTTTGTGTATTATTAAAGGTGTTTTCTTTTTTATTTTCAACGCGAAGTCACTCAAGGTAGCCTGGTGAAATGTGCTGCTGATCTTCCTCAATTGGAAATATGTCGAGTCACACAAAATAAAAACGTTCAATTGCTACCTGTTCATAGATTTAAGAAAACTGTCAAGGAACGTTTGTGCAACAAGGCATATTATAAAGTTAAGGATTATTTGCTAGGTGGCACTACGAGGGAATGAGGCTCGCCTAGCTCCTAGCCTTTTCATTTTTCATATTATATATTTTTTAATTGTATTTTTTGACTTGTTTTTTCGTTTATTTGTAAATATATATCTTATTTAAAAAAAAAATATATATTTGAGAAAAAACAAAAAAAGAAGGCCACTGAGTTTGTTTCGCCGGTTCTTCCCAGGACTGTGGCTTTTTTTGGAACCGGTGGTAGAGTTAACATTGTTATTTATATTTTGACATTCAACAAGTGTGTTTGTTATACTGACATCTAAGTTGAAATAAATGATTTTGAATTTGAATAAAACAAGTATACAATGTGAATAATTTTAATTAAGAAACCCATCATTATAAGGATCTCTTAGGACATTAATCAGCAAATTGTTGGTATCAGGCTTCCAAAGATCGGTAGCTTTCTCTTCGGCCAGTCTAGCCTTTCTATAACATTCGATAATGTTCCTTTTCAATTTCTTCTCGTCTTTCTCCTCTAAATACTCAATCATCTTTCTTAGATCATCTTTCACTACGCGAGTACGTTTGATCCTTTGTACTTCGTTGTAAAGATAATTCGTAGTCTGATAATTGTCTTTTATGAAATCGGTTATGACTTGAACTTTCTTCGCGTGCTGTTGCCTGGAAAGCGCAGCGACTTTCAAATCTTCCTTGAACTTTTCCACGTCTTCGAATCTCCTGCTCTTCATTTCGTGAGAATAAATTTCGTCGTCTTCCTTAGACCATAATTCGTCGATAATCTTCATTTTAATAAAATCATTTGAATAAGGATGCGTTTTGTTAATAATTATTGTTACCTTTAATACAATTTAAAACAGTTTTGTATGTTTCGGTGCTAAATGATTACGCTTAATCTAAACTAGATGATGACCGAGCTTTTCTCGGGTTTTTTTTTTTTGATAACGCCATCTTGTTGTGTCTTTAAAGCGGTTAGTTGCCCTCAATTAAGAAAAATAGTATTATTATTCGCCCATAGATGTCGGGAAGAGTTGATTATTGAAAACACAAATAAAACAACATTTTCTGAAAATAAATCGTAGCTAGATCGATTTATCGCCCCCGAAATCCCCTGTATACTAAATTTTATGAAAATCGTTGGAGCCGTTTCCGAGATTCACATCTATATCTATATCTATACTCTATACTAATATTATAAAGAGGAAAGATTTGTTTGTTTGTTTGTTTCGAATAGGCTCCGAAACTACTGGACCGATTTGAAAAATTCTTTTTCCACTAGAAGCCGACATTGTCCCTGATGAACATAGGCTACTTTTTTTTATTTTTTTTTTATTTTTTTTTTTGGTTTCATGTGTGTTTTAATGTTTCCGAAGCGAAGCGAGGGCGGGTCGCTAGTTATATATATACAAGAATTGCTCGTTTAAAGGTATAAGATAATAATAAGATTAAAGGTAGAACCTTTTTTTTTAAATAGTTTTATACATTTTAATCTTTGCCTGATTTAATAATGGTTTTGAAAACTAGCGTTAAGAAACACAAGAACATCTTCCCAACATCTGACCCGGTTTGATTTTTTTTCTCCTACCTATGCTGATATCCTTGAGAGGCTATTTCAGCTTCGCCTTGACGTGTAGGTGAGCTAACGGGGCTCAAACCGGAAGTGTTGATAACACTGGCCCTAGCAAGAACAGTGCTTCGCAGAATATACCACCGCATCGGAAACGCGACCCACTGAGAAGATCCGGCGAGAAACTCAGTAGGATGTGTCTATGGGTTAATTTACTCATCGAGCCCTTCGACGCAAGCGATGGTTTCGGGGAGGACGGTGACCGGTGCTTGAAGTACCTAAAACACCATTAATGGATCGGGATGATCTGTAATTACGTGTTTAGGGCGACGTAGACTGTTTACCATTCAGTCCACAGGAACCGCTTTGAAAGATGAAACGACTCTTATACTCTTGTGAGTCCGCACGGGTAGGTACCACCACTCCGCCTATTTCTGCCGTGAAGCAGTAATGCGTTTCGATTTGAAGGGTGGGGCAGCCGTTGTAACTATACTGAGACCTTATAACTTATATCTCAAGGTGGGTGGCGCATTTAGGTTGTAGATGTTTATAGGCTCCAGTAAACACTTAAAACCAGGTGAGCCGTGAGCTCGTCCACCCATCTAAGCAATAAAAAATATAGGTATATATTATATTATATAAGTCAAGGTGGATATAGACATGGGCATTGTCATGTCTATAAGCTTCGAAGTGGTCTGTGAGCTCGTTCATTTAACATTACTATACAAATAAATAAACTTACGAAAAATATTTTTATTTGTAACTTGCAAAACATGTTCGAAGTTTTACTTTCATATTTTATCAGTCCAATATATTTGATTGGAGATATAATGGAATTTACATGCAAATAAAAAGGCGCTGAATGTTAAAGCAATTTATTGTGCAACATAATATTATTACATAAAAAAAAATATGGTTACGAAATTTGTTCTATTGTCAATTTTAATTTTAAATAATAATATGTACAAGGTAGGTTTTATGGTAACATTTGCTGCTATTATTTGATATGTAGCAGTAAAATTGTACTCGAAGTTTAAAATGCAATAAATTAAAATATTTTATTAGGGGAGCGGGGGGTAGCCCCGGCCGGCGGGTAGCCTCGGCCACCGCAAATACTAGTGACTCTCGTAGTGTTACCTATAAGTACGTGTTATGTCTGTGTGCTTTTACGCATTAATTAATTTAACGCACTAATCTTTAAATACCTGGGTGGCCGGAGCTACCCGCCATCTTTAAGGGATACTAAAATTTGATTACTTTTTCAAGTGGCTTTAATTACAGAGGGATTATGTTGTTGTCTGAGTTTTCGATATTTATCTTAAATAAATATAATGTTGATTATTTTTAATAGTTTTTTTATTATTTTACTTAATAAATATAGTCATAATATCGAAAACAAAAAAATGGCCGGGGCTACCCCCCTTTCCCCTACGTAGCAACATCATGTTTTAACAGTAATTAAAGTGACAGCAGAAAAAAGGAATGAAACATGCAACAATAAATACTTAGTACTGATAATGATAAAATGCAATGCTGTATTAAAATTAAATATGTATGATATGATAAAATGTAATAAATAATAAACTTAAAGTAGTTTTGATCGTGTTTGCAACTTGGATGAACCAAACAAAATAACAACCAAAGAATAAGCAACCTGTAACGGTAGCTATCATACAGTAGGTACAAGATATTTGACAGATGCCTGAATCTCACATTTTCAAGATAAGCTTGCAAAATAAATACAAGTTCCGAACAACATTCGGGCCTCCCGTCATGACTTACGCAAGTGTTGTGTTCGCTCACGCTGCCCGCACGCACATAGACACTCTCCAATCTCTACAATCCCGCTTTTGCAGGTTAGCCGTCGGAGCTCCGTGGTTCGTGAGAAACGTTGACCTACACGACGACCTGGGTCTCGAATGAATCCAGAAATACATGAAGTCAGCGTCGGAACGGTACTTCTATAAGGATATGCGTCATGATAATCGCCTTATCGTTGCCGCCGCTGACTACTCCCCGAATCCTGATCACGCAGGAGCCAGTCACCGTCGACGCCCTAGACACGTCCTTACGGATCCATCAGATCCAATAACCTTTGCATTAGACGCCTTCAGCTCTAACACTAGGAGCAGGCTTAGGAGCCCCGGTAACCGTGCAACCTACCCATGACTCAGCTCGCTGAGTCTCTCGTCGGATCCGATCCGATCTCGCGATTCCGATCCGGTAGTAGATTCATTCGCGAAGCAGCTGCTCTTGAGTTGTTAGGTTTCCTATGAAGGCGCTCGGGCAGCTGTTAGCAAATCCCACTCCTTCTGGCTGAGCCATTGCTCGCCCACCTGTCCTGGTGAAACTGGAAAGGCCTTCGGGCCACAAGTAATCCTTCAATCCTTATAAAAAAAAAAAAACATTCGGTCCGTCGCGTCGGTCTACTGAGCAATATCACTCGCTCGATGACCGATGAAGATCTTCCCTTTGTCGTATACCCCCAAACGATCGAATTTCCGATCGTTTTTTTTCTTATTATCAATAATCACAGGCCCGAAATACGCATATTATTGATTAGGTAATGATAAATATTTGATATATTGTATATTATATATATATATATTATAATGATTTATTATATCATTAATGTATTTACCTATAAAAAATATATTGTTAAATGAATAGATAATCAATTTTTAAAATAACTACAGAAAACTCAAGTAAAATTAGATTGCTGTTTATCTTCACAATTCTTAAAAAGCACATTTTTTTAACAGGTTTACTCTCAGAGATATGAAGTTTCGCCTGAATTTCGATTTGTAAACTACCCTCCAATATATTACCAAAGACTTAGAAGGATTACACCATATATAACTAGTCAGGTTTTTTGGACTAGAAGAATTTAAGTTTGTGAGATTAATTTCGAAATAATCAAGGTCTTAAGTATTTTGTACAGTAGGTGTAAATTCA
This sequence comes from Bombyx mandarina, assembly GCF_030267445.1. Lineage (NCBI taxonomy): Eukaryota > Metazoa > Arthropoda > Insecta > Lepidoptera > Bombycidae > Bombyx > Bombyx mandarina. The sequence goes on along the minus strand of NC_143230.1, from coordinate 3,825,096 downwards.
TGATGATAAAATGGCTTGTGACAGCCTTGAATGAAGAGCTTTTGACGTGACAACGTCTTATAATTTGATGGAGCCGGCTGCACGCACGAAAAAACACGACTCATGAGGCGTTCCATTTAAGGCTTGAAGCGCAAGCGAGAGCGCGCAACGAGCGACAAAGAGGCACAATCGGTCTCCGCGTTCAGCAGCATTCGATAGCTGTCTCTCTCCTACTTGAGTGAGCGATGCATCCGCGTGGACAGCTGCTATACAATAATACATTTACATGTTTTCGTCAAGTATGAAGTTCAGTGAAAAGTGAATGTGGTGTCAATTGTTTATAGCAACGATAATTGCGATAATTGAAAAATGAAACCATTCCATCAGTATTTTCTTATGACGTTGTCACGTTCAACTATCGTCAGTAAACCGACTTTACAGACAACCGATTAATTTTTTTTTGATTAAATTTGATTACTCTGAAATAAATATAGAAAATTAATATATTTTGCTATTTTAATGTAAAGTGTACTTAGTTTTTATTTATTGCTTAGATGGGTGGACGAGCTCGCAGCCCACCTGGTGTTAAGTGGTTACTGGAGCCCATAGTCATCTACAAGGTACATGCGTCACCCACCTTGAGATATAAGTTCTAAGGTCTCAGTATAGTTACAATGGCTGCCCCACCCTTCAAACCGAAACACATTACTGCTTCACAATAGAAATAGGCGGGGTGGTGGTACCTACCCGTGCGGACTCACAAGAGGTCCTACCACCAGTAATTACACAAATTATAATTTTTCGGGTTTAATTTTTATTACACAATGTTATTCCTACACCTTGGAAGTCAATCGTGAAAATTTGTTAAGTGCCTAGGTACGTATTTCATTAGAAAAATTGGTATCTGCCTGCGGGATTCGAACACCGGTGCATCGCTAGATACGAATGCAATGGACTTCTTATCTTTTAGACCAGGACGACTTCAAACGTAATGTAATGTCATACATTTTAATTAATTTTTAACACGCAGTAGTTTCACACGCTGTAATGCACAAACACCAGCGTCCCGGGCGCCATTAAGCAGGCCGAATGCAGGCAACATTGGAGGAAGCTGGTGCAAAAACTGGACCAAGGTGGTCACGAGCCTCTGTAATGAGGAAACGACAAAGAAGAATGCACAATAATATGCACATAACCTGTATATATGGCAGATAAATTGAGCCTGGTACCTTCGGTGATTAATAATTAGTAAGGCCATAGATTAGCACTTTATCATATACTTGTCCGGCTGATTACTAATTGTTTCTCAAATTTGGATTTACTTCTTACCAATCACTGATTTAAAACTTTGAGAGACATACAAATTTTGTATGATAATTACAATAGTTTCCTAAACAAACAATCCTAAATGTTAAAAGTCAATTGGTTCAATCACATTAGGTATTTTTTAATTTTCTTTTTGAAATAACTTCTTTACTAAACATACCACTACTATACCTTAGGCGGGAAAAGTTTTTTTTTTAAATGTTACGTGTAAACTTTATTTCAAACAAGTATTTAGTAAGGACATTGAATGATTGAAGCCTGTCTAATTTCAGATAACAATAAAACAATGAAAAAGGTCTTTATATCAGTGGTATTCTTCCGTGATAATGTTCTCCTTCTACAATGACGTAACTGTGTTTACCAAAGTTTTAAGGTTAAGCAAAATTACATCTTAATAATAAATAACAATCAAAACAATGTAGTGAGTACTAGACATATTATGAGAATAAAGTACATCATGTAATAGGGACAATAAATAACACATGGTTGTTATGAATGGCGGTCAAGTAGTCAAAATAGGACCAAGCCGTCAATAAGTGTTCTTTATATTGTAGCAGGTCTAGTCATATTGAACTATGCAATCATGAAGTTTACTCTGCATACTTATACCAGTTTCCTACCTAACAGTGTACAAAATTTATTGATTTTCATATTTACTGCTGCTAGGGAGCATTATATGCACATTCCGCTGCCCTGTTTATTTTTAATGCAATATAGTAATCTATTTTGGTTTAAAAGGGAAGTATTATGTTATCAGCTGCACAGGTGCAACAAGTGATGCTTTCATCAAAAATACATACATATCCCAATTCATCCCCAATGAGTAGGAGGACAATACATATTTTCGGGTGTGAGCCTTTCTAGGCTCGGTGGTAATTTGAACATATCCAACTTAGGATTGTACACCCAAGGCAGGAAATGTGTCCGCCCGTTCGCATCTACTATGAGAGTTTCGCTCTGCACAGTGAGATCGTTTGACTTTTCATTTTGCAATTGTTCATACAAATTTTCCAAGGACGGTTCTGGCTGTTTTGTTTTCTTTCGTTTTTGTTGCTGAACTGTAAAAAAAAAAATGGTTTTATTGAATTTTGTATATAAAATATAGAAACAGAAATATTGTTGATAATCTCATCACATTGACTGCACTATAAGTCACCGGTGCCCTACATGGGGCAGTGAAGTAATTATGTCGATTTTTCTTACTAAGCATCTGGATAAATTTGCCTTCTGTTGTTTTTAATCTATGTTTTAGTCTTTTAGGTCTCTACAAAATGATTCCTCTTTCTTAAAGTCTACTAGATATTCCAGCGCCTTAATAAATAGTGATTGATTTTTTTTTATTGCTTAGATGTGTGGATGAGCTCACAGCCCACCTGGTTTTAAGTGGCTACTGGAGCCCATAGACATCTACAACGTAAATGCGCCACACACCTTGAGATATAGTTCTAAGGTCTCCTCAGGACAGTCACAACGGCTACCCCATCCTTCAAACCGAAACGCATTACTGCTTCACGGCAGAAATAGGCGGGGCGGTGGTACCTACGCGTGCGGACTCACAAGAGGTCCTACCACCAGTAAAAACCAGAGAAGAGAGAAATCAACATAATTACTTCAGTATGCCACGTAAGACACCGCTGACCTAAATGACAGTCGACATGTTGATATGGTTTATTATGTTAAGAAAACACATCTAACTGCAAGTAAAGATTGTTACCTTGTAGTTTCAAATTGTCTAATTCCTCCTTCGTGTAATGAGAGTACCTGCATATTGGTCCAAACGAACAATTTCCACTCATAAATCTGGTGCATTGTATTTTCTTACTCTCTTCTAATATAATAGTCTCTGGATCTGCAATTTACATTAAAAAACCACTTCATAAAATTTTGTAATTTTTAAATAACTAAGATTTGAATTTGGGTTTAAAGTGTTTCATTTTTCTATTTTTTCTATTTAGACTGATCTCACGGTCATTCAGGTTTGAAATTGTTACCAGATGTCAAGGACAACACAATGTTTGAACCAACCATGTATGGGCTCACATTGTTCTGTAAATAATGTAATGATTTGATTCTTTTTTGTTTTTGTCTAGGTGAGCCACGTCGCTTATGAGCATTAGCATTGCCAGGAAACAAACCACTGCCTATCGCTGAATACTCTATTATAATAGGACCTGTATTTGAGCCAGTACAGACTCCAGCTCTCTTAAAGGTTTTATCTTATGCTGATAGAAATTTGTAATTTAGTTAGCAAACCTCATCGAGTAAACTTTCGTGTCAAGAACAGGTCTTTTTGCTCTTTGGCTGGGTGTTTTGTAACTATATAATAATATGTATTTAATTTTTTTATTGCCCCTGTAGGCAGACGAGCACACGGCCCACCTGATGGTGAGTGGTTACCGTCGCCCATGGACTTCAGCAATGCCAGGGGCAGAGCCAAGCTGCTGCCTACAAAGTATTATGTCAGTATCTGGTACCCATAACACAGGGAATCCTAATTTGAGGCCGGATGATCGTACATAATTCGTTCCCAGTTATTTAATTATTATTGTATTACATATTATTATAAGAGAACCTTTATGAGATAAATAAATATCAGCAAGCATTTTATGTCTTAGTTTGGTACGACTTTTGTATTAACTTATCTATATTACTATATTACCTTTATATTCTTGATAGTGTTCATGTACCAATTTCTGATGTTCCAATCCTTTATTGTGTGTTTTTATGATTGCCGGCGTAGCAACCATAGACTTATCGCAGTAGTCACAGTAATACTTTTTACCCATTTTATATTTGTAATAGGCTCATCAATTTAATGAATTTAATCATAGATTATACATTAATATATTGAATATAAATAATTAGGTATGCGTCTAATTTATCAAAATTGCCCCCGCAAAATAACTGATGTTTTTCTAGTGTTTTTTTTTTTTTTTTTTTTTTTTATTGCTTAGCTGTGTGGACGAGCTCACAGCCCACCTGATGTTAAGTGGTTACTGGAGCCCATAGACATCTACAACGTAAATGCGCCACACACCTTGAGATATAGTTCTAAGGTCTCAGTATAGTCACAACGGCTGCCCCACCCTTCAAACCGAAACGCATTACTGCTTCACGGCAGAAATAGGCGGGGCGGTGGTACCTACCCGTGCGGACTCACAAGAGGTCCTACCACCAGTATTTACGCAAATTATAATTTTGCGGGTTTCATTTTTATCACACGATGTTATTCCTTTCACCGTGGAAGTCAATCGTGAACATTTGTTGAGTACGTATTTCATTAGAAAAATTGGTACCCGCCTGCGGGATTCGAACACCGGTGCATCGCTTCAACACGAATGCACCGGACGTCTTATCCGTTAGGCCACGACGACCACAATAGTGTTTTTTTAAAGGACTTTATGACCTGGTAACTAAGACCTTTAAGTCATGTATTATTTTAACTTATATTCTTAACATGTTTTTTTTATTGTCATTGTAGGCAGACGAGCGTACGGTCCACCTGATGGTGAGTGGCTACCGTCACCCGTGGACTTCGGCAATGCCAGGGGCAGAGCCAAGCAGCTGCCTAACGCAAAACCTAACTTTATGACAAATGATAATATGGAGGGAAATGAAATGAAATTAAGCAGCTGGGATGAAATGAAATGAAATGAGATGAGATGATATGGGATGAAATTTATAATCTCAGTAAAATGATGGTCTCTTACTGAAATTTTTTCAGTGGTCTTTTTGGAGGATCCCGAAAAGTTACGTATATCGGCTTTGTTTCATTTTCCCACATTTGTGCACTTTCACAGATACTAAATAATTAATAAGCCACCGATAATACACATTGAAATCTGAAGAAACTCTAAATAAACAAATTAAAACAAATCACACAACTTCACTCCTCGCGTTCCCGCCAAAAGGTCGTTTATTTATATAATATTGATTTTATTGATGATTTATAATCATACAAAACGAAGCCCATGCACTCAAATATTTGGTGACATAGACGGCAGTTATATTGTATGAAAAGTGGAATGGAACAGAATGAAATTAAATGAGATGAAGTAAAAAAATATCGTAATCTTGGTTTAGAAGAAATGAAAAAATCTCAGTAAAATAATGAAAATTTACACACTTCAGTTGATATTTGAGAGAACGAGAAGGGAATTTTATTTACTCATAATTGTGCGTTAAATTATTATACAAAAAAAAAAATATACGTCACATAATCAATCACAAATAGGAAGGTAGAACTAAGGAGTACCATCTCAGTATTTAAAAATGCTCCGCTGAGAGGCAATCAATTATGGAGGCGCCATCCATAGTAGCAAGTGGAAAGATTTTAAAAACAGACTACCACACCTCGGCTATGTTCCGAGGTGCACTGTGAGCACTGTGTGATGTCAAATTACTTTTCTGTGAAGCCGGTCTTTTATATTATAGTTAGCTACACTAGTTACTGCTTAAAACGGAACGCCGTACCGCCTGTCATCGGCGTTGTTGGTTGTTGTTTTCCATAGAAGGTTTCCTACTTCAGTGTTGTTTTCACTTCAACAAAAAATATTGGTTACATTTTAGTTAAATTTAAAAATTTTAAATTCTATTTTTCTCAGTTGAAGTCATTGCATAATAAAAGTAAGTTTATTATGACGTTTAGTAAAAGAAAATATTGTTGTTCAAGCAATTTAATAGATATTAACATAACAAGGGAATTTTTGAAATGAGCTTATTAACGGTAAAAGTAAGCACTGAGAGCACATTATTTCGAAAATACCTGGTTCACGGTAGAAAAATTGCGATGATTTATGAATCATATATTTCCATAAGTACTGCAACTGTATACTGTCAGTCCCTAACTTAAGGAATTTCTCCCGTGAGAGCACTGAACAGTGCTCGCAATATACATCGGAAAATAACCTTCACTGTAACCCAATTGACACACTTCACTCTCTGTAGAATTGCCATACTCATGGCATTTCCACTTCCTACACCCGTATTCCGCATCTCTGAAATCTGTTTTGATTGTTAACAAGGATTTAGAACTTAGAAGTAAAGAATGAAAATTGTTATATTATTATCTGTTTCTTGATCCTTTGATTTCTCTGTTGATCATGGAGAATATAAGTAAGAAGTACCATCTTGTAAAGACAATAAGTTGAAAAAGTGTCCACCCCTAAATAGCAAGTTCTTTATTGAAGACTCACCGAAGCAGCGCTGGTGTAGGAAGTGGACATGATAATTATGAACATAACAGTTCTAAAAACAGAGTGAAGTTTATTGGATTGAAGGGAAGTGTGGTAGTTTATGGCGACGTTAAAATCCTTCCACTTGCTATAATCGCGCCACCTTAATTTTTTTTCTTGGACTTTTTAATACACTGAGATGGTACTCTTTATGTCTATCCTCCGTACTGAGCTACAATCTTTTCTCACAAAGCTAGCAGTTGCAGACACAAACAACTTTTTTTTTGAGTTGATGGCCTGGTATCTAGACCTTTAAGCCAAAACACAAACAATAATATTTGCTTAATGTTGTAACTAGTAGCAACAGAACCTCTGTAACTTTGGTAGAATTTATTTCAAATTTTGGACATGAGAATATCATAATCAATAGGTAAAACTGTACCTATTTCTTTTTTTTCTAAATTTTAGAAAAAATCATTATTGCGTATCAAGGGCTATAATTCTTAAACTTAATCTTTACCTTAATTTTTTTGTTAAAATGTGTACTACTATTATGGTAAGTTTTCACTTTACTAGTTTGGTAACTGATTTTAAAGTGACGTTTATTTAATAAAATCAGCTGAACAATGCATTTTTTGTTTATTTCTGTAAAAAGGAAATGAATTTTAATTATAAATACTACTTGTAAATAAATAATCTGTTATAATACATAAAATGCGTGAAGCTTATAATTTTGTGTTGTTAGCAAGTTACAGTGTACTTTTTGCTGTTGTGTAAACTATTATTTTTGTTAATTTTATTGTTGAACAATGTTCGGAAGACCGAGATGTAGGGAGTGGACTCCACTTTCTACACAACAGCTACGCCTAAGAAGCCTAATTCAGGTAATAAAGTGATAAACAAGCATGAAGCTTACAAACAAACGCCTACAAATTACGATAATGACTACGAGCGTACGAAGGCCGTGATAGGTGGTTTGTAATAACATTCCCATAATCGTAAATTTAAAATAATTAAATCTTTATACATAATTGTAGTTTATTTTCGTAAATTAATTTCTTAACATAGTGTATTTATATGTTCGAAATACAAACGCGGTAATCGCTATCCAACTCATTTAAAATCTTTATACTTTCTTTTTATGTTCATACAAAAAAAAAACTTGTTATCATCATAATATGATATATTATGATATCCTTAATAATTATCTGAAATATCCTTGTATCATTATTAAAACATATGACCCTTGACTTACTAACATTTCATTGATTTGTTTTAAAGTAATTTGAGTATAATAATTGAGTAGAGTCATTATCTAAAAGTGTAAATTGTATTACTGTTCTGGTAGATAGGAGGCTACTTCTTACTAGTACATCATTGTTGCTGTCGTAAAGCATCTTATGTCCTCTCTAGTAGGCAACACCACAGTGGCTATTTCTACTCTGTACTAGTAATAAATTCCATTTTCAAGGGCTGACAGCTGTTATATTATATAAATTAAACTTAGACCTCATATCTGAACTAATCTGAAAGTATACAATATTCGCTTTATGATATCTATGGGTTCTGATAACCATTTAACAATGGGTGTGTCTCGCAAATGCTCTTACAGCAAAACTCACTAGATCTTTTGATCATCCTTCATAATCGACTAATCATTAAAAAAAAGTTATAAAATTTGCAATAAAGTAATGGAATAATTCAAATTACTAAAATATCCGACATTGTAAGTTTTTTGAAGTGAAAACTTCTTTAGAATCGTTGTGATTTCAAACCGGATGCAACGGAAAAAACGACAGGTAAGAGACACAAATACAAAAGAATGAGACAGAAATATACATACTATTTAATACAGCGCCATCTGTGAGATTTTTTAATACTAACGTGTGTATGAAGGCTCTTGTAGTGAATTTTAATTTAGGATTATACGTGAAATTAAAATATCAATTCACAGAGGGCGCTACCTTACAATTATTTACTAATGACAAAATTTTACATATACTTAAGACGTTTAGGATAATTGTATTTTAATTTTAGAAGGTTTCACCTCTACCACGTGTGAATTGCACACATGGTTTTTCTAAAGATTTCTGGAATTTCCACAATTTTGGTATTCCCAATGATAACTAGGTACCGTTATTACCCAGCCAAGATAGTTTTGAAGTATTCAAGTGTTTTCTCTATTTGGCGCCAAAGTAATTAATAAAAATAAAACATGTAATAATGTATCACAAGTACAAAGACTGACTTTATCGCTTCAAGCGATCTCTTTCAAACAACTATTGTATGAAAGGGATCCATAAAAAAAATTCAAATGTGGTGTACATAACTATATTAGCAATATTTTAGACTAATAAAGATAGGATAATGTGATAATAATTTTTCGAGAGATTGGAGAATATCGTGATGTACATCAAATCAGGCTAGCCAATGCTACATAATGATAACAACCGCTAGGGCGTAACGACTGAGAAGAAGAATATTATGTTGTAACATTAAAATGACATTCATATTTGAATGCTAATGTGGGGCAGCCGTTGTAACTATACTGAGACATTAGAACTCATATCTCAAGGTGGGTGGCCGCATTTACGTTGTAGATGTCTATGTGCTCCGGTAGCTGCTTAACATCAGGTGGGCCGTGAGCTCGTCCAACCGTCAAAGCAAAAAAAAGCAAAATTATAATAATACAAAAATACAACAAATGACCAATTTCATTATCGAACGAAGGCTAATTTTATACATGTAATGTACTTATTATTAGAATTATCAAAAAGTCAAGGTTGCCTTATTACTAGAAAAATACAAACCTGTTTTATTATTTTTTATTTTTAGAGTATTGCAATATTAATTTAATTTAAGACATTTTGAATTGAGTATTCTAATGATATCAGGTACAAGGAAGGAGAGACAAGTTTTGTATAAAATTTGATAATAGTGTGCCCAAAAATAAAATGTCCACAAGAAACACTTTACCGTGACCTTTAAAACTGCAAAGTGCATTGTTGTGATATTAAAGATTAAAAAGAGTCTTAAATATTTCGACGTCTCGTGTAATACAATTAAACAATATATTAAAATTTCTAAACATCTATAACTATATATATGTATATAAAAGAAAGTCGTGTTAGTTACACTATTTATAACTCAAGAACGGCTGAACTGATTTGACTGAAGATTGGTGAGGAGTTAGCTTAGAACCAGGAGAAGGGTATAGGGTACTTTTTATCACGTTCCCGTGTGACGTGACATAAAACGTGGTATAAAAAAACGCAACTGATATGGAATAACAAAACGCAACTGACAGCTAAACGTTCTATGGTTAAATAAAGTAAAATTTTGAAGTTCGCCTTGTCTGCTAGTAAAAAATAAAAGAAGATTCCTATGAATTGTAGATTAAAAACGAATATGAAAAAGTACACCATTAGTAATAACTGTGGGTAGACTACTATCGTGTGGTCTTGGTGCTTAGCATTAGCTTGCACCGCTTGGATATAGTGAAATGTGAAAATCGTGGTAGGACATGTCCTTCTTCAAACGAGGCTTGTGGAGAGTATTAAACGGTAGGCAGCGGCTTGACTCTGCCCCTGGTATTGCTGAAGTCCATGAGCGACGGTAACCACTCACCATCAGGTGGCCCGTATGCTCGTCTGCCGATACGGCAATTAAAAAGAAAAGGAACCCGATAATATTTTTTTTGTAGATAGCCTAGCCGAAAATAGGCAATTTGAATCATAAATATCATAACATTGAATATATTTTCCAAAATAAATACATGGAAACAAATCACGCACGGTCAACCCGTCCCAATTTTGGATTCTCGGTGTTATGGGTACCAGACACTGAGATATATACGTGTCGGAGACGGTCATTAGTTTGGTAGCTTTATTTTTTCCTACCTAAGCTGATAGCCTTGAGAGGCTATATCAGCGGAACCTTAACTAGTAGGTGAGCTCACGGGACTCAAACCTGACGACGTTGCTAACACGAACCCTAGCAAGAGCCGTGCTTCGCAGAATCTACCATTGGATCGGAAATGCGACCCACTGAGAAGATCCGGCGAGAAACTCAGTGGGCTGTGTCTGAGGGCTAATTTTGGTAGCAACACGTAGCGCAGCACGATTTCGGGGAGGTGACAACACGATCGTAATGACGTCGGGGCTCGGCTAACTTCGTGCTACGACAGAGCCTAGCCGATGGAGTCGCGCATAGACGCCATTACACTTATCAACCAGCCTTCAAGAGCGATGCCTCCATCCTAAGAACTGTCATTTGTTTGAAGATTTCTAAGTTATTCTAAGACAAAAAACGTCTTTTGTGTGCTCAATATTTCTCTTAACTCGATCACCCTATTCGCTCCTATGATATCTGACGATGGTCTTAATGATGCGGTTTCTCCGACATTCATATATAGATACTAACACCCAGACAAAGAGCGAACAAACCTGTTCATCACACGATTGTTTGCCCGACGCGGGAATCGAACCCACGACCCTCGGCCTCGGCACAAGAGTCAGGAGCGCTAATTATTGCACCACCGAGTCAACCAGTAAAATCAGTAAAGCCAATAAAATACATACAAACTCTTCAAACTACTGGTGGTAGTCCTACCACCAGTAGGTCCCTCTTGTGAGTCCGCGCGGGTGGGTACCACCACCCTGCCTATTTCTGCCGTGAAGCAGTAATGCGTTTCGGTTTGAAGGGTAGGGCAGCCGCTGTAACTATACTGAGATCTTAGAACTTATATCTCAAGGTGGGTGGCGCATTTACGTTGTGGATGTCTATGGGCTCCAGTAACCACTTAACACCAGGTGGGCTGTGAGCTCGTCCACCTATCTAAGCAATAAAAAAAATTAAAAACTAAAGCATCTCATCTACAAAGTCTAGTATTACTCGTAATGCCTAATGAATGAATGTCTAATATGATTATGAATTGCAACTTCGTATTGCGATTACAACAACGCCGTAATTTCTCGCCCGGTTACGAATGCACCTTTAACATTTCAAATTGAATGATAACATTAATAATAAAACAATCGTAAGATTATTCTGATTATGAAGATATTGTGCATTATTTTAGTGTGGAAAAAAAAACGGTCGGTCGCTTATAGATATCAGCCATCCTAAGGGTACAGCTAAACCGCTGCCTAAAATAACATTTTCAAATGAGTTTGCGTGTTGGCTTTCCTTATTATCTGTTAAAGGCTTAAAGTTTTTACTGGTGGTAGGACCTTTTGTCCGCACGGGTAGGTACCACCAACCTGCCAATTTCTGCCGTGAAGCAGTAATGTGTTTCGGTTTGAAGAGCGGGGCAGCTGTTGTAACTATACTGAGACCTTAGAACTTATATGTCAAGGTGGGTGGCGCATTTGCGTTGTAGATGTCTATGCCCTCCAGTAACCGCTTAACGCCAGGTGGGCTGTGAGCTCGTCCACCCATCTAAGCAATAAAAAAGGTGCTTTTGCTAATGTTAAATTATTTGAACAGTTAATTCATAATTAATCAAATATTTAATCAGATGAATGTCTTTTTCTGACACTAACAGATAACTGAGATCATGGACATGAACCTTTGACATGTACTGAATTTTTTTTTATTTACATTTAGTAGGCAGCGGCTTGGCTCTGCCCCTGGCATTGCTGACGTCCATGAGCAACGGTGACCACTTACCATCAGGTGGGCCGTATGCTCGTCTGCCTACAAAGGCAATAAAAAAAAAAAAAAAAATTTTCAAAGAATTTGTTCACGGTATAAAGTAGTTGGCATAGCGATACATATTCGCAAGTGTCTACAATTCCACCAGTAATAACAAACTTACATTTTCTCTTTCAGATCGTCGGCTACAATATACGACCACCTGAATCTTACCCGGTCCAGTGCAGTTTCTACTTAACCCTGCATCACACCACCATGTCTGCCCCGTTTTACACCAGCGAGAGGATATGCTCGCCGCATCCGAAATGGAAAGAGATCGACTCTGGTAGAGTAACCGTGATAGATGACAAATGATTCCTTGTTTAGCTTAGGAATTGGGCCACTCAAAATAATGGAAGGCGGCTCCGGAATAACTTCAATATTATACGTTACTAGCTGACCCGGCAGACTTCGTAATGCCCCAATCGATAAATAAAAGACCTAAACTTATGTATAAAATAAACTTAAAACAAACAAAAGGAATCCGTCCGACGGGGGACACATCAAAGGGAAAACAAAATTGTTATTTTTGTTTATTTCCGATCATTTTCATATTTATCTACCTTTTAAACCTTCTCTGGACTTCACGAATAATTCAAGACTAAAATTAATCAAATCGGTCCAGCCGTTCTCGAGTTTTAGCGAGATTAATGAACAGCAATTCATTTTTTATTTTTATATAATATATAAGATAAGATTAATCAAAATTAGTTTTATAATTGAATTAATTGTAACAAATAGTGTAACGACAATAAGAAAATAGATTAAACCTTTAAATTACTTTTAATTGTGTATACAAATCGCGAAAACCGAAGACGATATAATATAATGCGAAATAGTCCCATGTTTTCGGACAAATCTATGACACATGACTTTAAGTGAGTTTATTGCCCATGGATTGATTGATTGAGTCGAATGAGAATTCGTATTGTGACTGACAATAACGGCTCTCTGGTGTAGTGGTAACTGACATGGTTACCTACTACACAAGGGGTTCGCCGGTTCGAATCCCGCCAAGGGAAGATATTTGTATGATAAATATAAAAATGTCTTTTCCGGGGTTATGTATGTATGTTAAATGTATGTATGTGTAAAATAAAAATCTTACATTTATTTCCGTTATCTGGTACCTGTAACGCAAGTTCTTTACGAACTTATCACGGGACCAGTTAACGCGGGGTGATTGTTAGTAAATATTTATTATTTATATACATTGTATATTGAACAAGAATGCATCGTGGCAGAAATAGGCAGGGGGGTGTTTGCATATCTGTGATGGCTTGCAAAACGTGTCACTAGCCAATACTACTTACTAGGTCAGGTCAGGAATTGGATATATTTTACTGGTACCCGTGCAGTGATAAAAAATTGAACCATTGCATTTGATTAATGTCATTAAAATGGGTAGCCTTTGTTGATTCGACGCTTATAATACGGGCCAAAAACTATTTTTGTGTTGGTACGGCGGCATTCCGTTTTAAATTACAAAGTAAATTACGACAATGTGAGTGTAAATTACATTATGCTGGTAAATGTGTCACTAAAATGACTCATAATTGTGTTCAATTGCGTATTACGTAATTAGGTTAATAGTTATCTAGAAATAATTAATGCCGGCGCTGTTTAGTTTGATTGAAGGGACTGTTTAATGTTTCGTCTTGCAAATGTGCTAAGATAATGAGCGTTCTTGTGCGTACTTTTGTGTGTACGAGGAAAGAAATGTTCGCATTAGATTGCGCCCAGAAATCGATCAAAGCGTAGTTGAAACATTATCGCATGAAACCCGAGAATTTGGCCGCAGATTTGTGACCTTAGTCTCTTGCAAGACAGACATAGTAATGTCGAAAGCGAAGAATACTGTACAAGCTTAAAAGTATTAATTTCGAACACGTAATGCTAGGAAAAGGAAGCTTTTAAAAGTTGTAGTATACGTCGCGATATTAAGCTGCCGTCATGTCCTGAAGGCGATACACCACACATGGTAGTTTCTTCGATTTTCGCGACTAGCAGAGTCGAAGTTATCGCGGTCTAAAATATAAGATGACCTATGCATTTGTATCGGGCGATGCGACTCGCTTCGTTCCGTATTATTAGTTTTTTTTATACCTAGCTGGTAACCTAGGGGGCTATGACAGCGTAACCGGGCGAGTAGGGGAGTTCACGGGTGCTCTAATCTGGGGACGTTGCTAGCAAAAGCAGTGCTTCGCAGAATCTACCACGGGTCGGAAACGCAACCCACTGAGAAGACCCGGCGAGAAACTCTGTGGGCTGTGTCTGTGGGTTAATTTACTCGCCGAGCCCTTCGTCGCAAGCGACGGTTTCGACGAGAACGATGACCGGTGCTTGGGGTACCTAAAAATGGATCGGGAGGATCCGAAATGATGTGTTTTGGGCGACGTCGACTGTTTGCCATTTGGTCCGCAAAATCGGCTATGTAGTTACCGGTGGCCACGATGAGAGGGTTCTCGTGTCGTGCAACTTTATCGAAATGGCGCATTAATGCCGACTGTAGATACTTACTGATGGACTCTAGGTCCAGGTCGTCGGGAAGGTCGACGTTCCTGACGAACCACGGGTCTCTGACGGCTATCCTGTAAAACGGGATTGAATGGTTCGAAGGGGTTAGAAGTTTGTGCGGGTCGCATGAGCGAACATACACTTGCATAGGTCATGACGGGTAATTTACTCGCCGAACCCTTCGTCGCAAGCGACGGGTTCGACGAGAACGATGACTATATTATTAGAGTAAACCTTATCGTATCATTAACCCAACTTTTATTAACAGAAATAAACTTGTTTAGGAGTTATCAAAACTTTGCCGATGTGACTCATTTTTCCGGATATCTCAATCGAATGA
Organism: Bombyx mandarina; assembly: GCF_030267445.1. Lineage (NCBI taxonomy): Eukaryota > Metazoa > Arthropoda > Insecta > Lepidoptera > Bombycidae > Bombyx > Bombyx mandarina. The sequence continues at coordinate 3,810,066 of NC_143230.1, read as the reverse complement.
CGTATGCGTAAAACAATATTTTTTTTATCTCTTACAGAAATAACTCATAATATGTCATCAACGAACGTTGTTATAAGGATATGGTGTCACACATTACACCCCACGGAGAGTTGTAATAACACACAAGATACGGTTATACAGACTTGGGGGGTTTATTTTAGCGGTCTCCGATATATAGGGGCGAATTTAGCCTCGAATTTCACGTCCGATTGCTTCAAATGCAACACGCTGGTGTTTCAAATGCACGGCGGTCATTTTTGCTCGTACAAAAGTCTCAAGTTAGACGTTATCCCCCCGGAGAACGAATTGGATCAGGGGTCGCTGTCATCGGATTCGTCGGGACGAACGAATCTATCGAGAACTACTTTAGAATCGAGATTGGTTTCGGATTCTAAATTACTCCATGTGAGATCTATATCGCCCGGTAAACGCGGCAGGAAACCGGATAAAGAGTACTCGAAAAGCCACAGTCCAATAGAAAAGACGTTTCATCAGAACTTTCCAACAATCCGACCGTCGGCTAGTTTGATTATCACCCAAAATAGATTAAGGGATAATAATGTTGAAATAGGTAAACGTAAAGAGAATCCAAGTAATATTTATGAGTATTCACCTGATTACATGGACGTTAAAGAATTCACAGAGGACAGATACAACAGTTACTCAAAGGAAACGTCCCACGAGGACCTGTCGCAGAGTAAAATCGATTGCAGCGAAACCGCCGAGAATTACGACCTGCGAAACGAATTGGACGGTATCCCGAAAATCCGATATATGACCATGAATTTCTTGAAATCGGAGATCAGGCCGAGCTACAACGCGACGAAGCTGCAGAAGCTGCATCTGTTGCAGTATTCGATAAAGAAGAAGCAAGAGGCGGTCGAAGAGATCAAGGAGAGGATCTACAAGAAGTCCGCCCTGACCGACGGCCGGTCCCCGTCTGACGAGAAAGAGTTCTTGTTGCGCGGCAAGAGTAGATCACAAAGAAATCTGTTTAGTCCGGACGATAATAGTTTGAATAGAGAAAAATCGGCGTCACAAAGTGATTTGAATGTTAAAAATGGTAGGATCAAAGAAGAAAGGCCGCTGTCAAACGGACCTAGACTTACTTTGAAACTGAACGATCTCCTTTCTTATAAGGTAGGTAAATTCCATAAATATAATTTACTAGCTTTTACTCGCGACTCCGTCCGCGTGAAATAGTTACTTTGGCATAACACTAAATTTTACCCCCACTTAATTTACGTAGGAAGTGAATTTTTTTTTATTATAGAATGTTAAGGAGCTTTTTAAACCCCTATTTTGAAACATTCTTTATTGGTGCTCCACTTGTATTGGTCTTACCTTGATGGTAAATGGGTTATCTAACACTGATATAATTTTTCAAATCGGACCAGTAGTCTCAGGGACTAGTGCGTTCAAACAAACAAACTCTTCAGCTTTATAATATTAGTATAGATAAGTCGTGGCCTAAAGGATAAGACACCCGGTCTATTCGTAACTAGCGATGCGACCGAGCCGGTGTTCGAATCCCGCTAGCAGATACCAATTTATGCAATGAAATATGTACTTTACAAATATTCGCGATCACTTCCACCTTGAAGGAATAACATCGTGTAGTAAAACTCAAACCCGCAAAATTATAATATGCTTAATTACTGGTGGTAAGACATCTTGTAAGTCCGCGCGGGTAGGTACCACCACCCTGCCTATTTCTGCCGTGAAGCAGTAATGCGTTTCGGTTTGAAGGGTGGGATAGCCGTTGTAACTATACTAAGACCTCATATCTCAAGGTAGGTGGCGTCATTTACGTTGTAGATGGCTATGGACTCCGGCTACCACTTAACACCAGGTAGGCCGTGAGCTCATCCACCTATCTAAGCAATAAAAATAAATAAATAAAAACATTACTACTGATCCCCAGACAAAGCCATCACCATTTCAAAGGGCCGAACACGTGAGACTGACGAAACAAATAGAGATATTAAGATTTAAACGTATAATATTATCAGACGAAAGAGACAGCAAGCTAGCGAACATAAGAAGACTGAAAGAGAGGCACGCTAAATTGTCCGAGGCGAATCAGGATGTTGGTAAGATCTCAGAGCTCGCTAATATAAATAAATATAAATAAACAAACAGATATGCACAAGTTAATAATTTATGTATATATAAAGGGGAGAGAGAGTATTTGGCATGCTTGCAAGAACATGCAAGCAATTATGCTTCCGATAAAAATCGCTGGTGATGACTTATTCACAACGTATATTGTGATCATTTGTTGGTATGGCAACACACGCCAACATTAGTATGGTATGACTTTTTGGCGAGAACTCGAGGAGTGGAGTTGTGCGATTTGTTTTATTTTGTCTATTTAGTGTTTCTTCAGGCTTAAATGTGTAATAACGGTGGTTTATTAACTGCTTAATATCTGAAAGTCCACAAATGTGGGAAAATTAAACAAAGCTGCTGGACGTAACTTCTTGGGATCCTCCAAAAAGTCCACTGAAAAAATCACAGCAAATGACCACCATCATACTGAGATTATATTTTATCCCATATCATCTCATTTAATTTAGTTTCATCCCAATTAATTAATGTCTCAAATTAATCATCTTCATTTAATTTAATTTCACTCCATATTGTTATTTTTCATAAAAATAAGAATATAAATTAAAATAAGACATGACTTAAAGGTCTTAGTTACAAAGTCATAAAATTCCTTAAAAAAAAATAGTATGGCATTCAACACAAATTTTTAGCGGTTTTTCTTAGAATAATACCGATAAAATTGAGAATAAAATGGTTCCGGAGGTTTAAAACTTCATATATGATGCATTATTATACATAGTTCATTCAAAAATATACACATAAACTTAAAAAACTAGCTTGACCTGATTTACCTTGGCTTCTGGGGTGAATTGGGTCACGTATGGGGATAATAGTTGTTCGATAGGGCTGGCGCTGTTTAGTTGTTAGATAGGTATTAGGTAATTAACTTTTCAATATCTTTAATCAGTTACAAAACTCTAATGACTAAATTGAAATACATATTTAATATTCATAAAAACTAAATAAAGGTCCTTTTCAATTCAACAGATTTAAATCTCACAAAAGCATTGTGACAACCCAGATTTGTCCCTATTCTAACTCTAGTCTCTATTCACCCCAATCTACGGATTGCCTTATTGTTGTTTTTTTTTCAAAATAGCTATTTTCGAGTATTCGTAGAATCCTCAGGGGTTTTATGCTTTAAGTTGTTAGCATGGTAATCTTTTGCGAATATAAGGTTTTTCTTTTGTTTCTTAAGGTTCGGAATTAATGGAGAACTATCACACGTTATCGCGACGCACGGATTCGCTCAAGGAGACGAGACAGAACTGCGGGGCTCTGCGGGAGCTGGCTGGTCGCTCGCACTCGGCCCTGAGGAACAGGCGATGCGAGCTATTGCTGATGCTGCACCACATATTCTACGTGGAAGAGGTCTGTTGACTGGGGCAGTGGTGGTGGTGGTCATGGCCATCGCAGTATCTGGGTTAGAATGGCTGTGACCGCTATGCGATATGATCGTGGTGCCCTTAAATATCCCATCAGAGGCTTTATTAGTTCATACCGGTGTAATGTGTGTTTAACTGGTGGTAGGACCTCTTGTGAGTCTGATATGTCTTAGCGCTAAGAATATCTTGTTCATTCCCAAGCCGGATGGTACACGGAAGATGTGTGAAAACGCACTGATAAATTAGCGGCTCGACATACGAGCTCACAGCTCACTGCAGTTAAGTGGTCATAGACATCCGGAGCCCATAGACATCTACAACGTAAATTCGCAACACATCTTGAGATAAAGCTCTAAAGTCTCAAGTGTAGTTACAACGGCCGCCCCACCCTTCAAACCGACACGCATTACTGCTTCACGGCAGAAATAGGCAGGATGGTGGTACCTACCCGTGCGGACTCACAAGAGGTCCCACCACCAGTAAAATATATATAAATATTCAAAGTTGCGTGTTGCAGAGAGGCCCATCCAAATGGTCAATAGTAAACGTTCCGTTGCCCATATGCGGGGACGAGAGCACCCGAGCGACCCCCGTGAGCGACTCCGTGGCGGCGGGGTTCGTAGCGCAGGCCACGTGTCTGGCGGCCTCCCTGCTCAACCAGCCCCTGCGCTACAAGATAACCCTCCTCGGATCCGCCAGCAAGATACTGGACGAAACACCCGATCTCCCAGATCCAAAGTGAGCTTTTTATTTGAACTAATAGTCCCTCTATAGTCGAAATTCGACAATAATTTCAATCAATTAAAGTTCTATTGTCAAAGCCTATTATACGTCCCTAGCCGTACTCGCCCGCTTCGCTGGGCATTTAAAATTAACATTATTATTTATTGTCATTATTATTATTAGGGAGTCCAACACTCATATAACTATTAGCCTATCAATTAAGTACATGTATTTTCTACATGAATACCAAGTTTCAAGTCAATCGGATGCATGGTTCAGTAGTTGTAACGGAACATCCGTAAAAATCACTGTAGATTTATATATTAGTACAGATTAATCACAGATTTCGCCAAGACTACACTATAGACAAATAATATTAAAGACAAACAATATTAACCTATTCTTAATTTGACCACAGACTTTAAGCAATAACAAAAGTTAGACAATAAACAAAGAGTGTTATATATTACAAGGGCGGGATGTAACTGGCCCAAAGGATAAGACGTCCGGTGCATTCGTTTCTACCGATGCACCGGTGTTCGAATCCCGCAGGCGAGTACCAATTTTTCTAATGAAATATGTACTCGACAAATGTTCACGACCGACTTCCACGGTGAAGGAATAACATAGTGTAGTAAAAATCAAACCCGCAAAATTATAATTTGCGTAATTACTGGTGGTAGGACCTCTTGTGAGTCCGCACGGGCAGGTACCACCACCCTGCCTATTTCTGCCGTGAAGCAGTAATGCGTTTCGGTATGTAGGGTGGGGCAGCCGTTGTAACTATACTGAGACCTTAGAACTTATATCTCAAGGTGGGTGGCGCATTTACGTTGTAGATGTCTATGAGCTCCAGTAACCACTTAATACCAGATGGATTGTGAGCTCGTCCACTCATCTAAGCAATTAAAAAAAACACGTCTGAGGGTAGCTGCGTGCTGCTCCACCAGCCTCTACAGCAATGTCTCCTCTGTCCCAGCATCCCACTCTTCGCTCGTGGCGGCGACACCACGCTGTTCCGGTACGCGCTCTTCCTGCTAAACAAGTGCATAGCCCAGCTGATGTGGGGCCGAGGGCTGCCCGTCACGGATATAGGACCGACCCTAGCGAACCTGCAGAGGCTCTTGATAACGCCCTGTAATATGTAAGTTGACAGATTTGCTTGTTAGGGCACAGACTATTTTTTTTTTTTTTATTATTTATGAAAAACTTTTTTGAGGAATATTTTAGCTGATTACAACGAAAACATTTTTCTATGGAACCTACCCTAAACCTATCACATATCCTCTCCAAATTTCGAACTTTCCAATTGATTCCTAAATGGAACTGGTTTCCCTACCTTTTCCACACTAGTAGTGGAAAATGCATAAACCGTACGACCCGCAGTAAATAATAAAAAAAGTCTAATAAAAAATAATTCATTTCGTTACCTACACATATGCAATTTAGCCTCTATTTTTATATACTCTGTGCTCTGAAACTTTAATGTCAGTTGCATTATGATGTTATTAACGAAAAAGTTTTTTATTTAAAATTAATATCTTAAATGGTCTATACTTTTTTTATAACGTGTTGATTTAAAACTTTCAATGAAAATCTAAATAGATGATATCTTATTTTTACATTCATTTGATACCCTCACAATCCTTCTTATTTATAGTCAATTTTCTTAAAACATCCTATGTTCAATGTATGAGACAAGGTATATAATTAAAATAATTCTTCTATTAAATTTTATTCGTTACTAAAACTATACTATGTGTGAAGATGAAGAACGAAGACATTATTCCCGCAGGTCTGAGTCGTCGAAGCTGTTTGGCAGTAACCGTTGGCTGTCGGACGGTGACTGTCCGCGCGCCCAATCCTTACGCAGTATGGTCGCGTCCGACCGAGGGAAGTACAGGCCGTTTAATAGGTTCAAGGTATGCTTCTGTCCGTTCACTCATTCGTTCTCGTTCATAGTTCACTCGTTCATAGTTCACTCGTTCATAGTTCATTCGTTCGTTCGCTTCGTATCTGTTAAGCTTGGATCGTGGTATGTAAATGGTCGTTAATTCGATTTTATTGTAGATAATCATTAACTGACTTATATACGTATATTATATGTACATAATATATCGTCTTCTCGCATTGAAGCTGTATAATCTCAAAACTTACTAATTTTACAGGAGAGTGTTTTAAAGGTTTAACATGTGATATTTTTAATATTAATCATCTTTGCAACACTTATTTTTTACCAGTAACATTATCTGTCTTTTAAAGTAAGATAAAATTATGTATTAATTTTGTTAATAGTAGTCAAAATATAGGTAAACTAAAAAAAAAACTACTACTAAACTATGCTCTTTTAACAGTATTTATGAGAAAAATACTGGTGATACCAAATGATTCCGGATATTAACTCAGTTTCGAATATTTTTGGAAATTGTACACTTTTAATGCGAAAAGACGATATATCGAGAGGTGAAAGCCTATTTGGTTTAAGGGGCATTTTTGCAACTTTACAGTCGAGCCATTTAATGATTCAAAATTTGGAAAAAATATCATTACAACAAAAAACTTCTTCAGCTATTCCAATGGAGTAAACTTAATTGAAATTCAATTAAAACCATCGAACCGTTTATTCTAATACCAAATAAAACGCACCTTTAATTTTTAATATGCACTTTGTTTGTCATTGTTTTTGTATACATAAACTAACGGATTCTTATAAAGATCATGCGTCTAATAAATCGTTCATTCACTTTATCGTTCACTAATTCACTCACCCGGGAACCATTCTGCAATGTGGAGTCAAGTTAAATTAATAAAAAATATCTAAATGTTAAAGTAATTAAAAATGTCGGCTGTCTGTATGTTTTTGCGGTAAACGAGACGAGCTCACGGCACACCTGTCGTTAAGTGACTTCCGGAGCCATCCATCCGGAAACTGCAATGCGGACTTTAAGTTTAGCTTACGCGCCAGTCAACCCCTAGTAATGTGGAGTAGATAGCTTTTGGTTTCCCTGCAATTTTTATTATTGGGTTTTTGGGGGGAATTTACTAGTGGTAGGGCGACTTGTGTGCCCGCACGGGTAGGTACCATCACATGTGTATTTCCCGCTGCGAAACTGTAATGCGTTTCGGTTTGAAGGGTGGGGCAGATGATGCACTATAGAACTGAGACTTAGAACTCATGTCTCAAGGTAGATGGAGGCGCTAACGTTGCTCATATCAATGGGCTCCTATAACCGCTTAATGCCAAGAGGATCGTGAGCTTATTGACACGTCTAAGCAATAAGCCGTTACGAATAGTCTACAGATTTCGCAGTCACCAACGACTAAGTGGTTGTTTCCGTCGACATTTCAATGCTATGTTGAAACTACCTTCAAATTTAAAAAAAAAATGTTGCTTATTCTTTAAGCTTCTTATCACACAGAATGAACTTACTGTCTTGTAAGTCCACACGGGTAGGTACCACCACCCTGCCTATTTCTGCCGTGAAACACTAATACGACTAATGCGTTTTGGTTTGAAGGGTGGGGCAGCCGTTGTAACTATATTTGAGACCTTAGAACTTATATCTCAAGGTGGGTGGCGCGTTTACGTTGTAGATGTCTATGGGCTTCAGTAACCACTTAACACCAAGTGGGTTGTGAACTCGTTCATAATAAAAAATGTTATTTGGCAGTATGTTTATCTGGTTTATAATAAGAAATTATTAAAATTTGAAAAGGTTTATTTGCGAATCGCTCGTTCTTTTCGCTCTAAAGACAGGACTATTGGGTCCTGTGAATCGTTGCATTCTGTGCGCGAGGACGGTGTTGATATGTGGTCCGTTCTCTTTGAACACAGGATTCGTTGGATGGTCACTCGCCACATTCCGCCACGACCCTCCGGAGACATCGCCACTCGAAGAGCGTCGGTAGCTATCGCGACGACCAAGTGAGTTGGTTCCCTCTAGTCTGTTCCATCCATTCATCCATTCCGTCTTCATATTTGTTTTACAACAAAATTTGACTCGAATATTATCAGCTCAGTGACTCAACACACGGTCCAATTAGAACTTTTTAGAAGAACTCTTCCAATTAGAAGAACTCAAAAGAAGAAAAAACCCAAGAAGAAGAACTTAGTTACAAAAATACGTGCTTTGCGATCGTAGAGATTAAACTATGGAAATACACGCTTAACAAAGAAATTGTATATGAAATTCTGATACAAAAACTAATATGATTTCAGAGGTAAATGAGATGACACAATTCCATCGTCATACCGCAAGTTTAAAATTAAAGTGGCTTAATTAAAATTTTTAAGAAAATGACTTTTATACTTAGAACGACTTATAGACATTTATTATATCAGTTTTTAAAATTAAACAGTCTCTTTTAGACTATAATTCTGATCAACGGCTTACGACGAAGGGTTCTACGAGTAAACTAACCCACAGACACAGCCCACTGAGTTTTTCGCCGGATCTTCTCAGTAGGTCGCTTTTCCGATCCGGTGGTAGATTCTGCGAAGCACGGCTCTTGCTAGCGCCAGTGTTATCAACGCGTCCGGTTTGAACCCCGTGAACTGACCTACACGCTAGGGTAACGCTAATGGGTAGGAAAAAAGTAGTTAAATAAGCACCAAGGTGCCAATTAATGTTCTTTATATTGTAAATTACGAGTTATAAATTTATCGATATTATCGGTATTTATCGATATTATAAAGTTATCGATAAATTCAGAGTATCAGGAAACAAAAAAAAACGATGTATCCACATAAGTAGACAACAATATAACCAACACAAACATTATATTGATAACTATGCAGTATTAAATAATTATTAATATTTAATAATAATTAATAATTTCATTCCCAGGAAACACCGACGTTCGATCAATCCACTACATCGATAATGGGAAGCGAATCGAACATTTACAACATGAAGCTGTCCCAGGGCAATTCTGAGGCGGCGTCGACTCTCAAAACTCACAGCTCCGATTCCGCCATTCCGACGCTGACGAACGACGCTGTCAACGTCAATACGGACGGAGCTGTCAATGTCACTGCAGACGGAGCTGTCAATGTCAGTTTCATTATAGGCGACGGCGAGAAGCTGGTCAGGCTCACGAGTAACAACGGTGACGTGGAACTGAGTGATAATGTAAAGAAAATATGCAACGAAATTAATGATTTTTGCTCGTCAAACGCCATCGACATAGCAGAGTACATGGAGAGGCGCGCCAGTGATATAGAGGACCTGGATTGTAGTGATTGCGTTAGGAACGAAAACGGCGAATGTGATATAGTCTGTGCGAACAATGTTAGGGACGTGATCGTCATTCCCAGCGCTGAGGCCATCTTGGACACGGGGCAGAGCTGTCAAAGTGACAGGCACAACGATTGACAGATTGACAGCCCGCGTCAAATAGTTTGAATGTATACGATTGGACAGTTTTTTTTGTTATTTAGCCAAAAGTGTTGTTGTTGATGAATGCAAAAATAAAAAAAAGGTTTGATATGTTTTGTTTTTTTAATAAATTACGCCGAATAATATTGGCTTTGTAACCAAAATTTATGTTTGTGCGTGTTGTTAAGGTTACTTAACTGACTCAAATAGCGTTGTTTATCACGAAGATAATTTGAAGAGGTTATGTTAAAAATATACAGCGTGTTTATTTTATTACTATTTATATAGTAGTTTTCAAGTTATTGTTAAAATTAAATTGTTTTAAATTTAATATAAATTGACCAACTCTTAAGGATGATTTTCACTAATTATCCCTTTTCGTGTCAGATAATACATATCCTAAAAAAGTATTTGAACATTACTCGACTTCAGAAGCAAATAATATAGATTAATAGCTGATTTTTCATAAGGATAATATTATAAAATACGACCGAATTAAAATTATCGTAGTATAAATAAGTCAATTCGAATGCACCTCATTTTGATATTTAGTCGGATTATAAAAGCCATAACCGATTTAATAGACCCATAATAAAGGTGATATTAATATATATGATCGGTCCATGTAAATTGATCGTATTATCGCAGTTTGTACGTAAACATATAATAATATATCAAGAGCCTTTTTTTTGTCAGGAGGAAATCACCGGACTTCCGCCCTCCACTGGGGATGGAGGGCGGGGTATGTCGGAGTTGAACCGACAAACCTCCTGTCGCTCAACAACCAGCATCCAAACCTCGCATGAGACAGAACTCTGTCAGACTCTGTCTGAAGAGTTCTGTCATTCAGAAGTCTGAGTTCTGTCAGAATCAAGAAATTCCGTAACGAAAATAAAACCTAACACCCCCCATTCCGTCTACCATGTAGCTCGCGTTCAACACATTCACACGTTGCACTTGTGTAGTGTTTGTGAATAAGCGCGCGGCGTGACTTCGCACTGCATGCGCATTGTGAAAAGTCAGTCCATCTCTCTCTCGCGCGCTCTAGCTTACGAGTGTAAAGGGGACAGTTAATGTTTTGCTTTTGTTAATGTTTATAAATATAGCGTGGTCTTATTTTATTATTGTTTTAATATTAAATTATTATCTAATTATAATTGCTTAACTTGATAAAAAAAAATGCTATGCAATAGCTTTACCGCGGCAGTCCCCGAGTGCCACACGTGTTTTTTTTTATAAAATATGTACTTAATTGACAAGTCTTCACGAAGGACCTCCACCGTGAAGATGTCAAGAATCAAACCTGTAATAAAAATAATTGGTAATTTGTATAACCAATAACACCTGATATTAAGTTTACCTATTAGCCATGTTCGAATGAAAATAAATCTACTTATACGTAATATGTTGTGTGAATGTGAGTGAATGCGAAATGAAAAATTGTCCAATCGTAATCTTAACGCTAAAATCGTATCGACGCTTGAAAGGCAAACGTGACTAAGCGACAATAACTGCTTTTTACATAAATGATAGGCAATAACCATATTCGATGCGCAAAAATATATATATATATCTAGGTCTATTAAAATCATTTCAATCCTACAGCTAGATTCGTTAAAATAGAATTTTTTTCGGGTATTTCTCAGGTTTTTACTGGTGGTAGGACCTCTTGTGAGTCCGCACAGGTAGGTACCACCACCCCGCCCATTTCTGCCGTGAAGCAGTAAGGCCTAGGCCGCATTACGGTTTTTTCCCGGGAGCGGTTAACCGCTGTAACCGCGAAACCGCTTAAAAGACGCACACACTACAATTATTAACCGCAAATTCGCCGGCGATTTTGACAGTTTGAAGATGGATAAATTTCAAAAGAGCAGTAACAGTGTTGCTCTGGTACTAAGAAATAGATAAAAAGACAACGAAAATTTCACAAATGTTGGGTCCATCCACTTTCTAGCCGTAGATTTAAGAAAGGTTTCTTTCATAAGAAATATCAAAATTTAAGGAAACCCCTAGAGAAATTTTTCATTTACTATCAGATGTCAGTAGCCAGTTTCATGGAAACAAAATTTCGCAAATGTATTTGACATTTCAAAAAACCGCCCGCGGTTACGCATAGTGCGTGCACGGATACCTAGTTCTATGGATTACAAATTTTCTTGCGGTTTTTTTCGCGACAATTTTGTAACATTTCGCGGTTTTAAAATCAGTCGCGGGAAAAAACCGCAAGTGCGGCCGCTTGTATTCGTTTTCGTGTTTCATAAACTCACACTGTTAATAACCGCTGCGGTTTCACCGTAGTGCGGCCTAGGCCTAAAGCGTTTCGGTTTGAAGGGCGGGGCAGCCGTTGTAACTAGACTTAGACCTTAGAACTTATATCTCAAGGTGGGTGGCGCATTTACATTGTAGATGTCTATGGGCTCCAGTAACCACTTAACACCAGGTGGGCTGTGAGCTCGTCCACCCATCTAAGCAATAAAATAAAAAAAGATATATTTTAAATTAATTTCAACTTTAAATTAGTCTACTGTAAAGTTCACGCATTGTCGCTTAGTCACGTTTGCCTTTCAAGCGTAGGTATAAATCAATCGAAAGCAATTCTAATTTCATTATGAAACTGTGATAAGTGGCCTTTCCGTATTCGTCACTTTGTTTTTAGCGATAGCTCTACAAACGTAGTAATTCTTAATCGGTTTAAGAATTTCTATACGATATAGATGAATTAGATTTCGTATTTCGCAAGAACGATCGTTCGTTTATCGTTTCGACATCTTAATATAGGCTCCATCGACGTAGAGCAATTTAAAAAAAAAAATGGCGTTTGAAAAATATTAATCTTCAAGTAGATGTGTATTATCTATACTAATATTGTAAAGAGGAAAGATTTGTTTCTTTGTTTGTATTGAATAGGCTCCGAAACTACTGAACCGATTTGAAAAATTCTTTCACTGTTTGGAAGCTACACTATTCCCGAGTGACATAGGCTGCAATCTTTCTTGAAAAAAATTAGGGATCTTTACCAAAACTTCAATAATGTAACCCAAGGTGTAAAGAAATTACCTAAAATATTCTTTACATCGCGTGCCCTGCGAAAACTATTTATGTTAGAATAAAATAATGTACTACGACTTTGTAGAACACATTATTATTTAGAAAAAGTGTCACGACAGCACGTGTCTAACTATTATAGTTATGCCGCAATAAGTGTTCTTTTATTTAAAAAAATAAAACAACTTCAAATATCGTTGAAATTTTTGTTAAAGTCCCGAGCGCAGCCGGAGCGGGCCGCTAGTATTACAATAAAGACGTACTATCGCATGTGGTAGGGGTGTATTAACATTATTATTGACTTCGGTGTAGCTATTTTTTTTAAGGGATTTTATGACCTGGTAACTGAGACCTTTAAGTCATGTCTTATTTTAATTTATATTCATATTTTTATGAAAAATTATATTATGGAGTGAAATGGAATGAAGATGATTAATTTGGGACATCAATCAACTGGGATGAATTTAAATGAAATGAAATGAGATGATATGGGATGAAATATAATCTCAGTAAAATGGTGGTCATTTACTAAGATTTTTTCAGTGGACTTTTTGGAGGATCCCGAGAAGTTACGTCCAGCGGCTTTGTTTCATTTTCCCACATTTGTGCACTTTCACAGATATTAAACAGCCAATAAACCACTATTATTACACATTTAAACCCGAAGAAACACTAAATAGACAAAATAAAACAAATCACACAACTTCACTCCTCGCATTCCCGCCAAAAAGTCCTCGGTGTAGCTAGCTCAATTTTTTATTTTTTATCTGTGTGCTCAGGGCGAGTTTTTAACGTTCTCGATAGCGTAAAAGTTAACTCGAATTTGTGTGAAGTTGGAACAGCGCCACTAGCGGCAAACGTACGGAAACGTTTACGCGATCGAAAAGTAAAAAGACTCACTAAGCACACTGTTCTTATGAATAAAGTTCCTACTCTGTTAACTGTTACTGTAAGGTTTCGAAGCGATAAAAGATCGGAAGTTTCTAGAAGCTATTAAAATGAGATAAGGGTACCTACTTCTATTTATCTGTTTGATAATTTAGTAACTTAAATATGTTATGTTAACTAAATACTAAGATTGATTGAGACGTGTAACAAAATTTTTAATAAATTGATAATTAAAAAAGAATATTGTTAAACGAATTATTTCGTGACTCAATTGAGTGTTTTTTTATTATTATTGAGGCTAAAGGTAAGGATGATCGTCTTGTATAGGGGACAAGTTGAAATAGTATCCAGCTATAGAGTGAAAGAGCAAATTACAAATCAGAAACTTAACAAAACAATGCTAGCGTAGCAAATTATTTATCATGAATGTTTTTTTTTTTTTGGCTTAGTAGGGTAGACGAGCTCACAGCCCACCTGGTGTTAAGTGCTTACTGGAGCCCATAGACATCTACAACGTAAATGCGCCACCCACCTGGAGATATAAGTTCTAAGGTCTCAAGTATAGTTACAACGGCTGCCCTGCCCTTCAAACCGAAACGCATTACTGCTTCACGGCAGAAATAGGCAGGGTGGGGTACCTACCCGTGCAGACTCGCAAGAGGTCCTACCGCCACCATTTTCGTCACTGAAGAACTTTTAAATTTTAAACCGCGACTAGAACTCCATTCTCGACAGGGATAAGGGTGTCCATGATTACGGCGACCATATGGAATAATTCTTTAAATTATTGGTTTAAAAACTATACATAAAATACAAATTGTATAAAAAGTTCGATTGTACATAATATAAATTCGACCTTGTTCTTGTTATGCCGAGAATATAATATCCAATGATTCCATTGGGCGATTGTGAAAATGGTACCGATAAAGAATACCTCTGTTTTTGTATTGCTTTAAGTAGATATTTGTTATAAATACACTTATTTATTTCGATTTCTTTTTATTTCATAATCTTATTAATAGTGGTGCCACGTGAACAAAATTCGACAATAGCCTTTATAATTTTTTTATTTATTTATTGCCCTTGTAGGCAGAAGAGCATACGGCCCACCTGATGGTGAGTGGTTACCGTCGCCCATGGACTTCAGCAATGCCAGGAGCAGAGCCAAGTACGATTCGTGGTTATATAATTTACCAATCTAAATAAATAATGTAATCATTATCTAATAATACGTAATAAACACAATGATTATATCTAGCCGTGTTTCAGGTGAGGTGTAAATATAAATCGCCAAAATTACAAAATTTTTCGACACGATAACCCTCTTATCGTGGCTACTGCTGATTACATATCTTACTCAAGTGACTTGGAAACGCATAGTGGCCGTTCCCAGAAACATATTTTGTCGGATCCCGCGAATCGATTTTCGATGCTTATAGGACCCTCAAACACCGGTCAGTGTCCTCTTGTGAACTAGCACACAGATACAACCCACTGAGGTTCTCGCCGGATCATTTCAATGGGTGGCGATTCCGATCCGGTGGTAGATTCAGCGAAGCACTACTCTTGCTAGGGCTAGTGTTAGCAATTCTCGCGGTTTGAGCCTCTGAGCTCACCTACCGGTCTGTGCGTAGTTGGAATAGCCCCTTAGGCTGCCAAAAATTAGGTAGAGGAAAAACGTTGTTATTTTTTTCTTTTATTTATTGCCCGTGTACGCAGACGAGCGTACGGCCTACTTGATGGTGAGTGGTTACCGCCTTCCATGGATTTCAGCAATGCCAAGGGCAGAGCCAAGCCGCTGCCTACCATTATGTACGTTATAAGCAAAGTAACAATTTGGCTATAAACTATACTAGTACGTCTTAGTAAATCTTGATTTTTAAAAGCACGTGGATTTCCATGTGGCTACAGAATTTAATATGTTTCATAATGATTTAATTTATAATGTTTGATAAAATAATCGGATGATTATTAGGGCATTGACTCACGACATTTGGGGAATCGTGGTCAAAGAATAAAAGCTGAAACTTATAAAATCCCCAGATTGTGATTTCCCATTTGAAAATAATCTGTATGTCCAATATAAAGTGAGCTGCACCTCGAAATAGTTACTAAAGAAACACGAGCGCGAATAGCTCAAGTTTCCTTGGTCGCAATGGCCGCCCAGCAAAAATATAAATAGAATTCGACCGGCACGCGTCCTGTTCTAAATTCAAACGGTCCGGCGCTTGGGCAGCCCGGACGTCAAAAACGAATTCGAAATTCGAGTTTTTAGAAAAACGCGGAAAGGCCGTCTTTAGGGTAATATTGGGACGTAGTTTTTTTTTTACTGAATAACAAATAGGTACCGCGATCTATTGTGCCAGTGAAAATGTGTGAACAGTGTGTCCAGCGTTAAAAGGAATACGGATGCTCAATTGACCTGGTAAGTAGTTATTTTAGGTTACTAAATAACATACATTTTTCGTTTTATTATTTTTATTCATTAATTTTAAGGTAATCGTGGGATTTAACTTCAAAAATTTGGAAACAAAATTCAAGCTATAAAAGCTATAGAATATTTCCTTTTTTTTTTAAATCTGATCGAAAGGAATATTTAGGGAATCCTTAAACTAAAACATTATTTTTTAGTGAATATATTACGAGAAATGAATTATATTGTTAACATGGGTATTTTTTTATTCAACTAACAAACGCGATTATTCAATAGAATATTATGTAACACGTGCACTACAATGCCAAAAACAGATTTAGACTATTTAAAAGTAATAATACATTTGAAGTACACTTTCGATCCAATACTAGGCGCGCTTATGGTTTCATTGGCCTTAAATAATGAATAAAAACTTTGCTTAGAAAAATCTATATGGTTGCGGGAAAACTTAGTGTAATGCTTTCCCGTTTACCGCAATAAACAGATTTTATCATATACGACTTCGTAAGTCTAATCTTCTTTCTTCTTTATCTCCACCTTATCCCACTAGGTGGGGTCGGCACAGCTATTTTTTCTATTCCATTCTCTTCTATTAGCCGTCATCTCAACACTCACTCCTATTTCTCTCTCATATCGTCATTTACACACCCCATCCATGGTCTTCGTTCGACCTCTTCCCCCTCTAAGTAGTAAGTTCCCTCGTAAGTCTAATCGTCATCTTTGAATTGCAATCATTTAAAGGTCCTTTATCTTTTCGTAATGACAAACAATTGCACTGATATATAAATGATATAGATATAAATAAATAAGAATGAAAATCGGTGTTTCTGGGATTAGTAAAATACCTTAATGTATCCATGTATTGTAAATAAAATATTTTCAATACAGACATTAGGTTTGTAAACAGTATGCAGATCTTTAATAGGCGGGTCTTGAAAAAAACGGTATTAAACTAAAGTGGTATGCAGACAGGTTGGTAGACAAAACATATTTTATTAATTAGCATTTTGTCACTGTTCAAATAAGTTTTTGTTTAGATAAAACAGCAATGTAAATCAAACCTTTGGCATGCGTGGTAGGACATCTAGTGAGTCCGTACAGGTTGGTACCACCACATTGGCTATTTCTGCCGTGAAGCAATGCGTTTCGGTTTGAAGGGCAGGGCAGCCGCTGTAACTAATGGAACCTTCGAACTCATATCTCAAGGTGGGTGGCGGCATTTACGTTGTAGATGTCTATGGGCTCCACTTAACACCAGGGCTGTGAGCTCGTCCACCCATATATGCAATAAATAAATAAACTTGAAAAATCTGGTACCAGCTGATTTTGAATTACCTTACATAGCGTGCGTTCAAACAAGTACATTGTTACTTCTATACCATAAGATAATCTGAAAAATCTAAAAGACAATATATTGCTTTTGATATTCCAACTCCATGCATGATCAGACGTAGGCTGATAAAAAAAAAGTGAAAGAAGTTTTACTAACGCGCGAATAGACTGTAATGATTGCATATTTATAAATATAATTGATGGTTCGAATGACACACAAGGTGTTGGTCACATCTATGACGGAGCATCGTTTGAAAACGGGACGACGTCAAATTTGGCTGAGTTATTTCAGGTGCGTTAACTTTGAACAAAGGTTGTTTGTATAAAAAAAAAGAAAACCCGCGAAATTTTTGACAACCTTAGCGGCTGTCATAGCATTAACTGTCAAATTTGATCAGTTAGCATTTTCCCGCCTGGTAATATTTTATCATTATCTATATATGTGAAGCAAAAACTTTGTATCCCTTTTTACGAAAATTGCACGGACGGAGGAGTATAAAATTTTCCACTCTTATAGATAATATAAAGAAGAAGTGCACAATGCTAATATTTTTTTTACAATAATGCATAAAAGATACATTAAATCAATAAAGAAAACATTACACACACTACATACCATGTATTTGACGCACACACGCATGCATACTATTTATTGTCAAACTTTTGTTCTTGACGTCTGTGGTCAAATTGAGAATAGATTAAATATTGTTTGTCTTTATTAATATTTTTTTATAGTGTAGCCTTGGCGAAATTTGTGATTATAGAAGTATAAAATACAATCATAATAGTGTACAAACTTACAATTCCAATTAATTATAGTCGAATTTCGACTACTGCGGGACCTCTAGGTATAATAACACTCTAAAAAGCCCAAATTAGCCGATTGTCTCGCTCCAAAGCCCGATGTGCAATATTTATCAACGGGCACTTTACTTTTTTCCCCTACCTACTCACTGGTAGCCTAAGAAGCTAAGTATTGCAGCTAAGCCCGGACGGGTAAGTGACGTCACGGGCTCAACCTGATAGAATTTGCTAACACTAGCCCTAGCAAAATCAGTGCTTCGCAGAATCTACCACCGGATCGGAATCGCTACCCACTGAGAAGATCCGGCGAGAAACTCAGTGGGCTGTGTCTGTGGATTAATTTATTTGCCGAGCCCTTCGTCGTAAGCGACGGGTTCGACAAGAACGATGACCGGTGCTTGAGGTACCTAAAAGCACCGTTAGTGGATCGGGAGGATCCGAAATGACGTGTTTGGGCGACCTCGACTGTTTACCATTTGGTCCGCAGGATCGACTATGTAGTTTCCGGCGGCCACGATGAGAGGATTCTCATGTCGTGCCGCTTTATTGAAGTGGGTTTCTTCAGGTTTAAATGTGTAATAGCCGTGGTTTATTAACTGTTTAGTACCTGTGAAAGTGCACAAATGTGGGAAAATGAAACAAAGCCGCTGACATTCACGTATGGGATCCGAATTTAACACCAAGAGGGACATGAGAATGCTCACCTGTCGTTGCAATAAAATAAAAACCACAAAACACTGCCAGAATCAAGTGACATTAAAACCATCGATATACAAAAATCTAGCAGTAGCATCTAATGGCATCTAAATAGTGGAATAAAACAATTAAAATACCTTAAAATTACTCACCGCATTATTCGTTGGTCGAGAAGGCAATTATTGTTTTAATGTATGGCATTGTGCCCATTTTAAAAATTCAATTTTCAGGGCGTTGTTTTTTTTTTTTGTTTAGATGGGTGGACGTGCTTACAGCCCACTTGGTGTTAAGTGGTTACTGGAGCCCATAGACATCTACAACGTAGATGCGCCACCCACCATGAGATATAAGTTCCATGTCTCAGTATAGTTAACGGCTGTCTTCCCTTCAAACCGAAACGCTTTACTGCTTCACAGCAGAAATAGGCGGGACGGTGGTACCCTACCCGTGCGGACTCACAAGAGGTCCTACGACCGGTAATTACGCAAATTATAATTTTGCGGGTTTGATTTTTACTACTAGATGTTATTCCTTCACCGTGAAAGTCAATCGTGAACATTTGTTGAGTACGTATTTCATTAGAAAAATTGGTACCCGCCTGCGGGATTCGAACACCGGTGCATCGCTAGATACGAATGCACCGGACGTCTTATCCCTTAGGCCACGACGACTAATTTCTTTTTTACATCATTGTGGAATCGAACTTTGAATAATTCGTACAATGTTGTTGCTCTAGATTGATAGTCCTATCCAGCCGAGCCCTGAATAATTAAATATTAATTCGCAAAAAGGTAAGGGCTTGAATACTTGAATAATTAAGCGTCTGTTTATCCTATGATGATCAATCTTCGTGATGGTACGACGAATTGTGGGCCATACGGATCAAGACCTCCTTCCTGCCTATTTATACCGCGAAGCAGTAATACGTAGAGTGCCTTGGAAAACGAGATGGTTGTTTTCATCTGGACTTTTACTAAATATGCCTCATACCAGATATACAGCGGTTTCTATATATTAATACGTGAAGCAAAAACTTTGTATTCCTTTTTACGAAAATTGTGCGGACGGAGGAGTATGAAATTTTCCACACTTATAGAGATTATAGAGGAGTGCAGAATGCTAATACTTTTTAAAATTATACATAAAAATATTAATTAAAGCAATAAAAAAAGATTACACACACTACCATATACTTGACACCGACACTCTTTCAAAATTCAAAAAAGGAAGAGGTTCTCAATTCAACGGTACCTAAGTGTTTTTTTATGTTTTTTACCTCATAACTTTTGACTGGGTGAATCGATTTCGACGAGTCTTTTTTTATTAGAAAGCTGACGCTTCCAGTGTGGTCCCATTTCCAATTTAGTCCAGTTTTGATAATGGTATCCATGAGGAAACCATAAAAGTCTTAAATTTGCATTAAGTACGTGCGCGACAAATAGATGAATAACTCAATATCACGCCTACTGATTTCGATAATTATTGTTTTTAGTGTATATTAATTTGTTTTGGAATATAAATTTTTTTCTATTTCAAGTCGGTTTATGTTAAAGCATGATGTCTATTTTCAATTATGTTTATTGTTAAAGTCAAATTCAGAATAAACTGATATTGTTTGTCTTCAATATTATAGTGTAGTCTTAGTGAAATTTGTTATTATAGAGGGCTATGATAGTCTTTGACAATAGATCCTTAATAATGTTCAAAATTATAATTTAAATTAATTATAGTCGAATTTCGACTACCGGGCGATCACTAGTTGTATAATTAAAGAAAGCACATTTAATATCAGTGGAGCATAAATTCAAACTCTTGTAGATTCACAATCTTTCCATCGGTAAACTTGGTTATTTCGAGACAGATTACGTCCAGTATTCAGCTCTGCACTGTAATTATTGCAATTGTAGTTCAAGTCTGCAGTTGCAATACTTACAACAAATTCGATGTCATTGCAGATTTCAAGTCCATATATAGTAATTCTGTTTGTAATTCCTAATAAGTCATTCCTTCCGATATGAGGGATTTTCGTAAAATTTGGTAATCTATAGTGGTTATAAAGAATATGAATACCAAAAAAACATATTGTCACGCCGGCCTCAACCATGTTGAAATATGTTAAAACTGTGGTGTTTCGACTAGCAGTCACCGACATGCCCCAGAAGGCAACAGTGTACTTAGCGCGAGTTTTTTAACGTTCTCGATAGCGTAAAAGTTAACTCAAATTTGTATGGAGTTGGAACGTTTGCCTACGTTTGCCGCTAGGGGCGATGTTCCAACTGCATACAAATTTAAATTAACTTTTACGATATCGAAAACGTTAAAAACTCGCACTAAGCACACAGAGCGTTTTACATACTCCAGAAGTCGGAGTTAATACCGTTCATGTCATCAGAGATTATTGATTTCAAAACACCCGCTTTCCAGTGCTTGCTAAGCTATAAAAATTCTAAATATTTAAATGATAAAAATAAAAGAGAAACTAAAGCGTCAAGAGTCACTAAAGAGTCAAAAGTATTTTGAATTGTATTTTACACTTCCACTTAGGTTTATACAAAAACACCAGATTCCGATAGAGGCACCCGTCACGTGCGGACGTGCTCATCGTCCACTCGATCGCCCGGTCTTTGTTCGCCCGGCTTTTGTTAGCCCGGCCATTGTTCGCGCGGCCTGTGTTCGTGGTACATCTGCCGACTAAGTGCTCTTTCTGGAAGTTTTTATTTGTTTTGTTTCCTTTTGTTGTTTCTGTGTTCGTGGTACATCTGCCGACAAAGTGGTTTCCTGCAAGTATTTATTTGTTTTTGTTTCTTTTCGTAATTTCTGTTTTGTTGTGCTTTTTCTTTGTCCTGTAGTAATCGCGCCGCATTGCCACCTGTGTTCAATAGAACCGCTCAGGTCCGAGAAGTTGGGGCCTCGCCGCAAGGCGAGTGTTTTCAAGACCCGGGGCCGCCCCACCTGGGTACTCAGCGATCATGGACGCTGTATTCGCGGAATTCCTCCGACTTCGCCACCCACAGCTCGCCTCGGAGTTTTTGGCCTTCAAGGCCAATCACACTGCGAGCCCTCTCGAGGACTCCGCCGCGCTCGCTGCTCCTGCGTCGCCTGTACCTGCGTGCAGAGCTTCTGCATTGAGCACCGCAGCCTCTGTCGTGCCTGCCGCTCCCGTGTCGCCTATACTGGCGAGAAAAGCTGCTGCGTCGTCCGCCGTGACCATCGTTTCAGCTGAGCGATCATCCGCGGCCTCCGTCGCGCCCTCTAAAACACCTACACTTGCTCGTAGGTCGCCTGCACCCGCCTCCTCGTGCTCCGACTCTGACTCGGACATGGAGGTCGACCTCGCCCCCGCCTCATCGACGGATGGATTCACCCTGGTACAGAAGGGTAAGAAGCGTGCCGCGGAGTCTCGAGCTCCCGCGGCCGCTAAAATTAGCAAAGCCGTGAACGCGTCGCGCCCCCGCCCTCAGACTCCCGTTGCGCCCCCAGCCCGTGCCACTCCGTCGCCGCGTCCGGTGGCACAAAATAAAACCCAGACCCCTCCCCCGGTTATCCTTCAGGAGAAGGCAGCTTGGGATCGAGTTTGCCTGGCCCTTAAGGCCAAAAATATAAATTTCACGAATGCCCGTAACCTCGCGAACGGCATTCAAATTAAGGTTCAAACACCCGACGACCATAGGGCCCTCTCTTCTTACCTCCGTAAGGAACGTATAAGTTTCCATACTTATACGCTCCAGGAGGAGCGCGAACTCCGCGTTGTAATACGCGGAATCCCTAAAGAGTTAGATGTAGAGCTCGTCAAGGCCGATCTGTTAGAACAGGGCTTTCCAGTGAATTCTGTGCACCGTATGCACACCGGTCGCGGTAGGGAGCCATATAATATGGTTCTAGTCGCTCTCCAGCCTACCCCCGAGGGTAAGAAAATCTTTAACACACAGACCGTCTGTAGGCTCTCTGGTATCGCTGTCGAAGCCCCCCATAAAAAAGGCACTCCTAGCCAGTGCCATAACTGTCAATTGTACGGGCACTCTTCCCGTAACTGTCACGCGCCCCCCCGATGTGTTAAGTGTTTGGGCGATCACGCCACGGCCCTCTGCGCTCGCGACCAAAAAACCGCGACGGAACCGCCTAGCTGCGTCCTGTGTCGAACACAGGGTCACCCCGCGAATTACCGTGGTTGCCCCCGAGCCCCTAAAATAAATCGCCGCGTCGCCCGCCAAAATCGCCTCCGAGCTTCCGGCCCAGACATCAAAGCCTCGGCACCCTCTGCGTCGCAGGCTAAGCCAGCGTTCGTTCCGGCGGCGGTGCCCAGTGTCTCGGCCTGGGCAAAACCGCTGCCGTACACGAACACGGCTACAACTCCCTCCTCCGCGATTCGTCCCGCCCCCGCGACTCGTCCCTCTCCCGCGACTTGCCCTCCGACCGCGTCCGACAATCTCGCTTTAGCGATCGACTTCTTTCAGTCGATCAACTTTGAGCGCGTTAACGCTTTGGGCGACGCCATTCGCGCTGCCTCCACTGCACAACACTTTATCGCCGTTGTGCAGGAATACGCCGACGTATACGCGTCATTAAATACGTACGTCCTCCCCTCACTCCGCCGGTAATCAATGGCGTATATAAGTAGAATAAAGCCCCTATCCGTAACGATAGGATTTTTTAACGCTTACGGTCTCGCAAATCAACGTGATCAGGTTTCTGACTTTTTGCGTGACCACCAAATTGATATCTTTTTAGTGCAGGAGACCCTACTTAAGCCCGCGCGCCGTGACCCTAAAATCGCGAACTATAACATGGTCAGGAACGACAGGCTCTCTGCCCGTGGTGGTGGTACCGTCATTTACTATAGAAGAGCCCTGCATTGCGTCCCGCTCGATCCTCCCGCGCTCGCTAATATCGAAGCATCAGTGTGCCGAATCTCACTGACGGGACACGCGCCGATCGTTATCGCGTCCGTTTATCTTCCACCGGATAAGATCGTTCTAAGCAGTGATATCGAGGCGCTGCTCGGTATGGGGAGCTCTGTCATTCTGGCGGGCGACCTAAATTGTAAACACATTAGGTGGAACTCACACACCACAACCCCGAATGGCAGGCGGCTTGACGCGTTAGTCGATGATCTCGCCTTCGATATCGTCGCTCCGCTAACCCCGACTCACTACCCGCTAAATATCGCGCATCGCCCGGATATACTCGACATAGCGTTATTAAAAAACGTAACTCTGCGCTTACACTCGATCGAAGTAGTTTCAGAGTTAGATTCAGACCACCGTCCCGTCGTTATGAAGCTCGGTCGCGCTCCCGATTCCGTTCCCGTCATGAGGACTGTGGTGGATTGGCACACGCTGGGCATCAGCCTGGCTGAATCTGATCCACCATCGCTCCCGTTTAACCCGGACTCTATCCCGTCTCCTCAGGATACCGCTGAAGCCATAGACATCTTAACGTCACACATCACCTCGACATTAGATAGGTCATCGAAACAAGTTGTAGCGGAGGACTTCCTTCACCGCTTCAAATTGTCCGACGATATTAGGGAACTCCTTAGAGCTAAGAACGCCTCGATACGCGCCTACGACAGGTATCCTACCGCGGAAAATCGTATTCGAATGCGTGCCCTACAACGCGACGTAAAGTCTCGCATCGCCGAAGTCCGAGATGCCAGATGGTCTGATTTCTTAGAAGGACTCGCGCCCTCCCAAAGGTCTTACTACCGCTTAGCTCGTACTCTCAAATCGGATACGGTAGTAACTATGCCCCCCCTCGTAGGCCCCTCAGGCCGACTCGCGGCGTTCGATGATGACGAAAAAGCAGAGCTGCTGGCCGATACATTGCAAACCCAGTGTACGCCCAGCACTCAATCCGTGGACCCTGTTCATGTAGAATTAGTAGACAGTGAGGTAGAACGCAGAGCCTCTTTGCCACCCTCGGATGCGTTACCACCCGTCACCCCGATGGAAGTTAAAGACTTGATCAAAGACCTACGTCCTCGTAAGGCTCCCGATTCCGACGGTATATCCAACCGCGTTATTAAACTTCTACCCGTCCAACTCATTGTGATGTTGGCATCTATTTTCAATGCCGCTATGGCGAACTGTATCTTTCCCGCGGTGTGGAAAGAAGCGGACGTTATCGGCATACATAAACCTGGTAAACCAAAAAATCATCCGACGAGCTACCGCCCGATCAGCCTCCTCATGTCTCGAGGCAAACTGTATGAGCGTCTGCTCTACAAACGCCTCAGAGACTTCGTCTCATCCAAGGGCATTCTCATCGATGAACAATTCGGATTCCGTACAAATCACTCATGCGTTCAACAGGTGCATCGCCTCACGGAGCACATTCTTGTGGGGCTTAATCGACCAAAACCGTTATACACGGGAGCTCTCTTCTTCGACGTCGCAAAAGCGTTCGACAAAGTCTGGCACAACGGTTTGATTTTCAAACTATTCAACATGGGTGTGCCGGATAGTCTCGTGCTCATCATACGGGACTTCTTGTCGAACCGCTCTTTTCGATATCGAGTCGAGGGAACCCGCTCCTCCCCACGACCTCTCACAGCTGGAGTCCCGCAAGGCTCTGTCCTCTCACCCCTCCTATTTAGCTTATTCGTTAACGATATTCCCCGGTCGCCGCCGACCCATTTAGCTTTATTCGCCGACGACACGACTGTTTACTATTCCAGTAGAAACAAGTCCCTAATCGCGAAGAAGCTTCAGAGCGCAGCCCTAGCCCTAGGACAGTGGTTCCGAAAATGGCGCATAGACATCAACCCAGCGAAAAGTACTGCGGTGCTATTTCAGAGGGGAAGCTCCACACGGATTTCCTCCCGTATTAGGAGGAGGAATCTCACACCCCCGATTACTCTCTTTAGTCAATCCATACCCTGGGCCAGGAAGGTCAAGTACCTGGGCGTTACCCTGGATGCATCGATGACATTCCGCCCGCATATAAAATCAGTCCGTGACCGTGCCGCGTTTATTCTCGGTAGACTCTACCCCATGATCTGTAAGCGGAGTAAAATGTCCCTTCGGAACAAGGTGACACTTTACAAAACTTGCATAAGGCCCGTCATGACTTACGCGAGTGTGGTGTTCGCTCACGCGGCCCGTACACACATAGACACCCTTCAATCTCTACAATCCCGCTTTTGCAGGTTAGCCGTCGGAGCTCCGTGGTTCGTGAGGAACGTTGACCTACACGACGACCTGGGCCTCGAATCTATACAGAAATACATGAAGTCAGCGTCGGAACGGTACTTCGATAAGGCTATGCGTCATGATAATCGCCTTATCGTAGCCGCCGCTGACTACTCCCCGAATCCTGATCATGCAGGAGCCAGTCATCGTCGACGCCCTAGACACGTCCTTACGGATCCATCAGATCCAATAACCTTTGCACTAGACGCCTTCAGCTCTAGGAGCAGGCTTAGGGACCTCGGTAACCGTACTCGTCGAACTCGACAAAGAGTTCGCCGTGCAACCTAACCCATGAATCAGCTCGCTGAGTTTCTCGCCGGATCTTCTCAGCGGGTCGCGATTCCGATCCGGTAGTAGATTCATTCGCGATGCAGCTACTCTTGAGTTGTTAGGTCTCCTTCGGAGGCGCTCGGGTAGCTGTTAGCAAATCCCACCCCTCCTGGCTGAGCCTTTGCTCGCCCACCTGTCCTGGTGAAACTGGAAAGGCCTCCGGGCCACCAGTAATCCTTCAATCATAAAAAAAAAAAAAAAAAACAAAAACACCAACCACTAAGTTAAAATTTGATTGACACACATGACATTTACTGGTGGTAGGACTTCTTGTGAGTCCGCGCGGGTGGGTACCACCACCCCGCCTATTTCTGCCGTGAAGCAGTAATGCGTTTCGGTTTGAAGGGTGGGGCAGCCCTTGTAACTATACTGAGACCTTAGAACTTATATCTCAAGGTGGGTGGCGCATTTATGTCGTAAATGTCTATGGGCTCCAGTAACCACTTAACACCAGGTGGGCTGTGAGCTCGTCCACTCATCTAGCAATAAAAAAAAATGATGGACGATAATATCCAAAACTACTTTTAAGGATTACTTTTGTGTGTTTTTACTGTCATTATATTATTTGAGACGCTTCGAGAACTTACAGTTTTCGTGAATTCACAGTTTTCGTGGTCGTCGACGTTTCAACATTTATTTAATTATAGTAATATTAAACTATATAGCTACTTACTTAAATGCTATAACGAAATTAAGATAAAGTACAATTTTAACTAGTTTCACGGCAACAATTCAGTCGTGCGATCCCCAAAACTGTTTTAACTATCCGAAGCTTCGGAAACAATAAATGTCTCCGTAATTTTTTTGGTATAGGTATGTTTTTTCAAAACTTGTTGGTAGGCAGCGGCTTGGCTCTGCCCCTGGCATTGCTGATGTCCATGAGCGACGGTAATCACTTACCATCAGGTGGGCCGTATGCTCGTCTGACTACAAAGGCAATAAAAAAAAATAAAAAAAGAACACATAATCTCCTTTAACGAATAGTAAAATAAATAAAAAATATTGAAGTAATCGTATTCTCGTTTTTACCATCGCACCGTCCGCCAGAACAGAGTTAATTCATACTACCTGGAACCACTGCGTTCATCCACAGTGCGTTTCCAGAGATAATTTTTGCCACGTACCATCCGGCTTTGGAATGAGCTCCCTTCCACGGTGCTCCTGAGCGCTATGACATGTCCTTCTTCAAACGAGGCTTGTGGAGATTATTAAGCAGTAGGCAGCGGCTTGGCTCCGCCCCTGGCATACCTCTTACCATCAAGTGGGCCGTATGTCGTCTGTCTACTCGGGCAATAAAAAAAGACCTTGCGACTTTCTTCTATCAATTATATCGCCCAATGATAGTGGTAGAAACCGCTATAATTAAACTGTAAAATTAGTTTTGTTTCTGTCTATGATTTGTGAAAACTGAAGAAAATATTCAAGACAAAATAGTTTTCATTTTGAATACATCTCAAAACCGAAGAAAGCTATTTTCTGTTTTTTTTTTTTTTCATTTTTCATAAGCTCTACACGATCGTAAAGCTTTAAAACTATCTAGCGCAACGATAATTCTCGCATGTGAATTCGACCGGGGCCTTGCAATGTTGAATCTGTGAAAACTTTGCAGTTCGAGCTTTTAGTTGCCTGCGGCATTTCGTAGCGAAAGCACGTATGTGTCCGTGAGCCTGGAGTCACACAAAAAAAAAACAAACACAATCGTTTATAAACCAAAACGTTTAAGTGATTTTATTTAAAAGCGGCTCTGTTAGTGCGTTGTAAAGATTGTTTTACAACGGCAAAAAAGGCTTGATGTTACTTACGGCAGTGCGTGTGCGAAATTTTTTGTTTTTATAATTTAATGTGGTTCGTTTAATGGTGACTTTCCGTGTTTCATTTAATTAATTTGTTAGTTGATCAAATTTATTTTTGTTAGTGAAACTTACAATACTCAGTGTCGTTGTCATACAAAAGAATAATGTACGATTTTATCATTGAAAACGTTCTCTTCCAGACAACGATTACATGAAAGGTAAGTTAAGTAGTGCTCAGGATATTTTAAGAGCCAACAAACTTTATATTTGTTTCTTAACTGTCTAGATTATCTTGTCTATGTGGTAGACAAAACAAAAACTTTTTAATTTACGGATTCATTATTATCTTAATTACCAAATTATATAAATTTAGTTGTAACATAGAAACATTATTTATTGCTACATTTACCGCTAAGAAAGTATGGTTTGAACTCGCTCTAATATTAGCTACCAATCAAGAATATGCGGAAAATACGATAGCTATACTGTATGTGAATGTAAATGCTTTTTTCATTATTCGACAGCTTCATTAATAGGACATCATTGCCTTTGGAAATCGCCAAGGAACACGAAAGCGTTTTCCATTTGTGAACTACCTTGAGTTTCTTTGAGTACTACTGGTGGTAGGACCTCTTGTGAGTCCACGCGGGTGGGTACCACCACCCCGCCTATTTCTGCCATTGTAACTATACTTGAGACCTTAGAACTTATATCTCAAGTTGGGTGGCGCATTTACGTTGTGGACGTCTATGGGCTCCAGTAACCACTTAACACCAGGTGGGCTGTGAGATCGTCCACCCATCTAAGCAATAAAAAAAAAGTAACAAGTAGATTATATGAACACACGACAAATAGATTAAGCATTCGCCTGCTGACCAACAGTCTCATTCCTCGCACGCGTGCCTCCCCATTACTCTTTGTGTACGCAGCAAATTTATAATTAAATCCGATTCAGTAAAGCGAATGAATGTGTGACATATCTATTGAATATTATAGTAGTAGTATGTTTTCGGAACGAAGTTCCTTATGGGACGATGCGAAGGGGTACCCTAACAGGGAAAAAACGTCCGTAACGTAAGATTTTTATTAGTAATGCACACAGTGTACGACTTAACTTTGTAATAACGTACAAAGAATAACATATTTTTTTATTATATATATTTTTATAAATCATTGTGAATAAAATAAAGTTGATAACTTTGAAAAGTAGTTTTTTTTTATCAATAAAAAAATAATAATAAAAAATGTATACCCGAATAATTATTTTCTTTATACCTCGAATAGAACTTAAAATTAATATTTTTATAATAAGGAACTTCGTTCCTATCCGGTGTCCTACGACACCACACATCTTTTTTTTTTGCATTAGCAAAGAAAGTTACTGATTAATAGGCACTGTATCACACGGATGATAGTACCACTATTCTGCCTGTTTCTGCCGCGAAGTAGTCTTACGTTCCGGTTCAAAATGTGGGACAGTGGTTCTGCTATTCCGTCGTAATGGCCATGGACTCAGGTAATGAATTGCCAGAGGGTTTTGATCTCGTCCACTAACTACGCAATAAAAGTACAAAAAAAAAAGAACGATTCACTAGGATTTCATGTCGATAATATAATCATTCAATTATATTTCGACACTGCGATGACTTGTTCACGGAAGATTGACAATAACAATATTATTAATTAACAGTAACATTGTTTTTGTAACAGGCTGGAGAAAAATAATTGATGTTCTGTCTCTTTTAAAATTTCATAAAAATCATTAGAGAAATTCGTTGTAGAACCAATCTGTTGAGGAACTAATTGGATACTTATTAAGAAGGTTATTGCCAGGGCGAAATCGGAGCACGTTGCTAGAATTGGCGAGCGACTGAAGAGCTATCCCGCCGGGAGCCGTGCTTTTTGGTCGCTCGCCAAAGCTGCAGAAGGTAACTTTTGCAGGTCTAGTCTCCCACCACTACGCAAGTCCGATGACAGTCTGGCCCATAGTGCGAAAGAGAAGGCTGACCTTTTGGTCAAACTCTTCGCCTCGAACTCGACTGTGGATGACGGGGGTGCCACACCACCGAACATCCTCCGGTGTGATAGTTCCCTGCCGGAGATCTGCTTTACACAGTGTGCAGTCAGGCGGGAACTCCGACTCCTGGACGTCCATAAGTCGAGTGGGCCAGACGGCATCCCTGCAGTGGTTCTAAAAACGTGTGCCCCTGAGCTGACGCCTGCGCTAACGCGTTTGTATCGCCTCTCTTATTGCGCTAACAGGGTTCCGTCTTCATGGAAGACCGCCCACGTCCACCCTATCCCCAAGAAGGGTGACCGGTCGGACCCATCGAGCTATAGGCCTATCGCGATAACTTCCTTGCTTTCCAAGGTGATGGAGCGAATAATTAATATACAACTCCTGAAGTATCTGGAGGATCGCCAGCTGATCAGTGACCGACAGTACGGTTTCCGTCACGGTCGCTCAGCTGGCGATCTTCTTGTATACCTTACTCACAGGTGGGCTGAAGCCTTGGAGAGCAAGGGCGAGGCTCTTGCTGTGAGCCTTGATATCGCGAAGGCCTTCGACAGGGTCTGGCATAGGGCACTTCTGTCGAAGTTACCATCTTACGGAATCCCCGAGGGTCTCTGCAAGTGGATCGCTAGCTTTTTGGATGGGCGGAACATCACGGTCGTTGTAGACGGTGATTGTTCTGATACCATGACCATTAACGCTGGCGTTCCACAAGGTTCGGTGCTCTCCCCCACGCTTTTCATCCTGTATATCAATGACATGCTGTCTATTGATGGCATGCATTGCTATGCGGATGACAGCACGGGGGATGCGCGATATATCCCTGCAACCTTCCGAGAGTATTGGGATACTTGGGGTCGACATTTCGAGCGATGTCCAGTTTCGGAGTCATTTGGAAGGCAAAGCCAAGTTGGCGTCCAAAATGCTGGGAGTCCTCAACAGAGCGAAGCGGTACTTCACGCCTGGACAAAGGCTTTTGCTTTATAAAGCACAAGTCCGGCCTCGCGTGGAGTACTGCTCCCATCTCTGGGCCGGGGCTCCCAAATACCAGCTTCTTCCATTTGACTCCATACAGAGGAGGGCCGTTCGGATTGTCGATAATCCCATTCTCACGGATCGTTTGGAGCCTCTGGGTCTGCGGAGGGACTTCGGTTCCCTCTGTATTTTGTACCGCATGTTCCATGGGGAGTGCTCTGAGGAATTGTTCGAGATGATACCGGCATCTCGTTTTTACCATCGCACCGCCCGCCACCGGAGTAGAGTTCATCCATACTACCTGGAGCCACTGCGGTCATCCACAGCGCGTTTCCAGAGGTCTTTTTTGCCACGTACCATCCGGCTATGGAATGAGCTCCCCTCCACGGTGTTTCCCGAGCGCTATGACATGTCCTTCTTCAAACGAGGCTTGTGGAGAGTATTAAACGGTAGGCAGCGGCTTGGCTCTGCCCCTAGCATTGCTGAAGTCCATGGGCGACGGTAACCACTCACCATCAGGTGGGCCGTATGCTCGTCTGCCTACAAGGGCAATAAAAAAATAAAAAAAATACTTTTCATATTAAATAGCCTTCAATATTGAAGATCTCCACTACCTATGTTACGTCAAGCTTAAATAAATGAACACAATTCTGCAATAACCTAGTTTTGAGTTCTTCGTGGACTGAATATTAATATATAGGCACGCTGAAATGCTTTTCACGTTCTACCCTCCACGACCCAAGACTGGAATACTCTCCCGTGTGCGAACCCACACACTTTCGGATGTGACCTTAGAAATTACACACAGACTTGGATCTTTAACATAATATTATATCCACATTCATGTGTAATGATACATTAAATATGTCCTTTATGACATATCTGTTCCCAGCTATAAGAAAATATGTGGAATATTAAAATGATATTGTACATTAGGGTTTTGCTGGAGTATGTGGGATGGACACACAGAAACCGCAAAACGGGTTTTGAATACGTCAAAGAGAGGGCGAATGTGTTTTTAAAAAGTTTTAAACTATGTTACCGACTCCGACGTACGTAAATAATCCTCTCTCTCTCTCTCCCTCTCTCTCTCTCTTTCTCTCTCTCTCTCTCTTTCTTTCTCTCTCTTTCTCTCTCTCTCTCTTTCTCTCTCTTTCTCTCTCTCTCTCTTTCTCTCTCTTCCTAGCTATTTACCCCACATGTTGGTGAGGTCAGCTTTCCTTATTATACTCCTCCACTTCGCTCTGTCTTCGACATCTTCAGTAGCGTTTCATTCTCTCTTGTCCTTCAGCACTACATCCTTTCACCTTGTCTTGGGTCTTCCTCTAGGTCACCGACCGGGGAGATCGAGCAGCAGTGCCAAATTTCCAACGTGATTAGGCGGCCTCCTTAAATAATCTAAACTAACAAAAGAAAGAAAACATGAGATACATTTTATAATCTGGTGATTTTCGTAAAGACATTTCGTTGCGCTGTAAAAACTGATACTTGGAATTTATGATTTAGACGCACGTTTTGAAAGAAACTGTCTATCACAAAACCTTCCTTAAACTAAACTTGAAGACTTCAGTTACCGCGTAGGAATCGCTCTCTTAATTATGTATTTTGTGTTAAGATCGGTGGGTGTTTTTGTAACATTCTCGAATTAGGTCAGCCAGTTCGACGCAGCGATATGCCTTCGCGAGGATGGTTGTATCCTTGACACGGTTCTTATTTTTTGGTCCCCTTTTGCACAGTTACGTTAATTACGACATTATTTGTATTGCATCTGAATTGAGGTACATGGATGAATCCAAAGTTAGGTATATCATTAAAACTGTTACCATCGTCTTTGATCGCGAAAACTGTGAACTATTCCAAGAGTCATATAGAATATAATGAGAGTAAGAAAATTGAAGATCAAGTCATAAAAATAGTTTTAATTATGTCTTGTGATTCTTCTCTTTATAATTACGTCTTGTGTTCACTGGTAGGACGTCTGTGAGTCCGCGCGGGTAGGTACTACCACCCTTTTACGGTAGGCTTAGCTCTGCACCTTGCATTGTAGACGTACATGGCCGATGATAATCACTCACCATCGGGTATGCTCGTCGGTCTATTAAAAAACCCTGTCTATTTCTTCCGTCAATCAGCAACGCATTTCGGTTTGAAGAACATTGGACGTGGAACATTGTCTTTGGTGATTAGTACTGCCCCTATTGCGGTGGGCGCACGGAGCTCTGTCTCTAGTACTACCCTATATGTACCCTACAAAATTGTTCTTGATTTGGTTATCATTAACGGAGTCTCAATTTTTATAGTTTACTAGCTGTAACCGTCCGCTTCGCTGGGCAAATAAACATTATTATTTCTCACCCGCACAAAGATTCTAATCATTACGACCCGCAACTGGTGTAGGGAGTTCAACACTCATATAAATATTAGCCTATTCATTAAGTACATGTATTTTCTACATGGATACCAAGTTTTAAGTCAATCAATAGTTATAACGGATCATCCGTAAAAACCACTGTGGATTTATATATTAGTATAGATTTAAATTACTGGGTTACGATCGGTGATTATTGAATAGTAACGAATTCCTGTATGCTATAATGAAAATGAAAATAAGGTTAGGTAGTTAGACCTAAGAAAAAATGGATGGATTGCGTGAAAGACGATATGTGTAAGAGGGGAGGGACCGAAGAAATGGTATATGATAGAGCAGTATGGAAGGAGAAAACATGTTGCGCTGACCCCAAGTGACAGGGAGAAGGGCAGGAGTATGAAATTCCTGTATGCTATACCTCGGTTTCATTCCTGATCTTTGAGTCGTAGCCCGACATATATATGTATGTAGTTCACCGTCACAGATAGTATTAATAACAATAGTATGAAATTTATTACTAAGCTGTCAGAATTTGTTACATTGAAAACTCTATTTTTTGTTATTATTATTATTTATTAATTATTATTATTATTATATACTCTATTTATTTATTGTCTTTCTTTTGTTTTTAATTTTTTATTATTATTAATAGTATTGTTAAATCTCTATTGATATATTAATGTAATGCATGGTGTGATTGCCTCTAATTAGAGTTGCAGTTATCAATTGCTCTATACATGTCAATGTTATTTTATTTCTTACTGTAAACCCTGTCGGTAATCCTTAAATAAATAAATAAATAAAATTAAATAACAATAAATACAGTTGAACTGTCCGTCAGTAGCTTAACTCACAAAACATCGAGTGCACTTAATCCTTCGAGCATCATTCATCACCGGCTCGAGTGGGTTTATATTATAAGTGTTCGGGGTGTATTGGAACAGCTCTCGAAAACAAAAACAGTACTGGAGAGTTCTGATACGACAGTATCGAAGCAGTCAAGGACGAAAATTATCTGTTCAGTCAGCTGACGTCAGATTTCATGACTTGTTGTAAGCCTTTATTGCTGATACTAAAAAATGATATTTACAAACCGTAGCAAATTGTTTTAACTTAAATCTAATACATCGGGTTTCCCGGTTCAGTGATCAGCGTGTCCTGTGACACATAGGCCTCTTCCAGCCGTTTCCATTCTTCGCTATTGGTAGCTTTTCTCGACCAGATTGTCCCTCC
The DNA here is from genome assembly GCF_030267445.1 of Bombyx mandarina. Taxonomy (NCBI): domain Eukaryota; kingdom Metazoa; phylum Arthropoda; class Insecta; order Lepidoptera; family Bombycidae; genus Bombyx; species Bombyx mandarina. Next base: position 3,775,366 of record NC_143230.1, on the reverse strand, counting down.
AATCATCTTAATATCATCTGTCCATCTTCTAGCTTGCCTACCTCTTTTTCTTTTGTCATCACGTGGCTACCATTATGTTATAATTTTAGTCCATTTCATTCTGCTTTCCCTTGTTATATTTCCTGTCCATCGCCATTTTAACTGCCTTATTTTCTTTAGTACATTTATTTATTTATTATTACATAGATTTCATGACTTATAGCGTCCTTAAACTGTCTTTCGTGAAGATTGTGCGTTCACCATGTAGATTCTTCTTCTTTCTATCCTATTACGCTCTGCTGGGTGGGGTGTAGGGCTCGAATCAAATCCTTCCATTTACATCGGTCTTGAACAGTTTGTTTTACCTCCTCCCACGTCATGCCCAACACGCCCAGCTCCTGCTCCATCGAGCGACGCCAAATTGTTCAGGGATGGCCTCTTTTCCTTTGGCCAGACACTTTCCGGGTCAGTGCTCTCTTCGATAGGTGGATATCGGGCTTTCTTAATATGTGACCAATCCAATGCAACTTCCGCGTAAGCGTCTCCTTCTCCATTGGTGTCTGCTTGGTGATCCTCCGCAGCTCTTTGTAAGTGATCGTCTCAGACCAACAGGTTTTCCAAATTTAGATTAGGTTCGAGAATAGTTTATATTTAAGTATGTTTATGGAGGGTTGACATTCCGGGCTCAGCGTCGGTCTTGTGCAAGAAGTAATGTATTTAAGTAACATGAGCTTATTCAGCTATTATTCTATACCGTATAAATTACTTTAGATACAACTAGTATTAAGAGAGTGGCTGGTGATGGCGGCGGCTCATTATGATTTAGTCGAATGTACAACATATTTATACTGACCTCGAACGAACCATTAGCCGGACTCTGCTGAACTAATGACGTCATCATCGCTTTTCCCTAATTTACAATCATACTGACCTCTCCAACATATATAGAACTAATATACTATTGTAATCTAATATACACGTTTTCGTTGTTTTTTAGAAGGATGGGCGAACTCACAGCTGACCTGGTGTTAAGTGGTTACTGTAGCCCATAGACGTCTACAACGTAAATGCGCCACCCTCCTTGAGATAAAAGTTCTAAGATCTCGGTATATTCACGGAAGGTTAAACTTCTCATCGGAATTCACGATTCTCTAATCACATTCCCATATCTCGATTGACCAGCTGTTAATCAAAGGACGACCGACCGACTCTGTTCGCACCGGAATCATTTGCTAATGTTCATTAATAAAAACTCACACTACATTGACACGGTCCACAGAGTTTCTCGCCGGATCTTCTCAGTGGGCTATGATTCCGGTCTGGTGGTAGATTCTGCGAAGCACTGCTCTTGCTAGTAGTGTTAGCAAATTCTCTCAGGTCGAACCCGTGAGCTCACTCACACGTATGGGCGTAGTTGGAATATCCCCCTAGGCTACCAACGAATCGGTAAGAAAAAAAACACCACCAGACTCACAAGAGGTCCTACCACCAGAAAAATGTTTCGAGTTAAATGTGTCATCTTTGGATAGCTCGATGATGTTGTAGTTAGCGCCTCTTTCTTTTATGCTAACAACGAATAAGTAGAGGAATTACAATTACAAAAACACACCAATACTCTCTAACACATACGAGTAACTAAATTATATCCGTGAATATACAAAAATGCGTTAAATCCGCGAAGCCCGTTCTAAGATATATTGCTTTTACCCTAATCCTGACATTTGATTTAAAGCCAACATTACTGTACCTGTTTTTCTGGGAGTTCCAAATGCGAGCTTTTAAGGTGGAAGCTCGTTTTGATATATGAAGCTCGTGATCAACTTTTTTACAGTTCATTTTGAGCGTACACGTTCAGTACGCTTAGTGAGAGCTTTTTAACGTTCTCGATAGCGTAAAAGTTAACTAAGATTTGTAAGGAGTTGAAACGTTTGCCGCTAGGGGCGTTGTTCCAACTGCATACAAATTTGAGTTAACTTTCACGCTATCGAGAACGTTAAAACACTCGCACTAATCACACAGGACGCACCTATTTTTAAGTAATTACCGGTTTTTATAGATGTAACAATTTAGTCGCTCACTTGTAGACACAAGGTTGAATTCTATATAGGGTTTTATGGTTACTACACTGACCTACATAAAGAATTGTATAACGGTTTTGGGGCCAGATGTCGATACCTACACACCCTACCAATCAAGATAGTTCCAAACAACCAAGATCTTTACTACATCCACACTACCTGGAGCCACTGCGTTCATCCACAGTGCGTTTCCAGAGATATTTTTTGCCACGTACCATCCGGCTTTGGAATGAGCTCCTCTCCACGGTGTTTCCCGAGCACTATGATATGTCCTTTTTCAAACGAGGCTTGTGGAGAGTATTAAGCGGTAGGCAGCGGCTTGGCTCTGCCCCTGGCATTGCTGAAGTTCATGGGCGACGGTAACCACTCACCATTAGGTTGGCCGTATGCTCGTCTGCCTGCAAGGGCAATAAATTTACCGATCTACATGGTTACGTCCCAATGTAAATGCCACTGTCAAACATAAGACATGAGGTCTAAGTCTTAACTGTATAGTGTAACAGCTTTAAGAAGTCGTCGTGGCCATAAGGATGAGACGTTTGGTGCATTCGTATCTAGCGATGCAACGGTGTTAGAATCCTGCTGGCGGGTACCAATTTTTCTAATGAAATATGTACTTAACAAATGTTCACGATTGACTTCCACGGTGAAGGAATAACATCGTGTAATAAATATCAAACTCGCAAAATTATAATTTGCGTAATTACTGGTGGTAAGACCTCTTGTGAGTCCGCACGGGTAGGTGCCACCGCCCTGCCTATTTCTGCCGTGAAGCAGTAATGCGTTTCGGTTTGAATGGTGGGGCAGCCATTGTAACTATACTGAGACTTTAGAACTTATATCTCAAGGCAGGTGGCGCATTTACGTTGTAGATGTCTATGGGCTCCAGTAACCACTTAACACCAGGTGGGCTGTGAAACCGTCCACCCATCTAAGCAATAAAAAAAGGTCGCTTACAATGTTTGGATATAATGAATATTTAAAATTCAATAAAGTTATTACTATATTGAATTGTGAATGTAAAACATTCAACAAATTTCCTCAAAATCTCAAAAAAAAAAAAACTCGGTATAAATCGTAACAAAATAACACGCACTCAATTGTTAATCCCATAATAATTAGAACTCTTGCCTCGATGTGGGTGGCGGCATTTACGTCGTATATGGGCTTCAGTAACCACTTAACACCAGGGGGGCTGTGAGCTCGTCCACCTACCTAAGCAATAAAAAAAAATGGAAATTGTGTTTTGGTGTGCAATAAAGTGTATTCTCTCTCTCTCTCTTTCTCTCTCCAATGTAGCCATATCCAATTAGGCAATAACTTTATCGCGAATAAATTTCGTAAACAGTTGAATTTTACTGAGGTCGCCAATTCAAGGTTCCGAGTTCAAGGTTTATGGTCGTAACGATATTCCATTTTGAGGTTTTAATGAAGTTTAAATTAATTTGAATTCAATTTAAGAATTCTAGAATTTCAGAATTAGGTAGTCGTAGGGTTTTGCCTAAAAGATAACACATCCGGTGCACTCGCATCGAGCGATATGACTGAGCCGGGGTTCAAATCCAAGCAGATACCAATTTTTGTAATTAAATACGTCCTTAACTCATATTCGTTAATGACTTCCGCGATAAAGGAACAACGTCGTGCAATAAAAGCTAAGCCCGCAAAAAATATTGCGTAGTTAATGGTAGGACGTGTTCTGAGTTCATACAGGAAGGTTTTTTTTATTGCCATTGTGGGTAGACGAGCATACGGCCCACTTGATGGTGAGTGTTTACCGACGCTCTTGGACGTCTGCCTTTCGTTAAGTACTCTCCACAAGCCTAGTATGAAGAAGGACATGTCATAGCGCTCCGAAAGCACCGTTGAGGGGAGCTCATTCCATAGCCGGATGGTACGTGGCAAAAAAGATCTCTGCAAACGCACTGTGGATGATCGCAGTGGTTCCAGGTAGTATGGATGAACTCTACTCCGGTGGCAGGCGGTGCGATGATAAAAGCGATCCGTGGAAAATAGGATTATCGACAATCCGAACGGCTCTCTCCTGTATGGAGTCAAATCGAAGTAGCTGGTATTTGGGAGCCCCAGCCCAGAAGTGTGAGCAGTAACTACTCGCGAGGCCGGACCTGTGCTTTATAAAGCAAAAGTCTTTGTTCAGGCGTGAAGTACCACTTCACTCTGTTGAGGACTCCCAGCATTTTTGACGGCAAATTAACAACTAAACAACAACTTTGGCGGCACCACCGACCTTTTTTATTGCTTAAATGGGTAGACGAGCTCACGGCCCACCTAGTTTTAAGTGGTTATCGTCACCCATAGAGACCTAAAACGTAAATGCCACCACCCACCCCGAAACGTGACTTCTTAGGTCTCACTTTTTACAGTACAACGGCTGCCCCACCCTTCAAACCGAAACGCATTACTGCTTCACGGCAGAAATAGGCAGGGTGATAGTACCTACCCGCGCGGACTCACAAGAAATCCTAAGACCAGTAATAACACAAATTATAATAAGAGCTAACCAGCCAAAATAAAGAGGTCAGAAGACGCTTTTCATCTCAGTGCAATATAATCAGCCATACAGATAATTTCGGCAAGATAAATAAACTTCTTAAATAGATTGAGTCTTTGACAAAACATTGAAGATGGCAAAATGTTTTTTTATCAATGCCTACATCTCTTTGCAGAGTAGAGATCCGAACATAAATGTTTCGTGGAAATGTTGAAGGCAGTGAGATCATAATTGAGTATCATCTCTATTACACTTACCCATTATATTATTATGTATGTAGAATTACCAAATACATTTTTGTCATGTAAAAATCCTTTGTAAGAATTGGATAGGATATGATAGGAACGCGACTAATGCAGGATTGGTAAGTATAAAACGTTTAAAAAGAGTGTGGAACGGAGTGTTAGGATGAGTGAGAGAATACGGTAAGAAAGGCAAAAAAGAATGACAGAGAAAAGCAAGATGACGAAGAAGACTAAATGAGCAAGGCGTAAAAAAGTTGTCAATTAATTTTTAATTATAGCAAGAGAGAAGATTTTGGAACAGAACAATAAGCGTGCAACAGTGGATTTTTTATTGCTTAGATGTGTCGACGAGCTCACAGCCCACCCGGTGTTAAGTAATTACTGGAGCCCATAGACATCTACAACGTAAATGCGCCACCCACCTTGAGATATAAGTTCTAAGGTCTCAGTATAGTTACAACGGCTGCCGCACCCTTCAAACCGAAATGAATTACTGCTTCACGGTAGAAATAGGCGGGGTGGTGGTGCCTACCCGTGCAGATTCACAAGAGGTCCTACCACCATTAAAAAAAAGTTTATAGAATAGTTTTATTTTACGCGCCACGATCCCAATTCTACATTAATAATTTTGTTATTTTTGCAAACATTTAGCGATAAAAGCGGATTTCATTCAGTAATATAAACTTCAAATTTTTTTCATTACAAACTAGCTGACCCGGCAGACTTCGTAGTGCCTCAATCGATTAATAAAATACCTAAACTTTTGTATAAAATAAACTTAAAACAAACAAAAGGAATCCGTCCGACGGGGGACACATCAAAGGAAAAACAAAATTATTATTTTTATTTAATTCCGGGCACTTTCATATTTATCTACCTTTTAAACCTTCTCTGGACTTCCACAAATAATTCAAGGCCAAAATTAACCAAATCGGTCCAGTCGTTCTCGAGTTTTAGCGAGACTAACGAACAGCAATTCATTTTTACATATATAGATAAATATTCATACCAGAGTTATATTAGATCGTAAACAAAGCAAATTCAACTTCGCCTACGACGTCTACAGTGCAGATTTCAATGAATCAATCGATTGAATGGACGAGGTTATGCGATTATGATGCCAATTTAATAGACGGCAAGGTTCACTTTCGTATGCAGATTGGAATTTGGATTATGTGCAGTATTTGACCCTCGTCTTTTCGCTTGCGTTCAGTTATAGTCGGTTGTGTTGCTAAAATTAGTTAAATCTTTTGAAAATGAATTACGTTTTGAATTCGCGAATTCGTAAAATCATGAAGGCGTTTTGCATTAACCAAACTGACGGACACCGAAACTGCAATCAGGACAACAATTGACAAGAATCAAACATAGCCTCCTCCATTTTTTAAGTCGGCTACTTAAAAAGATGGGTGGTGTCGTGGGACACCGGATAGGAACGAAGTTCCTTATTATAAAAATATTAATTTTAAGTTCTATTCGAGGTATAAAGAAAATAATTATTTGGGTATACATTTTTTATGATGATTTTTTTATTGATAAAAATAAAAAAAGTACCTTACTAAGTTATCAACTTTATTTTATTCACAATGATTTATAAAAAATATATAATAATAATATACAAATAAACAGCTATTTATATGAATAATAATGATAACCGTCATCACGTAGACTATACATTAGACACTGTATAGCCATCATACTAAGACTATACATAAATAATAAAAATCTTACGTTACGGACGTTTTTTCCCGGTTATGGTACATCTCCGCATGGTCCCATAAGGAACTTCATTCCAAAACCTCATTTTAACTTGACTTATTATTCAAGGCAAGGCAAGTCTAATCTATTTCGGACGTGGCATTTTAAAAATAAATTTATCTACAAGATAAGGGCGAATTTGCCTTGAACCACACCCTGTATTACAAATAACATTACGCATACGGAAGACGACATAAATGGCTATTGCCATAATCAACTAAGTTACGTTTTCATTCATTTCAATCCTTTAGAGACGAATCCTACTAACATTATAAACGCGAAAGTTTGTAAGAATGTATTTTTGTTACTCTTCCACGCAAAAGCTACTGAATAGATTTTGATGATACTTTACAATAATATTGCTTACATTTCAGAATAACAATTTATAAAGATTTAGTGTTAATAACCCAAAATACAAAGGCAAAAAAAAAATATATATATATATATATATATAACAGCCCTAACAGCATCCTGAAGGCATTAACAGACCGCTATGACTGTCGGTACTTAAACCATTGTACCATGGTTCACTTGCGGACTAAATAATAATAAAAATAATGGTTGGTTCGAAGTAAGTATCAGTTGAATGGAATATTTTAAATGTATTCAACTGATAATTATTTTTAATAAATGTATCTTTTTTATTTGATTCGTTTTGCTAATTTTAAGTATGTTTCAATGATACTATGTACACATAATTATGGACTTGTTGTTTTTGTCTGAAATAAAATAAATCATTCATTCATTCATAACGATAAGAGTCAAGTAAGAAAGAAAAAATGAAGAAAATTCAATAGGATCAATAATAAACTATAGTTCCTGAAGCGAAGCGAAGGCGGGTGACTAGTGTATAATACATATTAAAATATTATAACTATTATTACGTTTCATCCTGGAAATACTTGGACTATGTGAAAGAGAATATGAGTCGTCTATTATCAAAGGTGGCAATCTGTGCATTTGGACAAAAAATTTTTATTAATATGTCAATACAGATTGATTTGAATATAATCGTCTCCTTCAAAGAATACGGTTCAAAACCTGCATTAAATAAAGGTTAATACTTAACCTGTTATTTATCTAAGATGTCGTTCAGAAGAGTTTTGTGACTGCCAATGGAATACAAAGTCAATAATTCGTTTTTCTGATTTACCAATAATTGTCCAAAAGTCACATTGCCGGCTTTGATAATAGTCGACTCATATGCGAGAGAAGAATATGAGTGCAGACATGACGTATGATACTGTTATGCCGATAAGAGTAACGCCATCTATCACCGAATAGTCAAACGAATATCGAAGGATCTAGTAGCATCTAGAACGCTCGAGAAGTACAACGCCATCTAATGTCAGATAGCGGAAACAGAATACTCGAAATGTGTGGAATATTCTCGATAATTCTAGGGATGTGGCTATATCGGCTATAAAAGCATTGCAGGGATGGCACGCAGTTAGTTAGTAATCGCAATTACTCGAAGCGAAACAGCGAACGGATCACCTGAAGCGAAGCGGAAGAAGCGAATTGAGAACCCCAGCGCGTAACAATATGAAAACAAAAAGAAGACATGCAGCGCCGACCAGACATAGTGGGTACCGAGGCAAGAAGAACAAGGAACCACTTTTACGTTTCGTATTTATTACATCCGACGAGTATGAATACGATAAAGTATCCGATATATCGGATATAATAAATGAAGATAAAATGAATCGAAATAACGAATGTACAATATGAATGTATCACAGTTGTCTAGAGTAATAATTTTTGCGTCCATAAAACCATGAGCATATTAAGTTCTATTAAAAAAATTATATGCAATTAACACGCGGCCGATGTGAAAACTCCAAACTTACTCAAACTACACTCATTTTCTCGAAGGCTAAATAAAGCTTATAAATTAAAAGTGGTAGGACCTCTTGTGAGTCCGCGCGGGTGGGTACCACCACCCTTTCTGCCGTGAAGCAGTAATGCGTTTTGGTTTGAAGGGTAGGGCAGCCGTTGTAACTAAACTTGAGACCTTAGAACTCAAGGCGGGTGGCGCATTTACGTTGTGGATGTCAATGGTTTCCAGTAACCACTTAGCACCAGGTGGGCTGTGAGCTCCACCCATCTAAGCAATAAATAAAAAAACTTTGCGCCTATTTTAGTGTCGCTTCTCGAGAGTATTTTTCGTTTGATCGACTTTAAAATTCAGACTAATATTGAATAATTTTTTTCAGTTCACAACAGCCATAAAATTTTATAAGGGTCGATTCATTCTAGACATTTTTCAAATCCATTTAATAATTAAAATGAACTATGGCCTGAAAGGTAACAAAGCACATATGTTGAGTCCCGTGGGAACTACACCGTTTAATTACGCCAGTACTGCTATTTTTCATAATGTAAGGGAAACATTCCCACAATAAAAACTGCAATGAACTACAAATATTTGTATAAAAAATAGGCAAAGACAAAATTGGTAATAAAGCCATTTGTTTTTTGTTTAGTACCCATTGACATTAGTAGTTTGATTGTTAAAAAAAATGTATTATTCAATTTGTTTTTACTGATTTTATTATTGCCTTATTCGACTAGACGGCTGATCTAATGCCGAGTGAATCTATCGAATTCGTAATGTAAATGTATCGAGTCCTCGATACGAGTACGGATTAGACGGTAGTACTCAATAGCCAACCTTCGAGATTTACGTTACCATATGTCAAAACAATTTTCGTGCTCTCGATTCGTCTATCCACAACCTGCCTACAAAGAATATTGCGGTATTTGGGTCATGTTGCACGCAGGGACGCCAGCAATTTGGAACGCCTTGTGGTGACCGGTAAAATCGAGGGAAAAAGGCCTAGGGGTAGAAGTTCCAAACGATGGTCGGACCAAATAGCGGAGGAACTGAAAATATCTGTCTGTGACGCACTCCACCAAGCTACAGAACGGGATGAAAGGAGACAGCTAGCTGACGTTAGTCCTCAGTAATGAGGGACCGATAGAAGAGAGAGAGAGAGAGAGAGAGAGAGAGAGAGAGAGAGAGAGATTATGAAATAAGTTTCGAGAAAGTGACAATTCCATCGCGAAACGAAAGTGTGCTTGCTTACTTTCATTCGTGCTGCTGAAATTAATTCTTTTCACGGACGCTAGGGGCGCTGTTTAAATCCTATGCAATTTGCTTAGTGCGAGTGTTTTAACGTTCTCGATAGTGAAACCTTCTCTGGACTTCCACAAATAATTCAAGACCAAAATTAGCCAAATCGGTCCAGCCGTTCTCGAGTTTTAACGAACAGCAATTCATTTTTATATATACCTAGTCAGGTCATAAATTCTGTCACATGTTTAATGTAAAATAATTGAAACAAGTTTATTCATTATGTAACCATTCATATACCAAAATGAACTTAACAAAACATAGATTCTTATGACACTAAAGTTTATTCAAAATGACCTCCGTGATTTTGAATACAGGCCTTCAATCTGCGCGGCCAGTCGTCTATCGCAGCACGAACGAGGTCCATGTCAATATCGGCGGCTGCCTTAATCAAGGATGTCTTGAGTGACTCCAAATTGGGATGAAGCTTTGAGCACGCCTTTTCCTCCAAGTGTTGCCATATCTTGTAATCTAACGGATTCAAATCTGGACTGGAGGAGGGCCAGTCTTCGTGCCGGATGAAGTCGATTTCACGCGCCGCCAGCCAGTCTTGTGTGCTCTTCGCTCTATGAGCTGGCGCCGAATCTTGTTGGAATACCCAGTGCCTGTTATTGAACATGGTATGAGAAACAGGTTCCACAAGGTTCGTCAGGACTGTATTTTGACACACAACTGCATTCGTTTTTACACCTTTCTCACAAAAATGTACCTCTGTTAAGCCCTAATAAGAAACTCCCAACCATACCATGAACGAGGATGGAAAATGACCTCGTTGGACACGCGGAATACGGTTGCTCGCTTCTTCACTACTGTGTGCGTACACCTTATCATTTTGTTTGTTGTAGCTCTCTTCTACGGTAAAAATTTTTTCATCCGAAAAAAGAATTTCCCGATATTTTTTTCCCGCGTACCGCTTCAACAAAGCGCGGCATCTCTTCAGTCTCAGGTCCATTAGACGAGCATTCAAACAATGTCCTGTTTTTCTTCGATATGCCCGAAGCCTTAAGTCTTCATTTAACACCCTTTTCACCGTGGTTCGGCTTAACCCCATCTGAAGGGCCAACAGTTTCTGCTTACGTTTGGGATTTCTTTGAATTCGCGCCTTCACAGCTTTTATCACTGCTGGAGTCCTAACAGACCGAGGGCGACCACTTCTTGACCTGTCATCTACACTAGAGTCTTCATTGTATCGTTTGATGGTACGATAAACGAATCTTTTGGTTATATTCAAAATTTTCAGTATGTTAAAAATTTAAATTGGCGCGTAACCGCAACGATGCAACGCAATAACTGCAACACGGTCTTCTATAAGCGTCTACTCCATATTTAAAAATGAGTAAAATTCTAAAAGTATACATTTTTATTTTCATGAACAATTCGAAATTCGAATTCAATAAACTTTTTTGTGGCCAGCATTCTAAAAGAAAAGTTTTTACTGCGTGACAATACTTATGACCTGACTAGTTATATATTTAATTTATAGCTTAGCAAGCACTGGAAAGCGGGTGTTTTGAAATCGATAATCTCTGATGACATTAACGGTATTAACTCCGAGTTCTGGAGTATGTAAAACGCTCTGTGTGCTTAGTGCGAGTTTTTAACGTTCTCGATGTCGTAAAAGTTACCTGAAATTTGTATGCAGCTGGAACAGTGCCCCTAGCGGCAAACATACGCGAACGTTCCAACTCCATACAAATCTGAGTTAACTTTTACGCTATCGAGGACGTTAAAAAACTCGCACTAAACACACTGTTTTTTCTTGATAGCGATACGAATACTTTTTCGATAGACATTCGTGCTCGCCCCTCAGGAATGCCACGGCTACGCTTCTAAATACTCTAGCGCTCGGGAAACACCTAGGTGGGAATACGCTGAGGTGTCAGATGTTTTGCTCGAATTCCAGCCTATGGACGATTACTAGTAAACTAAAAAACAAACCGTTTATTAAGTAAAAATCGTTTCAATAACCTAAAATTTTCTGGTCAGAATCTAATGCGAACATAGGGAGATGAGCATATGGCGGTCGTCTCTCACGTGATCACTATTAGTCTCGTTAAGTTTTCATATATAGGTACTGCGTGCCATTAAAAAAAAACTTCTTTACATTATATTATTATTTGGCTTATGACTTTGCTGCGGGATCCAAGTCAAACTAGCTTTGGCTCGGGCAATTTAAGTCTCATATTTTATATAATATAGGAAATAGGAAGACTCAGTTAGAAGTAACAAGGAGATCAAAGCTGCATTTTCAGTGGGAGTCAGCGTGGTGACGTGATCACGGAAGCATAACCTAATTCTAATTTACTTTATATCAATTGTTTTGAGTGGGTAGCGACAAGGCGTAGCGGGTGGAGTGACTGATATTAGCATTTATTATTCGGAGTTCATTTGTCTTGAATCGTCATAAAAACCACCAAATCCCTCGTAACATAGGTCTTCAATAATGTTTTGTATTGATAATATTTTTAAGACCTATATAATAATATTGGTAATGCCATTCTGTTTACGAAAAATACTTCAGTCTGTTGTAAATAACGACTGGCAAGCAATTCCGCCCCTACTGTCGCCGTCTATCGAAAAACACTCCTTAATGGACGAAAATTCAAGACTTAGTAATGCGATTACTTTAATTGTTGACGAAATTTTTTGAGACCTTCCAATAAGAGGATTTGCGAAAAAACTCCGTTCAGAAGGTCGTATAGAAACTGTATATTAATACTAAAATTTAGATGAAAATTTTGAGTGTAAAAAAATATATTTTTTTGTACTCAGTTCAGAGACGGCTTCGGCATGAATTGTATTGCTATTGGCTTGTGTATTTCTGGATTATACGTAAGTCGATCGTGTAGACATCGTCGATCGAATAGTGTATTTGTGGTATTATGTTAGACCAATTGGTATTATGTTAGGTCAAAACTTGGCAAATCTATATATAGGTATATATAAAAATGAATTGCTGTTCGTTAGTCTCGCTAAAATTCGAGAACGGCTGGACCGATTTGGCTAGTTTTGGTCTTGAATTATTTATGGAAGTCCAGAGAAGGTTTAAAAGGTAGATAAATATGAAAATGCTCGGAATTAAATAAAAATAACAATTTTGTTTTGCCTTTGATGTGTCCCCCGTCAGACGGATTCCTTTTGTTTGTTTTAAGTTTATTTTATACAAAAGCTTAGGTCTTTTATTTATCGATTGAGGCACTACGAAGTCTGCCGGGTCAGCTAGTAAAAAATAAAAATCTTGTATTGAGTCATGATCAAACGTAAAAAATCTTAGTGCAAACAAAGCTACCCTGTTTTTTCTATTACAGTCTCGTTTATCAAACGTCAAATAATCTATAAATAATCTATATACGTGAAGCAAAAACTTACGAAAATTGCGCGGACGGAGGAGTATGAAATTTTCCACACTTATAGAGAATATAGAGAAGAAGTGCACAATGCTAATATTGCACAATGCAAATACATACCATGTATTTGACGCTTTGTTGAGTCTGCCCGTCTTGCTACGGCTGGGGTGGCGCATGTCGTCGGCAAAATTAGGAGATTGGGCCTCGACGTGGCGTTCAGTAAATCCGAGGCCATGTGGTTCCACAGGCCCCGGAGAGTGCCACCTGTCGATGCCCATATCGTGGTTGGAGGCGTCCGTATCGGGGTCGGGGTGCAGTTGAAGTACCTCGGCCTCATTCTGGACAGTCGTTGGACCTTCCGTGCTCACTTTCAGAACCTGGTCCCTCGTTTGTTGGGGGTGGCCGGCGCGTTAAGCCGGCTTCTGCCCAACGTCGGGGGGCCTGACCAGGTGACGCGCCGTCTCTATACGGGGGTGGTGCGACCAATGGCCCTATACGAGGCGCCCGTATGGTGCCAGTCCCTGGCCGTGGGGGTGGCGAAGCTGCTGCAACGACCGCAACGCACCATCGCGGTCAGGGTCATCCGTGGTTATCGCACCATCTCCTTTGAGGCGGCGTGTGTACTGGCTGGGACGCCGCCTTGGGTTCTGGAAGCGGAGGCGCTCGCCGCTGACTATAAGTGGCGGGCTGACCTTCGTGCCCGGGGCGTGGCGCGTCCCAGCCCCAGTGTGGTCAGAGCGCGGAGGGCCCAATCTCGGCGGTCCGTGCTGGAGTCATGGTCCAGACGGCTGGCTGATCCTTCGGCTGGTCGTAGGACCGTCGAGGCGATTCGCCCGGTCCTTGTGGATTGGGTGAATCGTGACAGAGGACGCCTCACTTTCCGGCTCACGCAGGTGCTCACTAGGCATGGTTGTTTCGGTGAGTTCCTGCACCGGATCACAGCCGAGCCGACGGCAGAGTGCCACCATTGTGGTTGCGACTTGGACACGGCAGAGCATACGCTCGTCGCCTGCCCCACATGGGAGGGGTGGCGCCGTGTCCTCGTCGCAAAAATAGGAACCGACTTGTCGTTGCCGAGTGTTGTGGCATCGATGCTCGGCGACGACGACTCGTGGAAGGCGATGCTCGACTTCTGCGAGTGCACCATCTCGCAGAAGGAGGCGGCGGGGCGCGTGAGACACGCACAATCCCGCCGCAGTCGAGCGGGGGCCAGGGAGGCGGATATTGCCCAAGCCCTGGCCCTCTAAGTGTTTCTGGTCCCCCTCACATGTCGGTCTGGGGACCGGCGAGGGGGGCCTAAGAAGACGACGTGCAAGCTGCTCTGCACGCGTTTTACGCAAGAGCATCCGGGTGATGGAAGGCCGGCTATCCTCGACCCACGCTGGTTCTGGCCCAGCGGGGTATTCCGTAGGGTAACCCACTCTAACCGGCGCCATCTAGGCGGGCTTCGGACAGTCTGCTGACCGAGAGGGCTGGTGGTCGTAGCGCCGACGACCGCCAGCCCGGCATCCCGAGGGGGAGGGTGATGGGAGAGATGTGCTCCGCACTAAACGCTTCACTTTCCCCCCTTTGCCTTGTCATGAGTTCTGTCTCATGCGAGGTTTGGACGTTGGTTGTTGAGCGACAGGAGGTTTTAGTCAGTTCGAGTCTGACATACCCCGCCCAGTATCCCCAGAAAAGGGCGGAAGTCCGGCGATTTCCACCTGACAAAAAAAAAAACAAAAAAAAAAAAAAAAAATACGCACACACGTATGCATACTATTTATTGTCAAACTTTTGTTCTTGATGTCTGTGGTTCAATTGAGAATAGGTTACATATTATTTGTCTGTATTAATATTTTTTTAAACTGTAGCCTTGGCGAAATTTGTGATTATAGAAGTATAAAATACAATCATAATAGTGTACAAACTTATTATACAATTCCTATTAATTATAGTCGAATTTCGACTACTGCGGGACCTCTAGTATTTTTAATGGTTAAAAAAGTATCACCAAGTTATGTTGATTTACAATGGCGGTATGTTTTCCTTTTTAAAAAAGATTCTTAACATATAAAGAACTCTTCAATATAATTCTTTCGTCACTGTTCTATTCAAGTATTAATACTTACCCGCAAAACCCGGAAAAGTTATGCGGCCCGATCACGCAAAGCAACCAACAATTATGCTAATTACTAATGTATTGAATATTTCAATATCTAATATATTATATAAAATTCTCGTGTCACAATGTTCGTTCCCATACTCCTCCGAAACCGCTTGACCGATTCTCGTGAAAATTTTTATGGATATTCAGTAAGCCTGAGAATCGGCTACTATCTATTTTTCATACCCTTAAGTGATTAGGGTTGTCCACCCCTAAAATTTTTTTTTTATTTGGTCTTTTTTTTTTGGTTATAATGAGTTTTTGTTATTTTTATTATATATTCCCTGATCGTCCACAGCACTACATACCTCTTTCACTCATTTACCACATCCTTACACACTTACAATAAGTTATTTTTTTTTTCTACACTAGAAATTCCCTAGAAATTTTATTTAAGACAAAACAATGTTTGCCGGGTCAGCTAGTATTATAAAAAAATATATGTATTATTTTTTCTGCATCGTCGAGTTCACTCACTATTAATTTCTGTTTGAAGTTCTTGTGTCTTCTTGTCTCATGTGAAGCTAAGCTTTGGACCCTAACAACATATGCCTCAAGCCTCAATACCATTTGAATCTTTCCAGTCCACATCGGAACATATTGTTTCATTATTAATGTTTTCTATAAAGACACTATGTAAACAGGGTGTCCCAAAACGCAAACGATAATCCGGTACTCGAAACCAGGGACATCTTGTATATAGTTAGCTAACAATAAATTTAGTTGAAAAATTGAAAACATGCTTTGTGATAGGTAATCCTGAAAAAATAGTAGGGTACAATGGTGGAATGATTGTATTGACATAAGTCTTGGAAATGTGTGATAGTTTTCATATAAATTCGGACATGTCTTACACACAAATATACATCCAAAAGACATATTCAGAAGAGGGATGAGATGCTGCGTCCAAAAACGAGCCAACCCATTCTTCTGACAAACTACTTAGAAGTGCAGAAAGCAAACTAGCTCTCTTAGTACAAACTATTGATCTAGATTTAAGTAAACATGATACATATATATCGACGCTTGAAAGGCAAATGTGACTGAGCGACAATGCGTGAACTTTACAGTAGACTAATTTAAAGTTGAAATACCTTTTGCGGTAGGCAGCGGCTTGGCTCTGCCCTTGGCATTGCTGAAGTCCATGGGCGACGGTAACCACTCACCATCAGGTGGGCCGTATGCTCGTCTGCCCACAAAGGCAATAAAAAAAAAACCTGAAAACAAAATTTATTTAAACGAATCTAGCTGTAGTAGAATCTAGATAGTAGCTGTAGGATTGAAATGATTTGAATAGACCTAGAAATAATTTTTTTTTGCGCATGGAATATGGTTATTGCCTATCATTTATGTACAAAGCAGTTATTGTCACGTAGTCACGTTTGCCTTTCAAGCGTCGATATTTATCTCATTTTCGAATGTCAAGAAAATGAGATAAATTTACCAGACATCAATTTATCTCATTTTCTTGACCTTTCAAGGAATAAAACTGCTTAAGGGTGTTGTATCGTCACTTCGAGTCGACAGGAGACTTGACACAAATAAAGCTGGATCTATATGTATCTTGGTTGTATATTGGATATTCCTTTTCAGTTACGGAGAGGTTAGGTTACAAAGGTCAACCTTTTCCATAAAAAGTGTAGGAATATTCGGTCACATCCGATGTATCTTTTTTTTATATTTTATTTTATTGCTTAGATGTGTGGACGAGCTCACAGCCCACCTGGTTTTAAGTGGTTACTGGAGCCCATAGACATCTACAACGTAAATGCGCCACACACATTGAGATATAAGTTCTAAGGTCTCAGTATAGTTACAACGGCTGCCCCACCCTTCAAACCGAAACGCATTACTGCTTCACGGCAGAAATAGGCGGGGTGGTGGTACCTACCCGTGCGGACTCACAAGAGGTCCTACCACCAGTATCTTCTGATATCTGTTGGCATTCCGTATATGAAATTCGAAAAAAATAGAGGATATTCGAACAAAATGGCACACATAAAGGACTGAATACCGCAACTTTTCATATAATGATATTTGCGACCAGTGACGCACAAAGAAATTACATAAAATACGTAGTGTCATAAATATCGGTTCATTGCCCGTCGTATTCCAGTACTAAGGTTTTCGTACAAACATGACAACGAAAACTTTATCTACAGCGCAAAAGTCAATAAACTCGCCTACGATATTAAGTTTAACATCATATGTTTTCTTTTAAACAAATATTAACTTTCGAGAGTTTTTTTTTTCTTTTTGGAACGAAGTTCCTTATCGCGCGTTGTGAAAGGGGGCTAGACGGAAAAAATTCTTACGAAAAGTTGTCACGACACTTTTTAGATCCGTCATTCTGACCAATCAACGTGTAGGCGCTTATCGCGTGACATTGCTCGTATCCGATTGGTCCGCGTAATGAGTACAGTTTCTCGAGATAGCGTTTCAATAATAGTAATTTAGTTCATAGTATTGTTTTTTTCTTCTTCATAACGCCGTAATTTATTATTATAACTTAAAAAAAATATTACAATTCCTTCACTAATTAATCGAAAGGAACTTCGTTCCATCCGGGTGTCCCTTGACACCTCTGAAGTTTTTTTTTTTAAACTATCACGCCACGTTAACTGGTCCCGTGATAAGTTCGTAAAGAACTTGTGTTACAGGTACCGGATAACGGATATAAATGTAAGATTTTTATTATACACATACATATATTTAATATACATCCATAACCCTGGAAAATACATTTATATTTATCATACAAATATCTTCCCTTGGCGGGATTCGAACCCGCGACCTCCTTGTGTAGTGACCATGTCACTTACCACTACACCAGACGGCCGTTTGAGGGATCTTTGTCGGTGTTTAATTTACTTATTTCCTATCTTTTTTATCCTTCACTTACCCATAATCATTAATCGATGCATTATATCTTACTTGTTCGTTTATATCTATTTTAGTCACACTAACATTAATTCCGACCACATTCACATCCTTAAGTTCATTATACACACCCACACACCAAAAAAACTCAAATTTATTTTTTTGGTATCATTTAAATTCACAGTTATTTCAAATAGTTCCGATGCTAATTCGCAGGTATGTTTATTCAATTGCTTACGACGAAGATCTCAGAAGTGTGCGAAATCGATTTCAATTTCCTACTGATTAATCGTAACCATGGTGACCAATGTATTCAATATATTTACTGGTGGTAGGACCTCTTGTGAGTCCGCACGGGTAGGTACCACCACCCCGCCTATTTCTGCCGTGAAGCAGTAATGAGTTTCGGTTTGAAGGGTGGGGCAGCCGTTGTAACTATACTGAGACCTTAGAACTTATATCTCAAAGTGGTTGGTGCATTTACGTTGTAGATGTCTATGGGCTCCAGTAACCACTTTACACCAGGTGGGCTGTGAGCTCGTCCACCCATCTAAGCAATAAAAAGTAAAATAAAAAAATATAAATGAGTTCATAATTTCAAACAGAACCTTTTAAATAGAACATGATTTTGTGGGGCAGTCATTGTACTGTAAAACTTAGCTACAAAATTCATATTTTATGTTGAGGCTTCATTTACGTTGTATCTGACTATGGGCTCCGGTAACCAATTAAAACAGTAAATAAACAAAATAACTGCGTGATTTAAACATCGGCATAACCGCATCGGTCGATACTTGTACACCATCTTATCTTTAATATCACTTTTTTAACGTAAAATTCCTCAAAAAAACAAGATTATTATTGAAAAAAAAAAGACTCTAACATCAACAAATTCTGTTATTATTGTTAGGGGACTCGAGTTCAATAGTTCACCAAAAACGCGTAGCGATTGCTACGGCTACGACGTGGTCGTTGACCTCTACGCGCCGTAGCACAATGCTACAATATTTTATCAACGCTGTGATTCCGGGGAGTGTTTTGCGAATATGTTCTCTCAGACGCAACGACATGATACAAATAAAGGTTGTGTATACAATTAACCAACTTTTAAAAGGGTAGATGTGTTTATCGAATTTGACTATTGAGAACAAACGACAGCGGTCTAAAGCACATCGCTTGAAGCTCGTTTGAAGTAAGTACAAAAAGTATACTTATATAGCCAAGAAGCAAAATTAAGAACTAAAATGATCTAATGTACCTAATCAGTCTATTAAATAGAAGTCTAATGGAATCGAATCACTCAGACATTCTTTTTAAAAAAAAATTATTGCACTCATCTAGGGTGGACGAGCTCACAGCCCACCAGCTAGTGTTAAATAGTTACTAGAGCCCATAGACATTTACAACGTAAATGCGCCACCCACCTCGAGATATAAGTTCTAAGGTCCAAATTTAGTTACAACGGCTGCCCCACCCTTCAAACCGAAACGCATTACTGCTTCACAGCAGAAATAGGCAGGGTGGTGATACCTACCCGTGCGGACTCACAAGAGGTCCTACCACCAGTAAAATATGCAAAATTTTTCTAATGAAATGCCTAATTAACAAATGTTTCATCAAATCACGATTGACGCTTCTTGTGTTTTTTTATTACTTAGATGGATGGACGAGCTCACGACCCAGCCGGTGTTAAGTGGCTACTGGAGCCCATATACGACGTAAATGCCGTCACCCACGTCGAGGCAAAAGTTTTAATTCTTATGGGATCGATGGAATCTAATAAATTTTCCATACGATTATCTGTATAAGGAGGTAACAAGAGGTTGGAGTCTGGAAAGCTTTTTGGGAAATTAAAAAACTCAGTATAGTAATGATCGTTTTCTTTTTGGCAATAAGCCACTTTCTGTACTTCTCCATAAATACTTTTAATAGAAGAATGTTTGTTTTTTAAATGGAAATAAATACACTGAGAGATCCGGACCAAAGTATTCCAGTTCATTTTGGCATCAACTCGGAAGCCTACGAAAGCGTTTTGTAGAAAAATAATTAGCTACGTTAAAATATT
Organism: Bombyx mandarina; assembly: GCF_030267445.1. Taxonomy (NCBI): domain Eukaryota; kingdom Metazoa; phylum Arthropoda; class Insecta; order Lepidoptera; family Bombycidae; genus Bombyx; species Bombyx mandarina. The sequence goes on along the minus strand of NC_143230.1, from coordinate 3,755,220 downwards.
TCTTAGCCATGTTTCCTTCAATGTGGTTTAAAAACCCATTCGTCATTTATGGCCGTTAATTTAAGCATATTTATCGAAAGAATATGTTTTTTTGTTGTTGTTTAAGTTACTATTATAGGTTTAGTACATTAAAATAATTTCTCGTGTACACATTATGTTTCAACTCAGGTCACGTTTTTTACCTTGTTAACGGATATAAGATATATATATATATATTTTTTATTTATTGCTTATATGGGTGGACGAGCTCACAGCCCACCTGGCGTTAAGTGGTTACTGGAGCCCATAGACATCCACAACATAAGTGCTCTGAGGAATTGTTCGAGATAATACCGGCATCTCGTTTTTACCATCGCACCGCCCGCCACCGGAGTAGAGTTCATTCATACTACCTGGAGCCACTGCGGTCATCCACAGTGCGTTTCCAGAGGTCTTTTTTGCCACGTACCATCCGGCTATGGAATGAGCTCCCCTCCACGGTGTTTCCCGAGCGCTATGACATGTCCTCCTTCAAAAGAGGCTTGTGGAGAGTATTAAGCGGTAGGCAGCGGCTTGGCTCTGCCCCTGGCATTGCTGAAGTCCATGGGCGACGGTAACTACTCACCATCAGGTGGGCCGTATGCTCGTCTGCCTACACGGGCAATTAAAAAAAAACATAAATGCGCCACCCACATTGAGATATAAGTTCTAAGGTCTCAAGTAAGTTACAACGGCTGCCCCACCCTTCAAACCGGAACGCATTACTGCTTCACGGCAGAAATAGGCAGGGTGATGGTACCCACCCGTGCGGACTCACAAGAGGTCCTACCACCAGTAAACACACATTATGTTTCAACTCAGTTCAGGTTTTTGACATAGTAAACGGACATAAGATATATTAAATCCGCACAAAGTGATTTAAGAATTGGTGTGTGTAAAAAAATCTAATACAAAATTCAAATTACCGACCTGCTCCCGTTGTGCCCACAACCTTTTGAAACACATTAAAACGCCAGTGGAATGGGATGAAGGCCACAAATTTCTCGCATATTTCTAAGGCATATTCCGACCCTAATTCTTGTACGTTACAAAAATAATCCAGGCTACGTATGTTTACATACGTAGCATTCGTAGACACTTTTCGGTATCTTAATAAGTTTTAATAAGTTTCCATTGACCTAACAGCCCAAGGACCATTCCTTTGAGAAAGCATCTATGTATTATTGATTCAAAATTGCGATCAATAATAAGATCTGACGCGAGACTGGACGGGCTATGTCATGTTCCTGTCATTGTCTGGTGACTTAGCATCCAGCAGCACTAAAAGTTAGACCAGGTGGATTCAGATAAATAAATATTACATAAATAATAAAGACGGCGGGATGGATGTAATATGCTCTGCGTCAACCCTGTCCCACCGTCTCAATAGCCCCGACTGGGCTCCGGCCCGATCCGAGGTAGGGCGCCGGCTGTGAGCGGCAGTTTGTGTTGAGGTTTAACTCCCACGTATCCCATCTGCCGGGCCGGTGGGGATCCGGTGATTTTCTCCTGCACAAAAAAAGGTGCATTAAGATTAGGACTGTTAGGTTGCGACTGGATGAAGTGCGGCAGGCGTGTACCATTGGCCACTCAAGGAGGCTATGTGACGATAGCCTCCTAGCATTAGTCCCACGATTGCGTTCCGATGCCGTCTTCATAAACTTACTGTGTCCTCTCTCCTCCTTCTTCAAACGAGGCTTGTGGAGAGCAGTTTACGGTAGACACCAGGTTGCCTTTGCCCCTGGTATCGCTGACGTCTACGGACGACGGTAATCACTCACCATCAGGTGGGGCAAATGCTCGTCTGTCTACAAGGTCAATAAAAACAAAGAATGTATTTTAGATTTACAACGAGTTCGCGGTTTCCGATTTCGAGAATATCACTGGTTTTCAAATTTTAATATTAACTACAATTCCAAACAACGATTAATAAACTCAGATTCTGCTGGCTCATGCAACTAACGGCCCTGTTGCCGTCTTATTTATTACTTAAGCGTGAAGTTACAAGGTTGTGGAGAGGACTACTGTAAATCATTCCAACGACCTGTTGGATGCGAGGGCTAGTAAATATGTATGGAACAGGTTTTAGAAGCGCTGTCTTCTAATTGCCTTGAAACAAACTGGCTTTTTTATTTATTGCATAGATGTGTGTACGAGCTCACAGCCTGCTTAGTGTTAAGTGGTTACCGGAGCCCATAGACA